>NC_056666.1:69656005-69971838 GCF_018350195.1 Panthera tigris | reverse complement strand
GAGATTTCTAATAGCTCCGGCTATGAGGAGTGGCCCCAGTGGAAAGCATGTGGTTGCCAGAAAGAAATGATGTATCAGGATTCTAGGTTTATGCAGTGGTAGCTGCTGGGAAACTTGAAGTAAAAGAGATGAATGCCTAAAGCTGCACCCATAGAAGCTCATGCATGGGTAGGGCACCCTTTACCAGATTACCAAGGAAATGGAATCTTCCTTCACGCTAGTGGACAAGTACTATCTCTCAGGATATTTAGAAGAATAAAAAGCCCATGGCACTAAGAAAAGATACAATGGAGTGAGCCCTTTCAATAGTCCCTAGAATTTTTAGACAAGAAGTGGGTAGGAAATTGGACTTTCTGCTAATATGATGTGTAAGGATCAAAGAAATTTACAAATAAAAGATCTGTGATTATGTTTGTAACTAAAGGTATGAAGCTATTCATATTGTGGATAAGTGTGTGTGTATTTAGCTACCAATAGTCAGAAATATATAAAAACTCTACTGCATGACTGAGAATTTCACTTGAAGAGAAGGGTAGTTGTAAAGCTGTCACATTTGTAAAAAAAACACTTTATGGATGGCTAAAATAGGGATTTTTTAAAATATTGGAGTCTTCCCTTCTATAAGAATTACTGACTCATCATTCAACCACTTGTTATTTATTTATTTATTTATTTATTTATTTAGTTAGTTAGTTAGTTATTTATTGTCAAAGCAGACAGTGTATTAGGGAGGAAGCCTGTAGTCTGCTGGGACTCTTCATTCCCTGGAACAGAAGGGAGTTAAGGAGTTTGTACTCCTCAATACATTTGACGTTCCAAGAAGTCTTATAACAAAAGAGGAAGCAATTAATCTATGAGAGTTTTTTTTTTTTTTTTATAAAAGGGAAAGCACTAATACTTTGAGGGAAAGAAAAGTTGTCAGGATCAACAGTAAATGCTCTATGGATGAAAGGCACCTGCACAGCGACAGGGAGCAAATGGGGAGAATGGGGAACAGTGGTCAAAGAGGAGCACTCAGGTCACTGCCGGAGCCCAGGAGCCTGGAGGGAGGGGTCTGAGGCAGGACAGGGGCAGCAAATACCCTTGATACTCACCCCAAAGGAAGGAACTGGGGGATACTGTCAA
Source organism: Panthera tigris (assembly GCF_018350195.1). NCBI lineage: Eukaryota > Metazoa > Chordata > Mammalia > Carnivora > Felidae > Panthera > Panthera tigris. The sequence continues at coordinate 69,970,713 of NC_056666.1, read as the reverse complement.
CAGAATAGAACATTATCACAATGGGCAACTGTTGCCTAGGAACAGCCAAGGCAGACAGAGAGGTTTACATCCAGGAGTAAAACATTCTTGTGACTTGTCCCCATTTTCACTCTCCAATTCTGTCTTGCGAAAGGAGACCTAAGGGGGACCATGTTCAATAACAGGTTCCAAATAATTTCAGAGAAGATGAATTATTTACAAAAACGGAGTGCTTACTGGGGCGTATCCCTCTAAGCCACACAGTGGCAGTCCTAGGCACAGGGCATACACTCAGTCAAGGACATTTGAATTGAACCAACAGATGACTAAATATTGAGTTACCTAATAAAATGAAGAATGAGCTAAGGTCAAATCCCAGCTCTGTCCACTGTACAGACCATGCACTTCCAAAATATTTTCATCCTTCACCCTCATGGTAAAAAAGTACTTGTTTTTGTCTTTCAACCAAAATCTAAGGCAGATAAAGATCAATGCTATGATTATTATATATCTGTTACCTTGCACAATGTTACAGTTACATAATAGCTATGCAATAAATACTTGAGTTTATTAAGATTAATAAATTGTTTATTCCTGTCTCCTAGTTTTGCCTCCGTTGCTGTGGGATGATGTAAAGTGACTCAAGTTTGATGTATTTAGAGTAATAGTGACTTGCAGGATTTATTTATTTTTTTGTCTGAAAATGTCTTTATGTTAGAAGCCTTCGTGGAAAAAAAAATCAGTTTCATTGAGCTGTAACTCATATACAATAAAATGAAACACTTAAAAAATCTACATTTCAGTACATTTTGACAAATACATACAGGTATATAGCCAGTGCCACAGTCATGATATAAAGCATTTCTAGCACTGTAAAGTTCCATTATGCCCCTTGGTAGTTAACTCCTTCCCCCAGTTCTTGTCTCTGGAAACTCTTCTCTACTTCTGTCACTAGAATGTGATGTAAGTAAAATCATACAGTATATACTTCCATTTAGTACAATTCTCTTGAGATTTATTGTTGCATGTATCAGCAGTTCTTTATTGCTGACTATTTGATTTTATGGATATACCATGATTTGTTTATCCAAGAGTTGATAGACATTTTTCATTTTGGCTATTATGAGTAACCTGTTATAAACATTGGAGTTTATTTTAGTGTAAGCATAGGTTTTCATCTGTCTTTGACAAATACCTAGGAGTTGGATTAACAGGTCATATTGTAGGTGAATATCCAATGTTACAAGAAACTGCCAATCTGTTTTCCAAATGGACTATATACATACCGTTTTATGTTTCCCCCAGCAATGTGTGAGAGTTCCTGGAATGCTTATCCTTGTCGGCATTTGGTATTGTCAGTCTTTTTCATTCCAGCTATTCTAGTGCACATGAAATTGTATCTCACATTGTATTTAATTTGCATTTTCCTAATAACTAAGAATACTAAGCATCTTTTCATATGTTTATTTGCCATTCATTTTGCCATTTATATATCTTTGGCAAAGTGTTCAAATGCAATTTTTGAACTGAGTTGCTTGCCTTTGTATTACTGAGTTTTGAGATTCTGTATGAATTCTGGAATAGGTCTTTTATTATATATTTTGAAAACATTTTCTTCCAGTTGGTGGCCTGTCTTTCATAATGTGCTATTTGAAGAGCAAAAGGTGTGAATTTTTATGAAGTTCTATTTATCAATTTTCTTCCTTATGTCTTACACTTTTTATAATCTAAGAAATTTTTGCCTACTCTAAAGTTAAGATTTCCTCATAATTTTTTCTAGAAACTTAATATTTTTAGTTTTTCCACTGAAACTTATGATCCATTTTAGTGTTTAGTATGTTGTTAGGTAAAGATAAAAACTTCCTCCTCCCCTTGTCTCTATCTCTACCTTTCTTCATTTATTCACATTGATATCCATTGTCTGTGCATCATTTGATGAAAGGACTATCCCTTCCTCATTACCTTAGAACATGTATTGAAAATTTATCAAATACTTGTGGATCTTTGTTCCAATTTGTACATCTATTCTCCTGCCAATCACATGTTATCTCAGTTACTAACTTTACAGTAAATATTGAACTCGGGAAGGATGCATTCTCCAACCTTGTTTTTCTTAAATTGTTTGGACTATTCCTCACACTTCACCATTTATTTTATTTATTTTTTATTTTTTATTTTTTTCAATATATGAAGTTTATTGGCAAATTGGTTTCCATACAACACCCAGTGCTCATCCCAAAAGGTACCCTCCTCAATACCCATCACCCACCCTCCCCTCCCTCCCACCCCCCATCAACCCTCAGTTCTCAGTTTTTAAGAGTCTCTTCTGCTTTGGCTCTCTTCCACTCTAACCTCTTTTTTTTTTTTCCTTTCCTTCCCCCATGGGTTTCTGTTAAGTTTCTCAGGATCCACATAAGAGTGAAACCGTATGGTATCTGTCTTTCTCTGTATGGCTTATTTCACTTAGCATCACACTCTCCAGTTCCATCCACGTTGCTACAAAGGGCCATATTTCATTCTTTCTCATTGCCACGTAGTACTCCATTGTGTATATAAACCACAATTTCTTTCTTTTTTTTAAAAATTTTTTAAAATGTTTATTTATTTTTGAGACAGAGAGAGACAGAGCATGAATGGGGGAGGGCCAGAGAGAGAGAGGGAGACACAGAATCCGAAGCAGGCTCCAGGCTCTGAGCTGCCAGCACAGAGCCCGACACGGGGCTTGAACTCACGGACCGTGAGATCATGACCTGAGCCGAAGTCGGACGCCCAACCGACTGAGCCACCCAGGTGCCCCAACCACAATTTCTTTATCCATTCATCAGTTGATGGACATTTAGGCTCTTTCCATAATTTGACTATTGTTGAGAGTGCTGCTATAAACATTGGGGTACAAGTGACCCTATGCATCAGTACTCCTGTATTCGTTGGGTAAATTCCTAGCAGTGCTATTGCTGGGTCATAGGGTAGGTCTATTTTTAGTTTTTTGAGGAACCTCCACACTGTTTTCCAGAGCGGCTGCACCAATTTGCATTCCCACCAACAGTGCAAGAGGGTTCCCGTTTCTCCACATCCTCTCCAGCATCTATAGTCTCCTGATTTGTTCATTTTGGCCACTCTGACTGGCGTGAGGTGATATCTGAGTGTGGTTTTGATTTGTATTTCCCTGATAAGGAGTGACATTGAGCATCTTTTCATGTGCCTGTTGGCCATCCGGATGTCTTCTTTAGAGAAGTGTCTATTCATGTTTTCTGCCCATTTCTTCACTGGGTTATTTGTTTTTTGGGTGTGGAGTTTGGTGAGCTCTTTATAGATTTTGGATACTAGCCCTTTGTCTGATATGTCATTTGCAAATATCTTTTCCCATTCCGTTGGTTGCTTTTTAGTTTTGTTGGTTGTTTCCTTTGCTGTGCAGAAGTTTTTATCTTCATAAGGTCCCAGCAGTTCATTTTTGCTTTTAATTCCCTTGCCTTTGGGGATGTGTCAAGTAAGAAATTGCCACGCCTGAGGTCAGAGAGGTCTTTTCCTGCTTTCTCCTCTAGGGTTTTGATGGTTTCCTGTCTCACATTCAGGTCCTTTATCCATTTTGAGTTTATTTTTGTGAATGGTGTGAGAAAGTGGTCTAGTTTCAACCTTCTGCATGTTGCTGTCCAGTTCTCCCAGCACCATTTGTTAAAGAGACTGTCTTTTTTCCATTGGATGTTCTTTCCTGCTTTGTCAAAGATTAGTTGGCCATCCTTTTGTGGGTCTAGTTCTGGGGTTTCTATTCCATTCCATTGTTCTATGTGTCTTTTTGTGCCAATACCATGCTGTCTTGATGATTACAGCTTTGTAGTAGAGGCTAAAGTCTGGGGTTGTGATGCCTCCTGCTTTGGTCTTCTTCAAAATTACTTTGGCTATTTGGGGCCTTTTGTGGTTCCATATGAATTTTAGGATTGCTTGTTCTAGTTTCGAGAAGATTGCTGGTGCAATTTTGATTGGGATTGCATTGAATGTGTAGATAGCTTTGGGTAGTATTGACATTTTGACAATATTTATTCTTCCAATCCATGAGCATGGAATGTTTTTCCATTTCTTTATATTTCTTCAATTTCCTTCATAAGCTTTCTATACTTTTCAGCATACAGATCTTTTACATCTTTGGTCAGATTTATTCCGAGGTATTTTATGCTTCTTGGTGCAATTGTGAATGGGATCAGTTTCTTTATTCGTCTTTCTGTTGCTTCATTGTTAGTGTATAAGAATGCAAGTGATTTCTGTACATTGATTTTGTATCCTGCAACTTTGCTAAATTCATGTATCAGTTCTAGCAGACTTTTGGTGGAGTCTATCGGATTTTCTATGTATAATATTATGTCATCTGCAAAAAGCGAAAGCTTAACTTCATCTTTGCCAATTTTGATGCCTTTGATTTCCTTTTGTTGTCTGATTGCTGATGCTAGCACTTCCAACACTATGTTAAACAACAGCGGTGAGAGTGGAAATCCCTGTCGTGTTCCTGATCTCAGGGAAAAAGCTCTCAGTTTTTCCCCATTGAGGATGATGTTAGCTGTGGGCTTTTCATAAACGGTTTTTATGATGTTCAAGTATGTTCCTTCTATCCCGACTTTCTCGAGGGTTTTTATTAAGAAACATTGCTGAATTTTGTCAAAGGCCTTTTCTGCATCGATTGACAGGATCATATGGTTCTTATCTTTTCTTTTATTAATGTGATGTATCACATGGATTGATTTGCGAATGTTGAACCAGCCCTGCATCCCAGGGATGAATCCCACTTGATCATGGTGAATAATTCTTTTTATATGCTGTTGAATTCGATTTGCTAGTATCTTATTGAGAATTTTTGTATCCATATTCATCAGGGATATTGGCCTGTAGTTCTCTTTTTTTTTGCTGGGTCTCTGTCTGGTTTAGGAATCAAAGTAATATTGGCCTCATAGAATGAGTCTGGAAGTTTTCCTTCTCTTTCTATTTTTTGGAATAGCTTGAGAAGGATAGGTATTATCTGTGCTTTAAACGTCTGGTAGAACTCCCCTGGGAAGCCATCTGGTCCTGGACTCTTATTTGTTGGGAGTTTTTTGATGACTGATTCAATTTCTTCGCTGGTTATGGGTCTGTTCAAGCTTTCTATTTCCTCCTGATTGAGTTTTGGAAGCGTGTGGGTGTTTAGGAATTTGTCCATTTCTTCCAAGTTGTCCAGTTTGTTGGCATATAATTTTTCATAGTATTCCCTGATAATTTCTTGTACTCTGAGGGATTGGTTGTAATAATTCCATTTTCATCATGATTTTATCTATTTGGGTCATCTCCCTTTTCTTTTTGAGAAGCCTGGCTAGAGGTTTATCAATTTTGTTTATTTTGTCAAAAAAATAACCAACTCTTGGTTTCGTTGATCTGCTCTACAGTTTTTTTTAGATTCTATATTGTTTATTTCTGCTCTGATCTTTATTATTTCTCTTCTGCTGGATTTAGGCTGTCTTTGCTGTTTTGCTTCTATTTCCTTTAGGTGTGCTGTTAGATTTTGTATTTGGGATTTTTCTTGTTTCTTGAGATAGGCCTGGATTGCAATGTATTTTCCTCTCAGGACTGCCTTCGCTGCATCCCAAAGCGTTTGGATTGTTGTATTTTCATATTCATTTGTTTCCATATGTTTTTTAATTTCGTCTCTAATTGCCTGGTTGACTCATTCATTCTTTAGCAGGGTGTTCTTTAACCTCCGTGCTTTTGAAGGTTTTCCAGACTTTTTCCTGTGGTTGATTTCAAGCTTCATAGCATTGTGGTCTGACAGTATGCATGGTATGATTTCAATTCTTGTATACTTATGAAGGGCTGTTTTGTGACCCAGTATGTGATCTATCTTGGAGAATGTTCCATGTGCTCTCGAGAAGAAAGCATAGTCTGTTGCTTTGGGATGCAGAGTTCTAAATATACCTGTCAAGTCCATCTGATCCAATGTATCATTCAGGGCCCTTGTTTCTTTATTGACCATGTGTCTAGATGATCTATCCATTTCTGTAAGTGGGGTGTTAAAGTCCCCTGCAATTACCACATTCTTATCAATAAGGTTGCTTACGTTTGTGAGTAATTGTTTTATATATTTGGGGGCTCCTGTATTCGGCGCATAGACATTTATAATTGTTAGCTCTTCCTGATGGATAGACCCCGTGATTATTATATAATGCCCTTCTTCATCTTTTGTTACAGCTTTTAATTTAAAGTCTAGTTTGTCTGATATAAGTATGGCTATTCCAGCTTTGTTTTGACTTCCAGTGGCATGATAAATAGTTCTCCATCCCCTCACTCTCCATCTGAAGGTGTCCTCAGGTCTAAAATGAGTCTCTTGTAGACAGCAAATAGATGGGTCTTGTTTTTTTGTCCATTCTGATACCCTATGTCTTTTGGTTGGCGCATTTAGTCCATTTACATTCAGTGTTACTATAGACAGATATGGGTTTAGAGTCATTGTGATGTCTGTAGGTTTCATGCTTGTAGCAATGTCTCTGGTACTTTGTCTCACAGGATCCCCCTTAGGATCTCTTGTAGGGCTGGTTTAGTGGTGACAAATTCCTTCAGTTTTTGTTTGTTTGGGAAGACCTTTATCTCTCCTTCTATTCTAAATGACAGACTTGCTGGATAAAGGATTCTCAGCTGCATATTTTTTCTGTTCATCACATGGAAGATGTCCTGCCATTCCTTTCTGGCCTGCCAAGTTTCAGTAGAGAGATCGGTCATGAGTCTTATAGGTCTCCCTTTATATGTTAGAGCACGTTTATCTCTAGCTGCTTTCAGAATTTTCTCTTTATCCTTATATTTTGCCAGTTTCACTATGATATGTTGTGCAGAAGATTGATTCAAGTTCCGTCTCAAGGGAGTTCTCTGTGCCTCTTGGATTTCAATGCCTTTTTCCTTCCCCAGATCCGGGAAGTTCTCAGCTATTATTTCTTCAAATACCTCTTCAGCACCTTTCCCTCTCTCTTCCTCCTCTGGAATACCAATTATGCGTATATTATTTCTCTTTAGTGCATCACTTAGTTCTCTAATTTTCCCCTCATACTCCTGGATTTTTTTTATCTCTCTTTTTCTCAGCTTCTTCTTTTTCCGTAATTTTATCTTCTAGTTCACCTATTCTCTCCTCTGCCTCTTTAATCCGAGCCGTAGTTGTCTTCATTTTATTTTGCAACTCGTTGATAGCATTTTTTAGCTCCTCCTGGGTGTTCCTTAGTCCCTTGATCTCTGTAGCAAGAGATTCTCTGCTGTCCTTTATACTGTTTTCAAGCCCAGCGATTAATTTTATGACTATTATTCTAAATTCACTTTCTGTTATATTGTTTAAATCATTTTTGATCAGTTCGTTAGCTGTTGTTATTTCCTGGACGATTTTCTGAGAGGAATTCTTCCTCTATTCATTTTGGATAGTCCTTGGAGTGGTGCGGGACTGCAGGGCACTTTTCCCTGTGCTGTCTTGAATAACTTGCATTGGTGGGCGGGGCTGCAGTCAGACCTGATCTCTGCCCCCAGCCCACCGCTGGGGCCACAGTCAGACTGGTGTGTGCCTTCTCTTCCCCTCTCCTAGGGGCAGGATTCACTGTGGGGTGGTGTGGCCCATTTGGGCTACTTGCACACTGCCAGGCTTGTGGTGCTGGGGCTCTGGCGTATTAGCTGGGGTGGATTGGCAGGGTGCACAGGGGCGGGAGGGGCAGGCTCAGTTCGCTTTTCCATCAGAGATCCGCTTCTGGAGGGGCCCTGCGGCACCCGGAGGGAGTCAGACCCGCCGGAGGGATGGATCCGCAGAAGCACAGCGTTGGGTGTTTGCATGGTGCAAGCAAGTTCCCTGGCAGGAACTGGTTCCCTTTGGTATTTTGGCTGGGGGATGGGCGAGGGAGATGGCGCTGGCGAGCGCCTTTGCTCCCTGCCAAGCTGAGCTCTGTTGTCAGTCAGGGGCTCAGCAACTCTCCCTCCCGTTGTTCTCCAGCCCTCCCGTTCTCTGAGCAGAGCTGTTAGCTTATAACCTTCCAGATGTCCAGTCCCGTTTGCCCCTCCGCTTTTGCCAGCCAGACTCCGGGGCTCTGCTTGGCTGGTGGGCTGCCCCTCTGCCCCGGCTCCCTCCCGCCAGTCTGTGCAGCGTGTACCGCCTCTCGGCCCTTCCTACCCTCTTCCGTGGGCCTCTTGTCTGCGCTTGGCTCCGGAGACTTCGTTCTGCTAGTCTTCTGGTGGTTTTCTGGGTTATTTAGGCAGGTGTAGGTGGAATCTAAGTGATCAGCAGGACGCGCGGTGAGCCCAGTGTCCTCCTACCCCGCCATCTTCCCAGGATCCTTCACCCATTTATTGTAGATGGAACTTTCTGGGAGTTTGGTTGGAATTGCTTTGAAATTATAGATCAAGAGAGATAATTGACTTCATAATTATATTCTATGAACTTGCTAGACTCTCATTTCTAGTTTCTTTGTGAGTTCCTTAGGATTTTACACATAGATGATTATATCGTTTATGAATAAAAATAGTTTTACTTCTACCTTCCCAATCCATCTAAGGATGAAAGCCAACTTCCTTGTTTTACAGTAGAAAATCATTAAATATGTTTCTTTAGGTTTATATTGAATGGCCTTTATCAGGTTGAGGAAGTTCCCTTGTATTCCTGGTTTACTATTTTTTATGATGAATGACTGTTAAGTTTTTACAAATGGTTTTCTGTATCTACTGAGAAAACATGCTTTTCCCCTCTAGTTTGTTAATATGGTAAATTTCATTGATTTATTATCAAATGATACAACTACCTTGTATCTCTGAGATGAATCCTACTTAGTGATGGTATATTATCTGATAAAACTTATTTCTGGATTCCATTTGCTAAATTGTCTTAAATGCAAAATTCTTAAGTTTACAAATTAGTCTGCAGCTTTTTTTTTAAATTTCTTTTACTTTATTTTATTTTTTTATGTAGCTTTTTTTTCTTGTAATGTCTTTGGTTTTGGTATTTGAGTATTTCTGGCCTCATAGAATGAGTAGGGCAGTGTTCCCTCTTACAGTTTCATATAGAATCTTTTGAAGATAATAAATTCTATTAGTAATATAGTTTTAGAAATTAAGGATACAAAGTGAGATTGGAATTCTGTGTCTTATAATACTTTACAATATAAACACTAAAGTTTCATATAAAAGATATGCCATAATGTAAAATTATAGATAAGGATCAAAGTTAATAAAACATGTTATCTAGATTTTTGTTATGCATTCTACAGAAATGAATTGTAAATCAAAACAACCTAGAAGGTAAGATTCCTTTGTAAATAATTTAATAACAGCATTTTGAAACCACATCCTATATTACATCATCCAAAAATAGTAATGAGTAGGGTGTGGTGAGAGAAATAAAAATCTATTGAATTTTTCATTTTATATAGGATAAAGTTAAGCTAAACCTTTCATTTCTTGATTTCAATTTTATGGATACAATGTTAATGTTTAAGGAATGTTTTACAGTACTTAAATTCTATTACTAATAGAATTAAAAGGAGTTTACATAACTACCATATTTCTGCAGAGTTTAAAAGAAAATAAGTCCCTATGTTTATACATGTATGTATATACATGTGAATCCATCACATATTGTTAGTAAAAAATAAAAAGTTCAAGATGAGAACTACAATTTTAAACATGGAATTTATGAAAGAAAACAGTTGCCAGTTTTACTCCTCAATATAATAATAATCATGGTTATTTTAAAAAGTTTCTTAAGCAGAAAATCTAAAGACAAAGTGCCAGAGAATTTAAACAACAACCAGAACAACAAAAGGATTCTCAAGAATTATCCAGCAAAAACAAAAAGAAAAAATAAGTGTTGGAGTTAAAACCTGAGGCAAAAAATTAAGTGGGACCAGAAACATGTCAATAAAATATTACATGCATGTAAATGAAGAAAGAGAAAGGACATATGTTATTAGAACAAATAACCTAATTGCAGGATAAAGCAAAACAAAACAAAAACAAACAAACAAAAAACCTTGGACCTTGGAAAAAATTTAGCCAAACATAATGGTTTGAGTGACATTACAAACCTATTTCTGCTCTTAACAAGTAAAACTGGCATAAACATAAATAAGTATAGAAGTTAAGTTATAAGTAGTGAAGTTAAAGGTGTCGATAAATGGATATATAACATACCAGCAATCATAGACTATAACTTAAAATATTTTAAACTTTTCATTAAAAAATGGTATATGAAAGGCCATGTATCCCTTACTCATCTTCACTTGTTAACTCCTAGACTGTATCACTTCATCCCACTCTGCATTATTGTAAAGCGAATCCAAGAGCTCATACCATTCCAACTATTGAAATTTACTTTCTAATCTTTAAAACATAACTTTAATAATATTACACTTAAAACTTAACAATTATTCCTAAACCTGATCAAATGTCTTTTCAGTGATTATGATTATTTGAACATTTACTTGGTCAAATCAGGATGATGGCACATCTAAAAGAAAATAACCGCTATCTTCGGAAAACCAGCTTTACACTCAAACTCCCGGGAAAAATTGTAGAAGAAAGTACATCAAAATGCTAAAATATTTATTTCTATGTGGTGAAATAAAAGCTTTTAAAATTATCTTTTTATACCATGTGAAAATTTTCTAAATTTTCTAATACCCAAGAGAACATTGCAGTCATTCATTATCATAAATAAACTAATGATGCACTTGTTAAATGAAATCCCTTTTAATCTGGTTAAGAATGGTAACCAAGTTATTAACTGTTGCTGTATGTCTTCTTATTAACCTGTGAAATATTTGTCTACATGTAAAATACAAATAACAACAGAAGAGATTATCAATAAGAAAACACTCCTTTTCACTATTTTGTCTCTACATAGAATTTTAAGGCATACTTCCATTAGCCATAATGTTCATTAAGGTTCAAAAAGCAACCCTTGCTCAACCAAGTGCATTGTATTTTCAGATTCAGTTTAAAGCAGAGTCCAGGAACCATTTAAGTTAGGTAAGTAAAAAGTATGTATATTTGTATTACTTTGCTATTTATATCCAAGAAGCTCATTTCAGGAAATAGTCTAGATACTCAGTGGTATGTTTGAACCATAGGTGTGTTTCATGTCTTGTCCCTGCTGAATTGATGTTCCTGCATGCAACTAACTGTGCTTAAACTCCTCTATTTATTTTTCTGTTCCTGAGTTCTGTCTGAGGCTTCCTAAGATATTGTTACAAGGATCTTCTTTGTGGACTGTCTACAGGTGTCTCTTATTTCTGTGGTATTAAAAGGCAAAGCGATCTAGCTTGGCGTATAGCAGAAATTCAAATGTGTAGGCTCTGACATTTTTCCTCTTCCTCCTTATGCATGCCCTTCTCCCATCCCCCCCATACACCTATACCTTGTTCGTTCTCTAAGAGTCTCTGATGAATCCAAGGATCTAAGGACATTTCATTCTCTATTGGGCTCAAAGTTCAGGCTGAGGAAAAATACTTCAGAGAGGAAAAAGAAGGATGTATCCCACATATTCCAAACCCTTTTCTACATACCTAGTTCCCTCACAATACTACTGTGTTGTTAGCAACCTAATTTGTTGTTTTTTCCGAGGTGTTTACAAATTTAAAAATTGAATTTTCCTTGCAAAGAAGGCCTATTCAATGAAACTTCAGTTCTAGAATTTGAGATTAGTCACAAATAAGTTGGGGAAGGAGGATAGGGCTGAATTGGTGTACTTGGGGCCAGGAGGAGGGGAAATTTGCATGGCCTTCCTTAAATCATGCAAGGTCATTAGTAGCCAATTCTTTTGCATCTGGGTAGGGAAATATTTTGCTAGTGGACCCTCTGGAACACTACTCTTTATTTCCAGTACTTTTACTCACCCAAGGGCACATACCTGGTATATGGCAAGGGTTTTGATCAAAGAAGTGGTGTTCTAAGGAGAAGCCATGCTCATTCTTTCTTGAGAGATTGGTACATAATTAATTTTTTTTAAGTGTTTATTTTTGAGACAAAGTGTGACTGGGGGAGGGGAAAAGAGAGAGAGGGCGACACAGAATCCAAAGCAGGCTCCAGGCTCTGAGCTGTCAGCACAGAGCCTGAAGTGGGGCCAAACTCAGAAACTGGAGATTATAACCTAAGCTGAAGTTGGATGCTCAACTGACTGAGCCACTCAGGTGCTCCAGTGCCTAATTAACTTATTCAGTGTTTTACTAGTCATCTTCTGGTGCATTCCATTCGGGGTTGTGTCGATGTCCAAAATGAGGTTAAAGTTTGGTCAGGTTGTTCCAATCCCATTCTCCTGCCACCTTCCTTTTCATTTTTCAGTATATTCCTATACTATAGTTTATTTTTATGTTCCAGTGATTTTAAACCTCAGAAAATAGTGTGAACATGAAACAAAGGTCTTTGGTTGGACAGATTGTAAATATTTCCAATAAAAAATGAGACGTTTCATGTTTTGAGTTCAAGTTAGATATAGGCTGTGTAATAAAATATAATAACTTGAACATATAACATCTTTGCTTATACAATCAAGCTCTGGAGTTTGATGTATAGAAAAACACAGTTAGATCTTAGCCGAGCAAAGCCTTTATGTCGACTTGTTTCTAGAATAGGATTCCCTCCAGTCTGTGGACCCTGAGGGTCTGAATCTCACTCTCAGACTCTAAAGAGAGAAATGTGGTGAGAGAAGGAAGTTAGCTCCACTGGAACCGTTACCTCAACTGTTTGTCTCTGACTGCTACTTAACACATGCTTAACCAAGACCTTTGAAACCTACTACCTCAGACCATTGAAATAGCAATTAGCATTGCTAGCTTCATATGGAAAATAAAAAATGCTAGTTCATAACTCCAACTGTCAACCCACTTTTCCCTTGAGTTTCAGTTAAAATGTCCATGGATGAATACATTAAAGACAAAAACTGGCATCAATCTCAAGAAGTAAAGAAAAAATGATGTGTCAAAAGTCCAGGTGATATTGACAGTAATTATATCCTTTTTGCAACCCACGAATGTGCCCAACCTTCATGATCCTGAGTAGAAAAGACAGCCCCAGAAGGCAGCATTACTCTTTGACATAACCACAGTCTGCCTGGGAGAACTTAGGTCACACAGACCTTAATTTGGGTCGTTTTGTGGATTTTTATCTTTATATAAAATGCTGTGAGATTCTGTTGAAGGGTTTTAAGCAAGAGAGTTATTTACACTTTTCAATAATCACAAGGGCTGCAGTGGAGAGAGTGGCTTTTAAAACAACTAAAGAATGTGTTCAAGACCAGTAGTAGATGGGGGAGGACAATAGTATTGGAGATGGACAAATGGAGAGCTTTCGGATGTAATCTAGGAGGTAAAATGGAGAACCCATGTAGATTGACTGACTGCAAGCGGTGGCAGAATAGGGGAAGTAAAAGAAAATGATTAACCTATGTTTATATAAAAGCTGTAACACAATGATTTAATCCAATTTAAAAACAATTTACTTTCCTATTTAAAAATAACAAAAATAGAAAAAAAAAATTAAAGCCAGGAATAGAAGGAATCTTCCTCCTAGTAATAGTATTAGTCTTAAAATAATAGCCAACCTCATGATATAGTTTCATAAAACATAGTTTAATACACTATAGTTTCAATTCTAAGATTCCTATTTCTGAATTTAATGTTTCTGAAATCAGGTGTGTCCTACAATTACCGGAAAACTTTAACAACTTACTAGCCATCAATCAGATGACTGTCATGTGCTATCTTAACTGTATAGAACAAATCTGTCTTTCAGGAGAATTTTTCAGTCTCTCTTGCTTATCTTTTTTCCAGTTTAGAGATAAAATCCCCTGTCTAAAGTTAAATAAATTTTCCTTCCGTAGTCTCCCAATACTATCTTCTTCTCATCATATTTTAATTTTTCTGTACAATAAAGTTGGGTAGACATAGATTCAAATACCACATTTCCTTCTTATTAGTTAACATCACCTTGATCAGATAGTATAACCTACCAGAATTTTAATTTCATCACCTTAAAATTGAGATTGGTGGACTTTTATATTCTAGAGTTGTTTTGGTGTTTGGAAGGATGCATTTGTAAAACATCTTACAGTAAAAGTAATGAACTATAGCTGCTCAATAATGGTAGTTATTATTTCACCACGATGCCCCTCTATCATCATGTCCTCCAAAGAAGGGAATGATGTTAAATCCTATGAAAGCCAACTTAATATGTACCAAACTCTACTCATCCTATCACTACCTCAACATTTTTCCATGACCACTTCATTTCCTAGTTGCTTTATTCTAGTTACCACTGTGGACTTGACATCATTCTTTGATTTCCCCCATCCCACTAGAATCCTAACATCTGCTCTGTTGCTAAGCCTTACTGCCACTATCTCCAAAGTATTGCTTACATTGGTCTCTGCATTTCCATTTTTATTTATTTTTATTTAAGTTATCAACTCTTTAACCATCAGGAACTTTAAATCATTGCAGTAGCCACTTTACGAGTTACCCACTTTTATCCCTATCCCTTGCCAGCATCTGTCCTTCCACTTGCGGCCATATTGCTATTTGCTGTCTCAAAAGTTTTCGAAGTTTCCCAATAAATAGTCAAAAGTCACTACTTAAGCTCTTCCATGTCCTGTGTATATCCAACTGGTATGAACTGATTTCCCATTATTCTCCTACAAAGACTTCAGAGCCCAACAACATTAGTCTACCAGCTGCTTCAAAAACACTTCTGAATTTTCTTGAGTCTTAACTCCTATTTTGCTTTTGCTTAGAGATATCTTCTCATGATCTAAATACTATTTCTTTCTCAAGGTTTAGCTAAAATGTCTGTTCTTCCATGATTTTTCCTTAATTCAGCCCATTTGACCAACAGAATAAAAAGTCTGCTTTCCTCTGAAACTTCATAGCACTTTAAGCCTCAGATGTACCCCTTAACCTAGAGGGATTTGCATGATAACTTAGCAATCCATATAATAGCTTTCCAATCCACGGTTATCCCAAAACCTACAAGTGTTCTGTGAAGCTAATCATTTTGTGCTTGCTCAAAAAGATACTCTTTAGGTAAATTTTCACCATTTATTTGGAGAACAGTATGAATGTTGCATGAAGAATGGACAGAAGTAAGCCACCACCATTCAAACTAAAGATTCAGCCATGAATTTTTGATAGGACTCAAATCATATGTCACTCTATAAACCAAACCTGATACACTTATCATAAAAATCACTTTAATAGGAATCTATTATATAAGCATGTCCCATGATGGTGTTCCTTACCCTATACCCAAACTGTCCTGTCAAGAATCCCTGCTACTACATATACTTCTCTGTGTAAAGATTCTGGTATACACATTTTCTTTATTTTATTAAATGTTTGAGTCCCCAATGATGTTTTAGTACCCTATGTACTTGTGTTTTAAGCAAGTACCTTATTTCTATATTTTGATCTCTGGGAAATTTTCAGGTGCTGAAAAAACACAAAAACGATCCCAACTTTTTGAAGCAAAAGAAATTATGTCATAAGTAATTGCATGTTTTTAGTTTATACCTATTTGGGAGGAAAATAGGAGTTCAGTGAACATCTTAATAAGATATCTGATAATAGGGGCACATGGGTGGCTCAGTTGGTTAAGTGTCGGACCCTTGATTTCGGCTCAGGTCATGATCTCCCAGTTCGTGGGATTGAGCCCCGCATCAGGATCTGCACTGACAGTGTGGAGCCTGCTTGGGATTCTTTCTCTCCTTCTTTCTCTGCCTCTCCTCTGCTTGTGTGCACACAAAATAAACATACAAAATATATCTGTCTCTCTCAAAATAAACATTACCAAAAAAAAAAGTATCTGATGCTAAAGAGTGATGGAAGGGAAAACCAATTTAACTCTGAATACCAGATTATTGCTTCCCTTAACAAGTGGTAGCCCAACCTTGACGTATCTTTCTTTTCTCATTGGTGACAACCATTTTAGTTTTATGTTACTGTGATATCTAAGTTTCTGGACACGAACTATGAATAATGTCAATGTTACATACAAACGATAAACTATTCTGAAGGATTTTGAACATGCACACATACAAATTTTAATTGGTATACTGCCGTATTTGTAGTGCAATACAAGGATGAAAACGGTTGAAATGAATGATTCTCTCATCTCCCTTTCTGATAGCCCCTTTTTCAAAGCACTAGTATTACCCATTTAGAGGGTGGATTGATGCCAATGCTCAGAGCACTACTTCTTCCTTCAGCACACCAGATGGTACTAAAAATTCAAAATATTTCCTACAACAACTGTATCTTTGACAACAAAATTAATACCAGCTGAAATAACACTGCTATGTGAAGGGCATAATGATCAGTCTCTTTAGTCTAATATTACTAGCCATATTCTAGGGGATAACGAGAAACAAAAAAAAAACAAAATTTGGTGTGATCAACTCTTGCTACATGTCGATCAGGTGTTATGTTCTCTCCAAAACCAGAAGCGTAACCCCTAGTACATTTATCATGGCACAGCTGCTTCTCTCAGAATGTGAATTACACCTTCCCCTGGAGCAACGATTAATCCATTAACACATTTTCACCACTAAGTTTTCCCAAAGAGCGTCATATTTTTAATGTCTGTCTTTATTTATTTGAGGAAATAAATCTTTTAAGAAGGATAGGACTAGAAATTAATGTAAAAATTCCTTAGGTTGAAATAGTATCATCTTTTTCATTATAAGACTTAACAGATCTTATGAAGAAATGAGGACTTAAAACCTGGTTTAAAATAGAAGTATATAACTTGAACCTAACAGTTTAATGAAACTTTATATCTGATTGGTGTATATCTACAAAAATATTAAACAGGTATGAGTTTGAAAGTCAGATGGTAAGGATGATGAGTATAGTCTAAGTGCAAGGGTAATTAACTTATAGTGTTAAACACCTTACATGGAGATAGAATAATGGTAACGACAATATAATTTTTGTTCACTTAGGTGAGTTAAATAACACACTAGGTAGATGTTCTATATGGCTGTAAGAAAATAATGCAAAATTCTAAGCTCTACAAATAATAAGTGAATACTATTAGCTCTTCAGGAGAAGTTTTGTTTCAACAGAAGACTAATTATTAGGTTATTTATCAGTCTGCCCTTAAGAGTTTAAAATATGTTTGTCTCACCTGAAATCAAACATGCTGTTGTGGTGGAATAGATTATTTTTAAACTAACTCCTATCCAATGGAATCTAACGAAAGGAAATTTGCTGAGGGCCTCACATAAAGTATAGTTTAGGAAAGTTTTCATTTGTACTTTTGTCATTAAAAATCGGATAAGTCAGATTTCCTCAGATATATTTTGAATGAAAATTTAAAAAAGCAATCAGTAAAATATTCTTGATATGGGGAGTGAAGATAGCCAACTTCAATCATAATATCAAGATCTCTTATTCAGCACTGTTGATTCAGCTGGGTAACTTTTTGTTGTCAGGGAGAGAATAGCTGCCCTGTGCATTTTTGGATATTTAGCAGCATCCCTGGTTTTTTCCCACTGGATGCAGTTAACATCCTCCAATTGTGACAACCAAAAATATCCCCAGGCTTTAGCGAATATCTCCTAGGTACAAAATCTTCCTCACTTAAAAACCACAGCTCTAGACTAATATATTTCAATCATTAAGTATGGATTTTATTTAAGTGGATCAAAAAATTACAATACCACCAAACTAGAAACTCCTTGAGGGTGTGGACTGTCTTCTTACCATGACTTCCTAGTATAGCTCTTGTAAAAAAAAAAAAAAAAAAAAAAAAAAAAGGGGGGGGGCAATTAATTAAAGGAGACAAATTATAAATGGGGCTGAAAAAGAACTGCAAAGAATAGTAATTTGTATCAGTAAATACCTGGAGCCTATTTGTGAAAATGAATTAAAAGTGTGCTGGACAAATAAGAGAAAACATTTTTTTGGTTCAGGGTGAGTTCATACATACGTGAGAACTTATCAGAAATTCCATGTACTATTTTGAACATGAAAAAGCAGTTGTAATTTGTTGGTTGACAAAACTGTGACCAGATGAAGATGACAATAGAAAGCACAGGAATTGGTCTCCCCACCTTGACAAAAATCTGACTGGCAGAACCTGTGTGATGTAACTATTTTGGAACTTTGGAGTCTGTTGAAAGCTTTCAACTTCCAAGGGAAGACTTGGATGGCAAGTTGTAGTTAATTTTGGTCAGTTTTGACTCTTAGCACAGTGGCAGCTACCCATCAGCCACATGGCTGGCAGCTGTGCACATGTCCTGGAGTAGATTGCATATAGTGTCTGGGATCCAACAAGGGTAAAAAGGATCCCATCCTCCAAATAGGGAGCTATGCTCTGACTGATGTTTGCTGCCTCTGATCACAGAGGTGTAGACAAAGAGGCATCAATTATTGTTACACCATCTCTTCCAGCTGAAGTGACTACCTGGGGACTTAAAAGGCCAGCACTCTTTTTCTTTCCCTCTATTTTTTACTTTTGTCCCTTTCAAGAGCCAGATATAAAGAATTAGAACATTCAAAAATAACTGCATGTATAAGGAAAATTCAAAAGTGACCATACATACTCCGGGGAAGGCTCAGAAAAGACTTGAAGAGACCTTAAGTTTATACCTCCAGCTGGTCCTTGGTGTGGAGATTCCCTGCAACAACAATAAAAAAACAAACAAAAACAATAACCAACAAACCCTGGGGAAAGGAGAGAATCTAATTTCCAAGGATACCAAATTATTACATTCAGATGTCCAGTGGTCAACAAAAAAATCACAAGGTATACATAAAAACAGGAACAAAAACTCACTCAAAAGGGAAAAAATCAACAGTAACTCTCCCTGAAAAAGACTTAATGGCAGATATACTAGAAAGACTATTAAAAATATTTAAATACATGAAAAAAACTAAAGAGATATAGAGAAAATCGAAATAATGTGTGAACAAAATAGAAATATCAAAGAGGCAGAAAACCTAAAAAAATTCTGAAAAGCTTAAAAGTACAATAACTGAAATAAAAGAATTTGCTACAGGGATTCAAAGACAGATTTGAGCAGATAAAAGAATCCATCAGCTTGAAAATAGGACAGTGGAAATTATCAAGACTGAGAAACAGAAAAAAGATTGAGAAAAGCCAACAGAGCCTAAGGGACCTGTGGGACAAAGTAGTCCAAAAATGCATTGTGAGAGTCCCACAAAGAGAAGAGGGCAAGAAGGGCACAGAGAATATTTGGAGAAATAATGGATGAAAACTCCCCAAATTTGGTGAAAGACATGAATACCAACATCCAAGAAGGTCAATGAACTCCAAGATGAGCTAAGACACCCACATCATGACACGTAATCATATTTCAAAAGCCGAATACAAAGAATCTTAAAAGCAGCAGGACAGGTGAGTCATTACATATAAACTATCCAACAAATTATCAGCAGATTTCTCGTCAGAAACTTTGGAGAACAGCCGATAGTAGGACAACATATTCAAAATGCTAAAAACAAAACAAAAAAACCAGGCTATCAGCCAAGAATCCTAAACCTAGCAAAACTGTCCTTCAAAAGTGAACAAGAAATTAAGACCTTCTCAGATGGACAAAAGCTGAGGGAGTTCAAGACCCCCTGACCTTCCCTGCAAGAAATGCTGTAGGGATTCCTGCAAAGTGAAATGAAAGGACATGAGACAAGGACTCAAAACTGTATGGAGAATACAGATTTTAATAAAGGCAAATATACATTGGCAATTATAAAAGCTAGTATTATTGTAACTTTGGTTTGTATTTCCTAATGTAGTTCTTAATTGAAGATCCTGATGCATTTTTTAAACTTTTTTTCTAATGTTGATTATTTTTGAGAGAGAAAAAGTGTGAGTGGGGGAGGGGCAGAGAGAGGGAGACACAGAATCTGAAGCAGGCTCCAGGCTCTGAGCAGTTCTGAGCACAGAGCCTGACACAGAACTCAAACTCAGGGACAGCAAGATCATGAACTGAGCCAAAGTCCTATGCTCAACCTACTGAACCACCCAGGCACCCCCATCTGGATACATTTTTTAAAATTATTACTTTATGTAATGGGGTGCACCATGTATAATGATGTAATTTTGTGACCTAAACAACCAAAAGAGGTGGGATGGAGCTACTGAGAAGCAGACTTCTTATATATTACTGAAGTTAAGTTGGTAAAAATTCAAATTAGAGTATCCTAACTTTAGGATGTTCAATGAAGTCCCCATGGTAACCACAAAGAAAATAGCTATAGAATATACACCAAAAGAAATGAGAAAAAATTAAAACATTTACTACAAAAAAATCCACTATCCACAAAAGACAATATAGTGAGAAATGAAGGACAAAACTATAAAGCATATAAAAAAACAGCACGATGACAGTGCAGACATTTTCCATATATATAATTTATATCCATATAAATGGATTAACTTCCCCAATCAAAACACAGAAATTGGCAGAATGTATAAAAACACATGATACAGGGTGTCTGGGTGGCTCAGTCAGTTGAGAATCTGACTTAGGTCATGATCTCTCAGTTCATGACTTCAAGCTCCATGTCAGGCTCTGTGCTTGACAGCTCAGAGCCTGGAGCCTGCTTTAGATTCTCTCCCTCTCCCTCTCCCTCTCCCTCTCCCTCTCCCTCTCCCTCTCCCTCTCCCTCTCCCTCTCCCTCTCCCTCTCCCTCTCCCTCTCCCTCTCCCTCTCCCTCTCCCTCTCCCTCTCCCTCTCCCTCTCCCTCTCCCTCTCCCTCTCCCTCTCTCCCTCTCCCTCTCCCTCTCCCTCTCCCTCCCCCTCCCCCTCCCCCTCCCCCTCCCCCTCCCCCTCCCCCTCCCCCTCCCCCTCCCCCTCCCCCCTTCCCGCACTCATGCTCCCCCTCCCCCTCCCCCCTTCCCGCACTCATGCTCCCCCTCCCCCTCCCCCTCCCCCTCCCTCCTTCCCGCACTCATGCTCTCCCTCCCCCTCCCCCTCCCCCTTCCCGCACTCATGCTCCCCCTCCCCCTCCCCCTCCCCCTTCCCGCACTCATGCTCCCCCTCCCCCTCCCCCTCCCCCTTCCCGCACTCATGCTCCCCCTCCCCCTCCCCCTCCCCCCTTCCCGCACTCATGCTCCCCCTCCCCCTCCCCCTTCCCGCACTCATGCTCCCTCTCCCTCTCCCTCTCCCCCCTTCCCGCACTCATGCTCCCTCTCCCTCTCCCTCTCCCCCCTTCCCGCACTCATGCTCCCTCTCCCTCTCCCTCTCCCCCCTTCCCGCACTCATGCTCCCTCTCCCTCTCCCTCTCCCCCCTTCCCGCACTCATGCTCCCTCTCCCTCTCCCTCTCCCCCCTTCCCGCACTCATGCTCCCTCTCCCTCTCCCTCTCCCCCCTTCCCGCACTCATGCTCCCTCTCCCTCTCCCTCTCCCTCTCCCCCCTTCCCGCACTCATGCTCCCTCTCCCTCTCCCTCTCCCTCTCCCCCCTTCCCGCACTCATGCTCCCTCTCCCTCTCCCTCTCCCTCTCCCCCCCTTCCCGCACTCATGCTCCCTCTCCCTCTCCCTCTCCCTCTCCCCCCTTCCCGCACTCATGCTCCCTCTCCCTCTCCCTCTCCCTCTCCCCCCTTCCCGCACTCATGCTCCCTCTCCCTCTCCCTCTCCCTCTCCCCCCTTCCCGCACTCATGCTCCCTCTCTCAAAAATAAAACATTTAAAAATTAAAACACAAAAACCCACATGATCCAACTATATGCTGTCTACAAGAGATTCACTAGAGAACCAAGTGTTATGTAGGTACCGGTGGCTCACAGTACTAGGCCTTCAAGCTGTGCTCACAGTCTGTTAAAGAAAAAAAAATGGTGTCATGCTAGATCTGACCTGTAGATTTTAGTTTGCCTGTAGATAGTTCCCCTAATCCATATGACTAGAGAATGTAAAAACGTCCCTTTTAAAGTTAAGAAGTTGCTACTAAGAAAGTCATACAATCAGTGAGTTTCTTTGCATTTTGGAAGCAAGGTATATTGCAATGAGGTATAAATATAACCTATTTACATTTGGCCTAAAAAGCCAGTTTGACTGGACCCATAGAAAAAGTGCTCCAGTTGGTTCAGGCTTTAATGAATGGAGTTCTGTCACTCACCCGACCTAGTAATTTCAGTGGTTCTCCGTATCTGTCCGATTAAAAGACCATGTGAAACACTTGGCATGAACTAGGAGAAAAATTGTAGTGGAGGGCCCAGGATTTCAGAGCACAGCCTTAAATTCTGTGGCAACCATTTACTTTTGAACAGTGTTAATCTGGCAAACGTTGAACACTAAGTGGGCATGCAATCTAAGGTTCCCAACATGAACTGAATGCTCTATGATCTACATAGACATAAACTCATTCTAAGCAGTACTTCACCAACAAGTAAAAGTGAGGAGGGAAAAAAAGACTAGATCTGAATCAGTCCTGTAGAAACAAATAAGTTGCATAAACCAGTTACTTACTATTTCTTGCCTTCCTATATATGCTGCCTTGCCAGTTCTTATTCAGCTTATTCACTTATGATTTCATGGAGGTATTCTCCATGATGAAACAACTGAGAAGGAATAATTAATTTCACTTTTTGTAAATGTATCTTCATGATATTCTGACACCAGTGGGAAATGGCCCATGGATGCATTAGAGCCCATGGAATTGTGACCATAATAGATTATGAAGAAGGGATATTTGGCTAGTGTTAAAAAAAAAAAAAAAAAAGTAAAATATCTTTTTTTTCTTCTTTCTTTTTTTAAAGTCTTAATTTAAATTCCAGTTAGTAACATACAGTATAATATTAGTTTCAGGCTTACAATTTAGTGATTTAACATTTCCATACCTGGTTTCCCATAACCTATTTAACCCATTCCCCTGCCTACCCCCACTCTGGTAACCATCATTTTTCTTTTTCAGACAAAGGAGAGATGATGGTCTAAATCAAGCATACATACAAATCTTAAGTTTGTGACTCCCGAATTTTTAGGAAGAGATATAGAGGTAAAACTCCTAGAATATGTCCCATGTGAGTGTCCACCAAAATGCCCACACTTATTGACAAGTTCTATAGATGTCCGTCAGTCTTATTTCTCAGTCTGTGCCAATGGGTTCATGGCAGAGTAGCAGAAATTCTGAGTTGAACGACGTCAGGCATAGCAGTGTGGACTAAGTAAGTAGAACTCCTTCTCTTGCTCTGGACCTAATCAAAAGTGATAGCCTTTCAGGTCAAAGATAAAGTATTGTATTTATACCTCCATGTAATAGACTTTGCCTCCAAATGCAAAGAAACTCCTCTATTATTGTGTCTCCTAGTAGAAGAGGGTCTTGATGAAAAGGGTCATGTTCTTAAGGGTAAATTATTTGCATGGACTCCACAAAATGACTTGCTTTCACTAAGACTGACTCAGCTACTGCCATCGCTGACTTTTCCCTTCGCAACCAGTACAACCTACCAGGAGTTTCCGTGTTCTCAGGGCAACTAGCTAGTTACCTGATGGCTGGTTGATTAAAATGGAATGCTTTCTTCATGGGTGGAAGCATTTATTCCAATTTGTTCTCCTTTGAAGATACTTATTCTAAATGTGAGTTTGTTTCCAGCACTATTATCAGTGGACTCCTTAATGCTTTATATACCATTATCATATTTCAGACCACATGTATTCTCCTCATTTTATAATTAAAGATTCAAGGCCTAGAGCAGATGCCCGTAAATCTGCTGTTCTTACAAAGACTCCATTTCCTATAAGCATCTGGCCTTATGAAATGGCTGAATGCTTTGTGAAAGACTCCTGTATTTCACCATCTGGGAACAATGCTTTGTGAGGTTGGGATGCTGTCCGGCGGGCAACGGTATATGTTCTAAACCAATGACCAATATAATTATACTATTTCTTTTGTAGACATGATCTAGGAGTCAGAGAATAAAAAGGTGGACATGGGGAATTTCTCCTATCAACCCACTCGCAAAATATTTTTTGTTTTCTGTTCCCAAGATTCTTGGCTCTATTGTTTTCCTTTTAACCAAATGGCATACCATGTTTCTACTGAATCGGAAAATAAAACTGCCAGCTATCATTTGGGGATTTTTCACACCATTGGCTGAATAAACAAAAGCAGATTTGGGATGTTGGTTGGGTAATTGAACCTTACTATTAGGGAAAGATGGGATTGCTGCTATTTAGTGAGGATGAAGAGGGCTATGAGTGGACACAGGAAATCTTTGTGGATGCTTCCTTTTATTGCTATGTCTGCTAATAAATTTTGAGGAATAAATAGTACAAGAGGGTTAGATCCCAGCCAACTGAAATGTACATCAGAATTAAAGGAACTTAGAATGTAAAGTAGACAAGCGAACTCATATATGCAGCTAAGACCCCTGACAAACTGTGGAAATAAAGATTACTGCCTCTGTGTTTACATGTGTATGTTTATATGTATACATATATGCAGATATATCTATGTATTCATGTGCCTGGCTGTGCACTTAAGTTTATGCACAACATATATGTGTATGTGTGCATATGCATACCTTCATATTTTTTTCCTGTGTCATTATTGTATAAAGGTACGTATTGGGATAGTGATTAACTTCATAATTTTTTCCATAGTTGGTATGATATTGAATCAGTGTCTTGATGGAACTAGAGGAGGAATAGACATCACCCTCAAATTCCAAACTTGGAATTGGGTGCCACCTAACAAAGAATTGAGGTGCTTCATTTGTTGAGAGGGTAAGCATGCTTGGATTTCTATGAACAATGGTTGCATTTTGTTACAAAGGAGTAATTCTTAAAGTTTAAAAAAAACCATGACCTTAATATGTGCAAGGATGATGAAGTGGATATTGGTTTTTATGGGGAAAGAAGAGTTCATTGTCTCCTGCTATAGAATCTAAAAAAAACAAAAAACAAAAAACAAAAAACTGCATACTTACTTTCTCAGCACCCTATGCAGAGACCGTGGCAAATTCCTTTGGGGGCAGTGGTATTGGAAGTAGTAAAGTTTCACTACTTCAGTTTCTAGGAGTGAAGTAACCAGAGTGTTCAGAGTTGCAAGAGTGATGTCCAGAGCTCAGCAGGAGTTGTGCTAGTGAGGCAAGTTGTGCATCCAGTGCTCCTTGGGGCAAACGTGTGATCCTCTTGGCCTATTGGTGTGGCATGATTTGCCTGAAGTTCTAGCCACCCAGCCTCCCTTTGATTTGGGTGACCTGTTCTCTGGCCTTCCACATGGTTCTGGATATCTTTCAAAACCTTCTAAATTGTTTTTACTGCTAACTCAATTTTTGATGGTTGTCTTAGGACCCTAATATAACATAACAACTCCTTATTCAAAAGATTTTTTGTTACCTGTTATGTTCTAAAAATTAAGTCACAAAATAATGTATTTGGATTGTTTTCCAGTTTTCTAGTTAGAGACAATTATTTTCTGCCTGACTGTACTGATGTACTTCACGGTAAAAATTCTTCAGAGAGGGAGGGGTTTATGTAGTTCAACTTAACTTTTCTGAGTCACAAACAAGAAATGTAAATTTTGAAGTCAAATAATCTTAGTATATCTGATAAGATATAAATCCACTCAAAGTAAAATCATTAAATTATATTTCACAAATATTATATCATTAGTCATTTTCTGGTTTCTAGAAGTCTTGGATTCCTCATTAAAGAAACAAAAAATAAGAATAAATTATACAATTTAGCAATTAAAAAACATTGTTTCAGTAGGTGGTCTGAGATTAGGCAAAACAAGCTACCCATTTCTGAAAATTCTTGGCAGTTTTTCTTTGACTACTGCTTAGAAATAAATAGTAGCTCTTCCTGTCATCTGCTTTAACGATCTTGTTTCTAGGGTCACTTTGTTGTTTTCATTGAGGCCCTAACTAGTTTGTCATTGCAAGGGAGGAACTAGTCAACATAAACCTATCGTTGATATTAATGACTATCAGCTTTGTGAGGACCTCAAAGTTGACAGCATACCAATTTTGAGATCCAGGCTATTGTCATCATTCCAGACTTAATTGCTTGGCTTAAATCATTTTCCATGAATACGGAACCTACACTCTCAGATTTTATGGGTTTGCACCAGTGACACAAGACCAGATTGAACACTTTTCAGCTGGAGAATAAAGTACCCGTGAGAATAGCACTTGCACACCTGCTCTCCATCCGTCTAGACAACGGGCACTCTTTATAGGCTCTTTGGGGATTCAAGACCAAGTCTCAAAGGCTAAGGCAGAGACGAAGACATTGTTGGTTTTCATAGCGGATGGTATTTGATAGTGGAGGTTCAGGAGAAAGATGAAACACACGCACACATCCCCTCTTAAAACAGCTCAGCAATGAAGGTATGCTCCCTATATACTAATCATTTTTAATCTTGTTCATTTAATAGATTATGCCTCTCTTAACAAAAATGAAAAGCAAAGTTCTGTTAGTCCCATGAGAATGTGACTCCCAAGTGAGCAGATGGTGATGAGAACTCCGTATGTGGCACCACTAGAGATAATTTGCTTTATTTCAACAAATGGGGAAAGACATTTATACTACCAATTTCCTTTTCAAACATCTTATTTTACTTTATTCTTTCCTGTTTTTTTTTAAATTTTTTTTTTAATGTTTATTTATTTTTGAGACAGAGAGAGACAGAGCATGAATGGGGGAGGGTCAGAGAGAGGGAGACACAGAATCTGAAACAGGCTCCAGGCTCTGAGCTGCCAGCACAGAGCCCGATGCGGGACTTGAAGTCACAGACTGCAAGATCATGACCTGAGCCAAAGTCGGCCGCTCAACCGACTGAGCCACCCAGGCGCCCCATTCTTTACTGTTTTTAATCAGGTTGCAAATCAGTTGTCTTGACTACTTTAGTATCTTAGGTAAGGGATTGCATAATGTTTTGACCAATGTGTCAGAGGACAGGTCCCCAAAATAAAATGTTGATGTCAACTGCTTAGTTCCTGATTTATTGGCTCATCTGTAACTGCATAGAAGTGTCTTCACTGTGAAATAAAAAAATTTGTTTTTTGTTCCTGAGATACATAGACAATCACATGAAAATTGCAAGTACATATTTTATGGACTTGATATTTTGTTAAACCATAGTAACTTGATATTTTTAGGTCTCAGTTGACAACCACTCTAAACACAACAGAGGCGAATCTACATCGTCCATTCAATTGGAATAAGTAGGCAACTCTGTATAGTTTTCTCTGGGCAAATTTTAGGTTAAACCCTGATGACAACCTTAGGAGTGAGGTTTTATTAGCTCTGTCAGAAGCAGACTTACAAAAGGTTAAATAATTTATTCAAAGTTACAGAGCTAAGAAGTGGCAGACTCACTATTCAAACCTAGATGTATTTGACTTCAGTCATATGCTATTTCTACTCTATCACCCTATTAACTCCCTAAAAAGTATTTTGTTCCATGTTTAATGGACTTATTCATTGTTAAAAGAAGCAGTTAACAGTAAACATAAAGGGTAAGATAAGACAGGAAATTGATGTGTATTGAATGGCAAAGACATTCACATTGGTTTTGACCTATTGTTGCCTAATGTTTACAAAAATCTTACTGATACCATTACCTTATTTTATAGACCAAGAAACCGGTTCAGAGAGTTAATTTCACAATAGTACATAGCTAATAAGTTAGAGACTCAAAACTTGAACCTTATGGGGGTGCCTGGGTGGCTCAGTCAGTTGAGCATCCGACTTCAGCTCAGGTCATAATCTCGCAGTCTGTGAGTTCAAGCCTTGCGTTGGGCTCTGTGCTGACAGCTCAGAGCCTGGAGCCTGCTTCAGATTCTGTGTCTCGTGCTCTCTCTCTGCCCCTCCCTGCCCATGCTCTGTCTCTGTCTGTCTCAAAAATAAATAAAACATTAAAAGTAATAAAACTTGAACCTTATGTGTTTGAACTAGAAAGACCGAGCTCTTTCCACTAATGAGGTACTGTTTTCAACTGATTTTTCAAATGCAAGATGAATAATTTTGTGCAGGAACTGATATAGAACCAGTGTGTAGAAAAGTGAAGTAACTTCCTTGCAAAGATATCTTCAAGATGTTATGGGACAATGTATAGATTTTAGGAAAGGACCAAAACAAGCTTATAGGGTATGTGGTAGATTTTATCCATGTGTCTAGAACTGTTTTGTTTCAATGTGATAGGCGGCATAAGAATGGTAAAGTTATGCGTTATGAGACCAAAGTAGAGAAATAGGAATACTCTAGTGCAGTCACAACACCTGTAGTAATGATGTGGAAAATGTGTAATTTCTTATTTAGTATTTAGATACATTGAGGTCTTCTACATTCACATGTTACCCTAATTAATCCTTATATCTAAGGTAGTCATAAATATCAATAATATTTATGAATGTAAAAGTAAGAGAAAAGGCTGATTTTGAATATCCCATCTACTATATTATCAGCTTTGTAGCTAGTTCAATAGAATCTACTTCTTTGAAGCTCACCTGAAAAAATATTATAAGGCTTGGTTCAAATTTTCAGAATGGTAGTCTGGTAATGTGTATCAAAATGTAAAAGATGAATACCATTGATACAAGAAATTCCTAAGAAATTTCCCTAAGAAGTTAAGCATTCAAGAGCCAAAATAAAATAGGTATCAGGGTGAAAATTAACCCAAAGGACATAGTCCTACCAATTTTGAAAGTAATCCCCTATTCTTTTTTTTTTTTTAATTTTTTAATGTTTACTTATTTTTGAGAGTGTGAGCGAGCTGGGGAGGGTCAGAGACAGAGGGAGACACAGAATCCCAATCAGGCTCCAGGCTCTGAGCTGTCAGCACAGAGCCCAACACTGAGCTCAAACTCACAGACTGTGAGATCACGACTGGAGCTGAAGTCAGATGCCCAACCGACTGAGCTATCCAGGCGCCCCAGTGATCCCCTATCCTTTAAGAAAAAGAACTGTCTGATAGAAAATAGTATAATTTTTTCAAGTTGGGGTTAGGGGTAAGGTCACAATGAGAAAGTCATCTGTTAACAACAGGAACCGACAGTAATATGAAGGTGAGGGATAAAACTCAAAACATTTGAAGGAGTGGCATGATGGGAAGTTGGAACCTGAGTTTAAAATGGCAGGAGCATTTTTAACAACATGAAAACATAATGTAAAATGTGGACTTGTTTGCCTCGTTATGATACACTTCCTTTGATCTCCCCAAATCTTCGATGCCTCACACAAAGACAACTTGTGTGTTAGGATATTTTTGGAAGATATTCAGGAAGATGAGTTTGACTCCGAAGAGAAAAAATATAAGCAGAGTGATGAAATGATCATTAAACCAAGTCAGTGGAAGCAGGAACTCAACCCACCAATAATGATGAAAGTAAGCACCCCTTCTGAATATATAGAAATCCTTGGAGAGGCACTAAATTATCCACGATTTGTGGAATATAAGTTGAATCAATTATGTACAGATTTTAAGATGAAAGTCGACACCTGTTGATCTTTGAATTATAGATGATGCACAAAGGTGATGATCATATATTTTAAAACAAAAAAAATCACCAATACTTCAAATTTTCATTCACTAGGATAAAGATACTTATATTTAATTCCATGATAGATGTTTATGGACACATTTGACACATTTTTCTTTTAGCAAAAAAATGTTAGAATACTGCATTCATCGTTTGATCCCAAGTGAAAATAATTGTACAAATTTATTTACACAATTTTTATATTTACATATACATATATATGTACACATATACACAATTTGTATACGTATAAACACATGGCAAAAAGGTGTTTACTCAAAATTCTAAGTGTTTATCCAGGGTGGGAGTAGAAAGTAATCAATACAAACTATTCTAATTTGTATTTTTCTACATTAAAAAAGTTTTTATAAACAGCATGCATTATATTTTAAAAATTCAGTATAATTATTTTCAAAAGTAAAAAAGTAAAGCTAAAACATTTACTTCTCATGGTTGCTAGGTGAAGTGTATGTTTAATGAAATGTAGGACCCTAGTACAGCATTCAATTCATTACAGGTGCTCAGTAAGAATCAATTTGCTTTGCTCCTCTTCTCCGTACGTTTCTTACTTTCAGCTTCAGCTTTCTTTTCTGTAAAATGGAAGAAATCAGTAGTTATAACCTGGCAAATTATCAGAAACTTCTAGGGGAATTAAAGACAAAACAAAGCAAAACAAAACATCAGTAACAACAACACCAAAAAAGAACAGTTTCCTGGGGCTATATGCCTGGAGATTCTGATTTAGGTAATTATTTAGATAGGAAAAATGTTGACTCTGATGGTTTCTATTACTCACTCTGATATTCTAGAATGTACTTATTATATTGCCATCCTATTTGATATGTCTGATTATTCTATCCAGTTGAACATTGGTGTTAGATTTTATCTGGAGTAGAATGAGCAGGTATTGCAAAGTTTTGAGCAAGGGAATTAGTTGATACTATTTATGTTTTTTTTTAACTTTATTTTTTACTCTGAAATATTTTAAACATACAAGAATATGAAATCATGTATGCAGCAACTTTTTTTTTGGTCAAATCTTGATAGATCAGAACCACCGTTAATAAACAGATAGACCACTCTTGATGAAATGGAAGTTCCTGGGTACTCCTATTTTCCTCTCCCAGAAGAAACAACCACTACGAAGTTAATGTTTATCATTATCATGTATAGTTTCATAATTTTACAACATGATTATGTACGAAAAATCTATAGCAGTAGTTTTATGCTTTAAAACTTTATAATAGTATCATAATGTAATGTTTTGCAACCTTTTCCTTCTTTTCAAACTTGCATTTTTGAAATTTACTTTAGTGCGTATCTCAAGTTCATGCTTTTGAATTGCTGTTTAAGAATCTATTATATGCATTTTTATTAAAAAAATTTTTTTTACATTTACTTATTGAGAGAGCGAGACAGAGCATGAGCATGGGAGGGGCAGAGAGAGGAGGAGGCACAGAATTTGAGGCAGGCTTCAGGCTCTGAGCTGTCAGCACAGAGCGCAGGCTCGAACCCACCAACTTCGAGATCATGACCTGAGCCGAAGTCGGACGCCTAAACCGGCTGAGCCACCCAGGCGCCCCTATATATGTGCATCTTTAAAGGAAGCTCCCCAAATGCATCCTCTGCCCCACTCTAATAATTTAATAACTAAAATAAATAATTTATGAGGCACAGGGAAGATCAAAATATCATCTTTATTACTGATAAAAACTGAATTATAAAGACAAAGCCTAATGTGAGGATCAAATGGTCCTGCTAATTCTCTTTCTGATCTGAAGGCACATGTGAATCTGTAAAGCACAAATGGACTCAGTTCTTGGACCTGCCCTGCTTGGGGAGAATAATTGAAAGACAGAAAAAACGACCAAATTCCTGTGCTAGGACTTCAGAAAAATTAGCACCACTTATGTGAGAAATGATGACCCATGGTTGTCATCAACTACCCAGGTAACTTAGCTCATTTCCATGGGGAGGAATAAGAATAGGGTAAAATGCCATTAATATCTTCTTAGTATCTTTAAATAGCAGAAGGTCTTGATTTTAATTAAATCTATTTTTTTTTCAATTTTATGGTTTGTGTTTTATGTGTCCTAAGAAATCTTAATGTACCCCAAGGTAACAGATAATATCCTATATTCTTGAAACTTTATATTATTAGATTTTACATCTAGACCTATAACCAATTTTTAGTGAATTTTTGTGTATAATGAAAGACATTCATTTTTTTTCCCATATGGATATCCAGATGTTCCATCCCACTGTGGAAAACATTCCAATTAGAAGACATTTAAGAGAGAGATAACATGGATTGACCTTAAAATGTATGACTAACTCAAATAAGAAAAAAATCAAAATAATACTTTTAGTTTTTAGTATATGACAGGATAAGTTGTCTGAATAAATTTCCCAGTGGGAAAAATGCTGAATAAAAATATATTTTTAAATGTTTTAGTTTAAACACATTAGCATGCAGAATTAGCATGCAGAAAAATTTTAAGCCAAAAATCAAAAGCAGACATTCAGTAAGATAACTAAACACCAAGGATTAATTTTGCCCTAAGCACTTCAGCTCAGCTCAAGGAATCTTGAATTTCTACCCTGATAGCTGAAAAGGAAAAAAGACAAATGATATGGATTGGAGGTGCTTCTGGGATTAGGATTCTACATGGAGACCTCATCATAAAACTAGGGCCTAAATGGACAATATATTAAGTATCAAAAATAAACCAATTATGCAGAAGATGTGAAAAAATCATTTTTTTCAGATTTAAATGCTATCAAAAGGATAACAAAAAATTTCCTTGAGTATTCATGCCCAGAAGGCAGCCCTCAAATAAGTTTATAACCTCAATTAATACTACCTGTGTGGTCTGTGAAAGGTTAGGATTAAAATTCACTTCAGCGTCATTTTGGTTTAGTTGAAAGCCAATTTGCAAAAGTAAAGGTGAAATCTATTTAGAGGAATGCGGTTTCAAAAGTTTAGGACGTTCTAAAGAAAATGAACAGTTTACATTCAAAAATCATAAAACACATGGAAATAAGTCATTGAGTGAAAAACAATGAAAAAGAGCAAAGAATATCTGACTCTCAAATATAAAATATTGAAATCATGAGAGAGAAACTTACCTAGACTGTTCAAAGAAATTGAGAAGTATGCAAATATAAGCAAGATAGGAAGACTCAAAAATGCAAAGACAATTTGAAAAAAAAACAATATTCTAGAAATTTGAGAAAACATACTGGTAAAGTAAAATAACTAATGAAGAGCTAGTTAAATTTAGAGAAAACTGGAAGTTATGCTTGCAGAAATTGTTCATAAAACAAAGTAGAAATGGTGATATAAAACCATAAGAACTTAAGAGTTAAAGATGATAAAATAACAAGGTCTAATATACAGTTTATTGAAGATCCAGAATGAGACAACATGAAGCAGCAGCTGTATTTAAACAGGCATCGGTTGAAGATTTTGTTAAAAGTCATCAACTCTAACAGACACAAAGTTGAGTGAAACTTAGGTAATAAAAATAAGTTTATTCCTAAAAAATTATAACAAAATTGAAACAAATAAGGCAAGTTCTTAACAAGAATGGCAATTACATTGAAGAATGACTTTTTAAAAAATTTTTGTTCAATATATGTTTATTTTTGAGAGACAGTGTGAGCAGGTGAGGGGCAGAGAGAGAGAGAGGGAGACACAGAATCCGAAGCAGGCTCCCAGCTCTGAGCTGTCAGTACAGACCCTGATGCAGGGCTCAAACCCACAAACCACGAGATCATGACCTAAGCTGAAGTCAGACACTTAACCAACTGAGCCACCCAGGTGCCACCCAGGTGACCAACTTCTTAATAGCACCAATGAAAGCCAAAAGATTCTCACTAAAGCAATTGTAAATGAGATGTTCAAGCATGAAAAAAAAATCCCAAATAGTATATTGGAATGAAGAGAAAAAAAGATTGTAAAGATATTGATAAATATGTGGGTAAATAATAAAATAATAGTAATACTACTTTATTGAAAATACTATCTTTTCCCTATTGTTTATTCTTGCCTCCTTTGTCATAGATTAGTTGACAGTATAATTATTTTGGGAGTCTCTATTCTGTTCTCTTGATTTATGTGTCTATTTTTGTACCAGTACAATACTGTTTTTTATGACATTTTGACAATATTGTTTCCAATCCATGAGCATGGAATATCTTTCCATTTCTTACTATCACCCTTCACTTTCGTAAGTGTTTTATAGTTTTTGGAGTGTATGTCTTTGACTATAGTTTATTCTTAAATATTTTATTATTTTTGGTACAATTATAAATGGTAAGGTTTTTAATTTCTCTTTGTTACCATTTTGTTAATCTATAGAAACACTTCTGATTTCTGGGTATTAATTTTGTATCTTGCCACTTTGCTGAATTTGTTTATCGGTTCTAATAGTTTTTTGGTGGAGTCTTTAGGATTTTCTATGTATAGATCGTCATCTGCAAATAGTGACATTTTCATTTTTTTCTGTACCAATATGGATGCCTCTTATTTCTTTTTCTTACTGCTGTGGCTAGGACTTTTAGTAATATGTTGAATAAAAGTAACAAGAGTAGACATCTTTGTCTCAGTTTTCATCATTGAGGATGATGTTCACTGTGGGTTTTCATGTATGGCCTTTATTATGTTGAAGTATTCCCTCTAACCCCATTTTTTTTCTAACATAGACATAAACATTTTATTTTTTAATTTTTTAATATGTAATTTATTGTCAAATTGGTTTCCATACAACACCCAGTGCTCATCCCAACAGGTGCCCTCCTCAATGCCAATCACCCACTTTCCCCTCTCCCCCACCCCCATCAACTCTTAGTTTGTTCTCAGTATTTAAGAGTCTCTTATGGTTTGCCTCCTTCCCTCTTTTTTTCCCCCCCTGTCCCCTCTCCCCTGGTCTTCTGTTAAGTTTCTCAAGATCCACATATGAGTGAAAACATAGGGTATCTGTCTTTGTCTGCCTGACTTATTTCACTTAGTATAACACTCTGCAGTTCCATCCATGTTGCTGCAAATGGCCAGATTTCATTCTTTCTCATTGCCAAGTAGTAGTCCATTGTATATATAAACCATATCTTCTTTATCCATTTGTCAGTTGATGGACATTTAGGCTTTTTCAATAATTTGGCTATTGTTGAAAGTGCTGATATAAACATTGGAGTATAAGTGCCCCTATGTATCCTGTATCCCTTGGGTAAATTCCTAGCAGTGCTATTGCTGTCTAACCCCATTTTGTTGAGAGTTTTTATCATGAATGGATATTGAATCTTGTCAAAAGTGGGTTTTTTTTTTGTTTTTGTTTTTGCATTTATTGAAATGGTATGATTTTTATCCTTCTTTTGTTAATGTATATGGCATTGATTTGTGAATATTGATCCATCCTTGCATTCCAGCAATATATCCTCCCTGATTGTGGTGAATGATCTTTTAATGTATTGTTGTATGTGGTTTGCTAATATCTTATTGAAGATTTTTGTATCTATGTTCGCCAGGGAGATTGGTCTGTAGTTTTTTGTTGGTGTGTCTTTGTCTGGTTTTGATATCAGAGTAATGTTGACATTGTAGAATATATGTGAAAGCTTTCCTTCCTCTTCTACTTTTATGGAATAGTTTGAGAAGAATAGGTATTGACTCTTGTGTAAATGTCTGATAAAATTCCCCTGTGAATCCATCTGTTCCTGGATTTTTATTTTTTGGTAGTTTTTAAATTACTGATTAAATTTCTTTATTTGTAATCAGTCTGTTCAGATTTTGTGTTTCTTTCTGGTTCAGTTTTAGAAGATTGTATGTTTCTAGGAATTTATCAATTTCTTCTAGGTTGTCCAGTTTGTTGGCATATGGTTTTTCACAGTATTCTCTTATAGTCATTTGTATTTCTGTGGTGTTAGTTCTTCTCTCTTGTTTCTCTTTTTTCTTGATGAGTCCGTGTAAGGGTTTATTAACTTTATTTTTTCAAAGAACCAGCTCTTGTTTTCATTGATTTTTCTCTATTTTTTAAGTCTCTATGTCATTTATTTCTGCTCTGAGCTTTATTATTTTCTTTCCTCTACTCACCTGGGCTTTGTTTCTTCTTCATTTTCTATTTCCTTTAGGTGTGAGGTTAGATTATTTATTTGAGATTTTTCTTATTTCTTGAGGTAGGCCTGTATCACTATATCCTTCCCTCTTAGAACTGCTTTTGCTGTGTCCCAAAGATTTTGAGACTTTTTCATTTTCACTTATCTCCTTGTATTTTTTAGTTTCTTCTTTGCTCTATTGACACATTGGTTGTTTAGTGTCATGTTGTTTAGTCTCCATATGTTTGTATTTTTCCAGCTTTTTTTTCTTGTGATTTATTTCTAGTTTCATACTGTTAGGATAGAAAAAAAAATCATGGTATGATTTCAGTCTTAAATTTATTAAGGCTTTTTATGGCCTAACATATGATCTATTCTCAAGAATGTTCCATGTGCTCATGAAAAAAATGTGTAGTCTGTTGTTTTGGGATAGAATGTTCTGTATATATCTGTCATGTTTATCTGGTCTAATGTGTCATTCCAAGACATTGTTTCCTTATTGATATTCTGTTTGGATGATCTATCGATTTATGTGAGTGTTAAAGTCCCCTTCTATTATTGTCTTACTATCAATTTCTTTATGCCCATTAACATTTGCTTTATTGTTCCAGTTTGCTCATTATTTTCAAATATACATGGAACTTTTGAAAATTGTGTTTAGTCATTAAGATAGCATCACCAAAATTTAAGATTAATATGACATAGCACTTATTTTCTAATCTCAGTACAATTTAGAAATAAATGACCACAGAAATCAAAAAGCAAAATTAGAAAAATTCTAAACATTTGGATATTTTTAAAACATACTTATAAACAAGGGAAATTAAGATACATTATAACTAAATGAAAGTAAGAATTTTATGTGGCAGAACCTAGTAAAAATATTGATAAAGAGAAGTTTACTACCTTAAACACGTAAACCACAAAAGCAGCAAGTGATACAAGAATAATATCCTTGTTTCCACTTAAATTTCAAAAACAGGCAAAGATATACAATATACTGTATAAACATGTTTGCCCAAGTATATAAATAAAAGTAAGGGAATTATTAGTATAAACCTCAGAGTAATGGTTCCCTTGTTGCAGGGAAAATGGACAAATTGAAGAATTTAGGAGAATTGAAGAATTTAGGTACATAGGGACTTCTGATTCCTACTAATTCTCTATTTCTTAAACCAAATAATAGATTCATGGATATTCATTATATTATTCTTTGAACTGTACATATATGTCTACATATTCAATAATTTCTAACACATTTTATAGATAGAACTCACAGAAGAAAATCAGGGGTGGAAATTTGAAACAAGTATACAAAGCAGCTGTATATACTAATTCTGCCTTTCTCCCTCCTTCTATTCTCTCCCTCCTTTCCCCCATTTATACACACAAACACATGTCCAAGGAAACATCCCAAACACATCAGAGTATCTGTTTTCAGTGGAGCTGAGAAGAAAATAAAATGAAATTAAACCACAAGCAGTGGAAGCAGGGCCCACTAATGATATTATGTCATAAAGCGAGGAATATGCGTAACTGAACCCTCAATCCCTGTGATTCAGCAAAACATAAGGAAACCAAAAACTCAAAACAGAAAGAAATAAGAATTTTAGAAATTTCCGTTTCAATGAGGACTTACTAGACCACCCTACTTAAACTGCAGTTTAAATCCTCTATCAGCTGCTGTCCTCTATTCACCTTATTCCATTTCCCATCATTTCCTGTTGTTGAGTTTTTCTCACTGAGAGCCTTGAATAGTACCTGACACATAATAGACAATAAATAGTACTTTGTACAAAGCAACCATTCAACTTGTTTTTGAGTGAATGGAAAAATGCCTTCTAAAATTTGGTTATGAAGTAGAGTAGGGTGAGTAGGAATGATAGAGGTCCAGGACTGGTTTTTTTTTTTTTTTAAATAAATATGGGAAACACTGATTCTTAAGTGCTCATGGGAAGGATCCTCTTCAGCGAGAGGGTGAAGAAGCATGAATTAGAGATTAGTAATGAAGTGAGGTCCCTGAGATGACAGATGTGGTGGGACCTTGCTCACACGGGAAAGAGTTGGTCTTTGAATAGAGAAGGGAAACTACCTTTGATTTAAGAGAAGAAAACAAATGTGAAGATACATGAAGGTATATAGATTTAACTGCTGTGATATTGAAGGGCAGGAAGGAGAAGGGAAAAATTGCCAATTGTATTCTGAAAATATAATATTTACATGGTGGAGCTTAGTCTAATGCCTATTTGTAGCCCTCAAGTAAATTTTGTAAACTACTTCAGAAAGAAGAAACAAACAAAACAAAACAAGCAACAAAACAAAACAAAACAAAACACCCAAAACATGTTTCTTTCAGGAGTCTTTCCAATAGGAGAAAATGAAAAATCATTCTCTAGAGTCTAGGAAAGAATAGTGTGTGAGCTAATTCATCTACCTGGTGCTGAGAATTTGTTCCTTGGGGAAGTCAAAACTAATTATGCTTGTGCCAACCGAGAGTTGGTCTGGAACTCATTCTTCCCATGGTAGTGATGATGTGTCATCCACAGAAACAGCAAGAACATCATTATCAAGTGTGTACCTCAAATAGCTCAGTCTTAAAAAACTCTGGATTTCTTCAATTACCACCCAGTAAGACAAAACTCATAATGAATGTTAGAAAATCTATTTTTGTCTTTGATGATATGTTTGAATGAGTTTTGAAATTTGAAGATTTTATCATCATAATGATCTTTCATGCTAATCATTTCATTTTTTTAGATGGAATTTAGATTTTAGCTGGCTAAAATCCAAGTAAGGTTCTTGTTAAACATTTCAAACATAATCGTTCAGGTGTTTAAAAAAATAAAAAAAAGTAAGTGATTTAATTTGTAGAAGCTCCCAAGTTTTCTTTAGAAAAGAGGTTTTTGAAAGAAGCCATTTATGGGACAGATAGTTCCTCATGAATGTAACTCCACAGCTGAGAGATTAGAGAGCCCCTCCCCAACCTTGGAAAACAAGTATGGAAGAGCCCTAAGGAGAAAAAGTAGGAGGAAGGCTAAAGGAGAGACATCTACAAAAGCCTACCCTCAGGGAAAGAGATAATTCAAAGTACAAATCCATCCAAAAGAAATGTCTAAAATTACTGTTTAATTTTTTTCATTCCAGAGGTGTTAGAACCCAGCAACAATTTGAAAATCTTTGTGTTGCTGGGTCTGGAGTATGAGTGTGGAACAAAATTGTATGCTTTAAAATATGCACACAATATTTCAGAAATTATCACTCTGTATGGAAGTAAACTTTATAAATTATTGGATTAAATTTAAGGTAGGAGAAAGTATATGTTTTTCTCAGGTCCTTATATACTATATTTTTAAAAGTTTTCCTATAATTTTTTATTAATAAACTGATTTATGAAGAAAAGAATAATTAGAAGAAATAAAATATTTTTGTTCTAAACTTTTTGGCTCTTCCTGGGTACTAAGTACCATATGTTCTTATACTTTTGATCTACCTTGTCTATAGAACTAGTAGGACACAAAGGATATCCTTGCTTCCTGATGTTTTGAGTTTTTGAGTTGCTCAATATCAGTAAAAATCCATACTCAAGCGAGGCTAATTGTATCATGTTCATTTACTTCAGTTGGTTCATAGATGATATTCGTTTTGATTTATTTATAGTTGGGAAAAGCATAGATGTAAGAGACTTAATATACAGCAAATGGCCAAATCACATACAAAAATAGACCTATGACCCACAACCTTCAGTAATCAGCCCAGGAAACTAATCCATTATCTATGGTATCCAGCCCAACTATAAGTCAGACTTGTAGAATATTGGATTGCTATCTGTAGCTACTAGAGCACAAAGCTGAACAATAACCCCTGCAACAATCATCCCCAAATGGCCAGGACTTGATTAGTAACTGTCTTAATTTCCCTAATTTTTGTCCCTACTCCAAACTTAGGACCAACTTGAAAAAGCCAAATATACATTCCTAACCCATCACATAGGATATCCCATTTCTAATTATCCGGCCTCCAGCTTCCCTATGTCATCAAACCCAGTGAGGGCACCCCTGAAGCCTTCCCTTTTTTTCACGATAAAGTTTTCTCTGTGCCTGCCTTTCAGTCTCTGCCAAGACTTCAATGACAGTAGCTAACTCTCTTGCTATGGCAAGGGAATAAATAGCCATTGCTTAGTCTCATTTGGTTGGTCTTTGTTTATTTCCACGTGTTCTGTCATAATTTCTCCTCCATACAGTTCCTACAGCATCTGTTCTTTCTTCAAAAGGGCCTCTATACCTCAGTCTATCAGCAGATAGACTCCCTTCCATGCCTAGCTGATAGCTACTCACACTTCAGATCTCAGGTCCATGACCCCTTCTACAGCATTTCGACTAGGTCATATCAATGTAAGTCAGATCCTTCTAGCAGCAAGCACTTCTTTGGACGTGTTAGAATTGTTTGAATCAAATTACTGCCACTTTACCCTACTATATTTTAAGGTTCCCAAGGGTGGTTACTATACATTTTGCCCATCACTGTATTCTGAGATGATAGCCTCCAGATAGTAGGTGCTTGATGAATACCAACTTGACAAAGGAAATAGTGATTTCTATTCTACTACTTTGTAAAAGGAATACACTACTTAATAATAGGGTCTGGGAGTGATTGACCTCAAGAGGCTCTTATCTTTCTGAATCATTCACCTTTTACATAGGGCTTATGAGTTTAAGCCTCTACATACTGTCCCATTGGAAATTACCCCCACTACCTCCCCTTGATCCCGATGAGTGTCCTCATCTTTCATTAGGTATTTGACAAACTCTTCATTTCTTTTAAGACTCTGGTGTAAATCCACTTCCTCAAACAGCTTTGATGACTCAAGCCTGGTTGGTGTCCTTTGTGGCCCCTCACCTTGTCCATATTTCTATGTGTTTTGTTATAATTATTTATTTACATCTTCTCCCCTTTAATCCTGAACTCTTCAAAATAAAAGCCTGTATTCTATTCATCCTTCCAAAAAGAAGGCAGTATGTACTTGTTGAATAAATTACCAAGTCATAGCAATTAGTTTTTACTGTGTGCTAACCAAGTACCAATAGATCATACTCTTATTTCATTTATCCTCAAAATAACCCTGCAAATCAAATAGTATTATCTTCCTTTTTTAGATGAGAAAGATTGAGTCAGAGGTATGTGAGTGCCTTGTTGAAGGTCACACACCAAGTGTATAGCAAAGGTAGACTCAGTTCAGACATGTTATACTTCAAATTGGATAATCTGAACTTCATGCTACATTAAATACAGATTCTATGATCAATTATCTAAAGTCTTAGTCTTATCTAATTTTCTTTTTACCATGTAATATAGTTCCCATTTATCCCCTAAATTCTCCTTTGATTGTCTAGATACCATATTTAGGGAGCACACATGAATTCATGAACTTAAAATGCTTAATCCAATATCATCTTCCATATTTATATTAAAAATATTGCTTAAAATTATTTGGAAAGGTGCACTCTTCTCTAAAACATAAAATGTCATTCCTTAAAAATTCTACTTCCTAAAGAAATTTATGTTTAAAATGTATATATTAATCACTTAATGTTAATCTTTACTTGTTATTTTCTTGTACGTTTTTTTTTAGAAAGCAAAAGTTCCCAGACAATAAATCATTCTCAGATTTCTTTGCCTAACTTCTATACATAAATGAGTTTCTAGATGGTTCTATGATGAGTTAAGGCCTTATAGGTGATTTAACATCACAGAACATCAAAGTTCATTGTTGACATTAATGCGATGAAATAAAAAGCGGTAATGTTTGAACTGTTCTCAGTGTGCTATTTGCAAAATGTAAAATACTCATTAAATGTAACCCAGAGTTTATAAATTGATTTATGTCAACACATGAACTAAACACTACCATTTACTGTAACATGCTTTTTATTAAACACATCATGAGATCAAAATGGCAGTTAGAACAGCATATTCTTTCATATTAAGTGGAGGTATGAAGCTGTTGCCTGTATTTAAAAAGGTAATAACAGTCATTTTGCATTTCTTTTCAAAGCACAATACATCAGCTAGAGCTCAACTAGTATTTCCTACTAAAAAAAGACCTCAATATGAAGAGGCAAGAAGCAAGGTAATAAATTACATTTCTTGGGCTTCCTTGTCCTAAATAAAATGAGAATCAAGTAGATTTTATACTCCTTAAATCTTGCAATATCTAACGTACAATTTAACTCTTTCTCCCAATTACTCACTTTCTTAGCATAGACTATTTTTTTTTTCATTTATGAGTTTTTTAAACGTCTGGTAAAGGCTATAAAGACAGTTTATATAATCCTTAAGGAAAAATAGATTGGCTGGTAAATATAGTCCTAGTTTATTCAAAGATGTGAATGCCAGACAAAGGTAGCTTGGTGATATTTTCCCTTTCTTCTTCTCCTTTTTTTTTTTCTTCAACTTTTCCCCGTGATTAGAACCAAAGTCAAAGACCAAGCATCTGCATAGGTGCAATATATAACATTTGGCACATACTATATGCTTTCAAAGAATGAGATGTTATTTGGTTCTCTGTTTAATACTACCCTTAAGTAAGCTACCATGATAATGATTGCCTCTCTGCCCAATGTTCATGTTTTAACACTTTCATCGCTGGTGGGAATAAAAAAGAAAAATGGAGAATGGAGGGATACGAGGAAGTGGAATAAGAAAACTTCTGAGTCAAAGATTCCCATTGGGAATATGTTAATCAAGACAACAGTGTTTTGCTTGACCCAAGCAGTGTTTGACTTTTTAAAACAGAAAAATTTCATATCCCTAATTTCACGGAACTTAAGACACATCCTGATTTCAGAGTTTTTGAAATGTGGAAAAAATATTTTAGAAACAGTGAAATATGGTAAATATCTGGACTTCTGGCTTCTTTCAGCAAATTAAAATATTTGATCACACTAGCTCTGTGAATCCATGTGGTAACAATAGCTTCTGTCAAGTAGTGGGTGCTCCATTTAGTTTCCTTTCCCTTCCTCCCTTCTTCCTT
Organism: Panthera tigris; assembly: GCF_018350195.1. Lineage (NCBI taxonomy): Eukaryota > Metazoa > Chordata > Mammalia > Carnivora > Felidae > Panthera > Panthera tigris. The sequence goes on along the minus strand of NC_056666.1, from coordinate 69,928,144 downwards.
GTCCTTTCATTAATTCCACACATACCAACATAGTGTCTGCTAGGAGCAAAGACACGATCCTGGGCTTCAAGGAGACATTGGTTAATGAACAGGTTACATTCCTGCCTTTGAAGAGCTTACTTTCCAGCTAGAAAAGACAGGCTTTAAATGAATAAATTAGTCCTGTGATCATTTCAAACATGGAAAGTTCTATAAAGAAATTGAAATCAGGACATGAAATATAGGGTGATTTGGGAGGTCTGGGTATCATTTTCGATGATGTGATAAGACCTCCTTGAAAAGGGGAAATTTGACCAAAGCCTTCAGTGATGAAAAGGAGCCAGTCCTATAAAGTCCTTCTAACTTTCTGACCCATCTTTTCTCGTGCTGTTGGGTTTTTTTGTTTGTTCTCCTTGGAAGACCCTTTCTTTGAACTGACTTGTTTATATCTCTGAGCCTTTACCTTGATTCTCTTCTCATTGCATTCTTTTTTGATGATTTTATCAAAGATTTAACTATGACTTAGCCCTTTTAGTATTCTAGTATTTTTATCTTAAATCCATTGCTCTATCCTAAGCTCTAGAACTATTTTTTTTAACTACCTAGAAATAGCCTGGAAAGTTCACAAGCACCACACTCTAAGTAGATACAAACTGAATTACTTATTTACTTCATCCTTAAGTTTCTCCTTCTACTGAATTACAGTAATTATTATATCGTATGCACTATTTTATTTTTAACACTTTTATTCTTACTATGTGCCTGAAACTGTTCCAAACACATTACAAATATTGTACAAGACTGTATATTTATTGAAACAAGGAACTATGTTTTTCATCTACCTACTGCTCTTTGCATATAAAGGACTTTCAATAATGCCTAGTGAGAAGAAAAAAAAAGAATCAGTAAATAAATACAATGAATGTAGACAGTTATTGAGAAGAATGAAAAATGTTGCTGATCAGACACATGGTAGCCAGCAATGAGGGTCCAGTCATGTTGGTGCTCTGAATTTATAGAAGGTTCCACTTTGCATAGTTACATTCTGATCTCTATGTCTAAGCATAGGGAAAAATAACAAAGGGGGTGCCTGAGTGGCTCTGAGTGTCTGATTCTTAATTTCAACTCATGTCATGATCCTAGGGTTGTGAGATTGAGTCCTGCATCAGGTTCTGTGCTGAGTGTGGAGCCTGCTTGGGATTTTCTCTCTCTCTGACCCTCCCCCACACTCACACACTCTCTCTCTCTCTCTCTCTCTCTCTCTCTCTCTCTCTCTCTCTCACTCTCTCTCTCTCTCTCTCTCTCTGTAAAATAAAATGAAATAACAAGGAATGTAGCATTGATTTGAAGTTAGATTTTGTAAAGTGCATGTAGTGGAAAGATAATAGCACATGAGAATAACAGGTGCTGGACAAAGTGGATGTCAGGTCATCATTCTTAGGTCTAAGCAGAATGGGAAGGAAATATCAAAATGATTGATAAAGGGGAAATAGTTTTTATTAACTTACCTTTATTTCTCTAAGACTATGAGAGCAGAATAGGATTGGGAGAATAAAAGAAATGTGAAATATGTGTACGCACACACACACACAGTTTTATTGTATAGTTGTTCTTGCCCACAACTTGGATCACTTGAGTTTAATCTTTATCTAGAGAAATGATTACCCTAATCCGCATGGCAAGATCCAGAGGATGGTTTGGAGAGAAGAATGAAGGTGAAACTCTATAGAATAGCACCATCCATAAGAAATGTGATATGAGTCACATATCTAATTTTAATTTTCTACTACCACATTTTAAAAATAAACAGATGAAAATTTCCAGTATACTTTATGTAACCCAATATATCCAAAATATTTCATATATATTCAACATATAACAATATATACCATATATAACCATAACGAGGCATTTTACCTTCCTTTGCAATCAGGAGTGCATTTTACACTTAGCACACCTCAATTCGAGCTAGCCATGTTTCTAATGATAAATAGCCATTTGTGACTAGTGGCTACCACTAGAACTAAGGAAGTCAAGGAATGGTGAAGTTTGGGGATGAGATATGTTCACCACATGGTTGCTAAAATCTTCCTGAATCTTGATGGGATTTAGGTATGACACAAGAAGATTGAATCAAATGGCAAAGATTTTGATAATCTGAAAGAAAGGAGAAGATGAGAAAAGTTAGGTATACCTCCTGTCATTTAGAGGATTGTTGAAAAAGGACTTTCTTTCTACCTGTATCATTTATTTTCAAGACATTTATATCCATAGAGGAGTATGAGAACATACAGGGAATTTTCTACAGGTTTTTTAAGGTGTTCTTTTGGGAACTAAAGCTGACAACTGTCATTTCACCTAGGTCTAACTACTTCAAAGTTATAAATTTACCTTTTGTTGTAAGGAAAACATTACAGAGAAACTTTAACTTTTAATTTTTAAAAATAGTCTCTAAGCATTTCCACCTCTCTGAAGGGTTGTGCCACTGCTGTCAACACAAAAGCCCCCTGAAATGGTGTAACTTTGAAACACAAATGTCAAGTGAGTAAGACACTCAAAAAGCTTCATCTTTCATATGTGTCAAACATCAATCAATGTGTTGCCATTTTGGGGGGAGAAAAAGGCTAAGTGTTTTTAAAATCGGTTTTTAATATATAATTATATCTACTCATTATCTTCCATTAAAAAAGTAATAGGCCAAGTTCTTTCAGTGCAGAATTTCAATTGACTCTAGAAAATGAAAATGAGTTTCTGCTTCTTCTAAACTACAATTATGATGCCATATTTTAAAAATATCTTGATCTTGATAATGCTATCAAATGAGAGTCACCTTCAAAAAAGACTTTAGAATATTTGACTGGATGCCGAGGGTTTTCATGACCATGTTGTTCATCATTGTATCTCTGAAACCAATAATCAATTCTTGGCTCTGTGATATAAAAGAGATCTAAACGTTTCCAAAAACGTTTTTTTAGACAACTGCATCAGTACATTAACCCAATTTAAGAAAGTGTGCTAATTATAAAAACAAAGATGGGCCCATTGAAAGTCTGTTTTTCTTCTCAAAATCCATTAACTACTGAACCATTTCATTGCCTACTGACACCAAAAAGAAGACAAAGCAAAAGCAAAACAAAAACAATAAACATTAAGACAGATTTTTGGGAACATTAAGCAGTTACTGGCTTCTGGTTTTGTGCTAGTACGTTATGATAAATATAAACTATTATTTCTCACTGCTGGTATTTCACCTTATGGTGTTGCATCTGTGTTTAGCCAAAAAATGCCAGATGGCATTGAGAAACCAATTGCTCACTATGCAAGAACAATGACGTATACATTACACATAAACTGACAAAGTTCCAGCAGCTATCAAGAGAGCCAAAAATCCCTCCAACCACTTTTGTCAGGCTCTTACAATTAATGGAGTACAGACGCCTTGGAATATTCTTTGGAGATTCTTCTCTAAGGATAATCATACATGCTTAATTATGTAACCATGGATGCATCTTTGAACTTTTCTCCCACCCACATCCCAGCTTAGAAGACTATAATTTCAAAAGCTCCTTTATTAAGTCACCAGCTATTGGCTTCTGATTATGTTGTCTTTCTCCCATCATTTGGTAGAAGATCTAACCTTTTCACACCACTTCATGATGCAGAAGTGACCAGTGGAACATCTACCCAAGAAATCAAGGCTGTTATAATTTTTCAATCTGATTTTTCTGCTCATAATTGACTGTTTCTTGGGAAGCCTTTTTTTCCATTGTAAGAAATTAGTTTGGATTGTGCAAACAACATATTTAGAAACTCTTTCCATTAAAGCAGTAACAATTAAGTCTGAGGACACAAATAAGTTATTTTAAAAGTGATGTAAATGTTTGTAATATATGCCACATGAAGACCCTGAATCAAGGAATATTGGTCAACAACTTTGACTTTTCCTAGGTTGTTCTAAAGGACAAACTATTATTATTGTAGATACCTTCTATTGTTTGTTGTAAACCTGACAGTAACAACCACAGATGTATACTAATTATATAGAACACATAGGTTATCAAACAACCTTATTTGGGGAAATAGTCATGCATTTACTTAAATTGAATGTAAAGAATTTTTCAAAGATTTCTGGTCCTGGTGGTACTATGAATTTATGCTCCCCATCCCAAAACAAACATATGGCAATGGTAAATAAAATATGAGACCCAAAACAGGAAGATATATCTGTATTTAAGCTAAAGTCTTTGTGAACCAGAAAAAGATCAGTAACAAGCTACATGGAGGATGAAGCCATGGGCCTCTGCTGGACCTTAGGTCTTAGGAGCCTGGTCGTTGGATTCCTAAGGGTAACAAGGACAAAAATCACCACATACAGATTGGTGACCTGGATCCAAGTTCATGAAAGCAACAACAACAACAACAACAACTCCAACAAAACTGGGGCTGGGTAGGACTTTTCTGCCCTTGAAGAGATGGAAGAAGTCTGTGACTGCTGCCTGGGGCTGTGGCTTTTGAAAGCTGCTAGAGTGAGCAGAAGCAACTAAACAAGCAGCACTTGGGCCAAACCACCTGCTGATTCAGTGACTAACTTTGCAATTTCTCCAATGTCACCCTGGAACAAAAATCCACCTGTGGAAACAGAGTGGGGGATGTGGAGAAAGGGAATGGTAAGTCATTTCCACTATTATGAGCCTCAACATGAATCTTCCAATCACATACAGAAAATGTAACATTAAGAAAGAGAAGCAACAAAATCAGCAAAAAGAAGTTGTATTCACTACTGACAAAATGCAAATAATATATAATCTTAAAATGACTTAACTGTATGTTAACAATCCTAAAACTGGTAAGGATAGGAAATTAACCATAAAAATAATGATAGAATACAAATAGCTATAAATTAAGGTCAAACCAATATGAAAAATAACCAACTAACAATCCTTGAAATGAAAAATACAGCCACTGGATTGAAGGATTCATCAGATAGGAATTCTAGATTGGATCCAATCACGGAAACAATGTGATAGTACCTAAAATTCAGCCTAATGAAGCACAGAGAGATGAGAAAACAAGAAAATCTAAGGAATGATAGTTAGATAGAAAAGCTCCAATGTATTTCTAGTAATAGTTCTAGTAATAGAGAATATGGGAAATTATGAAGAAACTGTCAAAGAGATAATGGCTGAGAATTTCCAGAACTGCAAGAAAAAACTCAGAACTTCTTAGGCTGAAATAGTACAAAAAGAGTAGGGCAGAATAAATAAAATCTACATCCATGGGATACATCATAATGAAATTGCAGAACACCAAGCCTAAAGAGATAATCTTGAAAGTTACCAGAGAGATGAGACAGGTGGCCTGTAAAGGGTCAACAACTAGACTGACAGATTTCTTACCAGCCAAAATATATTTCAAAAGTAGCCTGAAGTAAAAGTGTTGTTGTTGTTGTTGTTGTTGTTGTTGTTATTATTATTATTAGTGACTTAATTTTTTAAAGAACAGTTGAGGTTTACAACAACATCGAGAAGAAAGTATAGAAACTTCCCATTTACCCCTTTGCCCCTACATATGCATAGCTTGCACCATTATCAACTTCACTCACCAGAATTGTACATTTTTTTTAACCAAGGATGAACCTACATTGACCCATCATAATTAACCAATACCCATTTTTTACCTTAGGGTGGCTTCACTTAGGATGTATTTAAGTTTCTCCCTGTCTTTTCATGGTTTCATATTTAATTTCTTTTTAGAAGTGGGTAATATTCCATTGTCTGGATGTACCACAGTTCAATTCTCCATTCACCTACTGATGGACACCTTGGTTGTTTCCAACTTTCAATAATTATGAATGAAGCTGAGATAAATATATTGGTGTGAAGATTTTTGTGTGACCATAAGTTTTCAATTCCTTTGGGCAAATATCAAGGAATGTAATTGTGAGATCATATGGTAACAGTATGTTACATTTTACAAGAAACTATCAAACTTCCTTTCAAGTGACTGAACCATTTTGAATTCCTATTGCTCCATATCCCTGCCAGGATTTGGTGGTGTTAGTGTTCAAGATTTAGGCTATTCTAATGGGTGCATATTGGTATCTTGTTGCTTTGATTTGTATTTCTTTTTTTTAAGTTTTTTTTTCTTAATGTTTATTTACTTTTGAGACAGAGAGCATGAATGGGGTAGGGACAGAGAGAGAGAGAGGGAGACAGAATTCAAAGCAGTCTCCAGGCTCTAAGCTGTCAGCACAGAGTCCTACGCTGGGCTTGAACTCATGGACCTCGAGATCATGACGTGAGCGAAAGTCAGATGCTTAATTGACTGAGCTACCCAGGTGCCCCTAATTTGTATTTTTATGATTATATATGATGTGAAACATCTTTTCAGATGCTTATTTGTCAGTTGCTTATCATTTTTAGTGAGGTGTCTACTAAGGTCTTTGGCCCATTTAAAAAAATTCAGTTATTACTGTTTTCAGGAGTTCTTTGTATATTTTGAACAAGAACCCTTTATCAGATGTGTCTTTTGTAAATATTTTCTCCAAGTCTTGGCTTGTCTGTTCATTCAGCTGGTATTGTCTTTCACATAACAGACATTTTTAATTTTATGAGATCCAACTCATAAATCACTTCTTTCATGGATCATGTCTTTAGTGTTGTGTCTAAAAAGGCCCCACCATACACTGAGTCATCTAGATTTTCTCCTATGTTATCTTCTGGAAGTTTTAGTTTTTGCATCTTACATTTATTTCTAAGAGCTATTTTGAGTTAATTTTTGTGACGAGTGTAAGGTCTTTGTCTAGGATCTTTTTTTCCCCCCACTTTGGGATGTCCCATTGTTCCAGCACCATTTGTTAAAGAGGCTTTGTTCAATTGTATTGCCTTTGTTTCTGTGTCAAAGAAAGATAAGTTGACTATATGTTTGTGGGTATATTTCTGGGCTCTCCATATCATTATATGTATCTATTTGTCTTTTATATTCCAAATGCTACACTGTTTTGATGACTGTAGATTTAGCATAAGTTTTGAAGTCAGATAGTTTGAGTCCTAACTTTGTTTTTCACTTTCAATATTGAGTTTGCTATTCCGGGTCTTTTTCCTTTCCTTATAAACTTTAGAATCTGTTTACCGATACCTATAACTTGCTGAGATTTTTACTGAGATTGAATTGACTCTATAGATTGAGGTGGAAAGAACTGACATCTTGACAGTATTTTTTTTTTGTCTATGAACATGGAATCTCTCTTCCTTTAGTTGATTTCATTTATCTGAGTTTTTCAGTTTTCCTCATATAGGTTGGCTACATATTTTGTTAGGATTATGCCTAAGTGTTTAATTTCTTTGGGAGCTAATATAAATAGTATTATGGGTTTTTCCAGCTTTATTGAGATAGAACTGACATACAACATTATGTAAGTTTAAGGTCTACAATGTGTTGATTTGATACACCTATATATTGCAAAATGATTACCGCAGAGCATTAGATAACACCTCCATCCTGTCACATAATTACTATTTCTTATTATTTATTTTTTTTAATTTTTTTTTAACGTTTATTTTATTTTTGAGACAGAGAGAGACAGAGCATGAAGGGGGGAGGGACAGAGAGAGAAGGAGACACAGAATCGGAAGCAAGCTCCAAGCTCTGAGCCATCAGCCCAGAGCCCGACGCGGGGCTCGAACTCACAGACCACGAGATGGTGACCTGAGCTGAAGTCAGACGCTTAACCGACCACACCACCCAGGCGCCCCTAAGATCTGTCCTTTAAAGGGCGCCTGGGTGCTCAGTCAGTTAAGCGTCCAACTTCAGTTCCCGTCAGGATCTCATGTCTCATGGGTTTAAGCCCCGTGTTGGGCTCTGGTGCTGGCAGTTCAGAACCTTGAGCCCGCTTCAGATTCTGTGTCTCACTCTCTCTCTCTGCCCCTCCCTCTCTCACACTCTGTCTCTTTCTCTCAAAAATAAAATAAACACTAATTTTTTTTTTAAATCTGTCTTTTTAGCAAATTTCAAGTGTATATTACAATATTGTTAGTTATAATAACTATGTTGTACATTAGATCCCCAGAACTTGTTAATCTTATCATTAGAAGTTTATATCCTTTGACCAGCATCTCCCTATTTTTCCCACCCCCTTGTCCTTGGTAACCACCACACTACTCTCTGTTTCTCCGAGTCTGTCTTTTTTGGATTCCACATATAAGTGATATCATACAGTATCTACCTGTGTCTGACTTATTTCACTTAGCATAATGGCTTCAAGATTCATCGAAGTTAGTTGCAAATGGCAGGATCTCCTTTATCCATTCATCTGTTGATGGATCTTTAGGTTGTTCTCATATCTTGACTGTAGTGAATATTGCTGCAATGTGGGTATGAATGCATTTCTTCAAGATCCTATTTTCATTCACTTTGGATATATACCTAGAAGTGAGATTGCTGGATCATATTATAATTCTATTTTTATATTTTTAATTTCAAATTCCATGTATTCATTGATATACAAGTGAATAAATAATTTAAGTTTATTTATTTATTATGAGGGAGACAGAGACAGCATGAGTGGGGGGTATGAGGCAGAGAGAGAGGGAGACAGAGAATCCCAAGTAGGCTCTGCGCTGTCAGTGTGGAGCCTAATGTGGGGTTCAAACCCATGAAACCGTGAGATCACAACCTGAGCAGAAACCAAAAGTTGGATGCTTACCAGACTGAGCCACCCAGGCACTGCAGGAGTAATTTTTGTACATTAAACTTGTATCTTGCAACCTTACTATAATCATTTTTTTAGTTCAGGGTGGGGAGGGGTTTTTGTTTTTTTGTAGATTCTTTGTATTTTATACATAGATGATCATGCCATATGTCAACAAAAACAGTTTTATGTCTTCCTTCTCAATATGTATACCTTTTATTCCTATAGTAGCAAGGATTTCCAGTACAGTGTTTAAAATAGAGGGGTGAGAGGAGGCATCTTTGCCTTCTTCTTGATCTTAGTGGGAAAGCATCAAGTTTCCTACTATTAGGTATGTTATTAGCTATAGGGTTTTGTTTTGTTTTGTTTTCTTTTTCGGATAATCTTTATCAAGTTGAGAAGGTACCCTCTCTATTCACTTTATTCCTACTCAACTGAGAGGTGTTTTTTTTTTTTTTTTTTAATTTTTTAATCATGAATGGGTGTTGGATTTTTCAAAGACTTTTTCTTTCTCTATTGGTAAGATCATGTGATTTTCCCCTTTTTGGTCTGTAGTGTGATGGATTATATTGATTGACTATGAATGTTGATTCAGCCTGGCATACTTGGGATAAATCCCATTTGGTTGTGATAAATAATTGTTTTCATACTTTTTAAAAATTAAATTTGCCAACATTTTTTTAAAGAATTTTTCATATCTATGTTCTTGAGATATATTGGTCTGTAGTTTTCTTGTAATGTCTTTGGTTTTGATTTAGGATGATGCTGACCTCATAGAATATGTTAGGAAGTATCCTATCTCCTTTTACTTTTGAAAGATTGAAGAGAATTGATATAATTTCTTCCTTAAATGTTTGGTAGAATTCACCAGTGAACCCATCTAAACCTGGTACTTGTTTTGAAAGATTATTAATTATTGATTCAGTTTTAATAGATATAGGCCTATTCAGATATTTCTTCTTGTGTGAATTTTTATATTTTAAGGATTATCTTTTAAGAAATTAATCCATTTCATCTAGGTTATCAAATTTGTGGGCAGAGAGTTGTTCATAGTGTTCCTTTATTGACCTTTTGATATCCAGGGGGTCTGTAGTGATGTCCCTTCTTCCATTTCTGACATTAGTAATTTTTGTCCTTTCTTTTCTATTTTTTCTCTTAGTATGGCTTATCAATTTTATTGATCTTTTCAAAGAACATTTTGGTTTTGTTGATTTTCCTTATTGATTTCCTGTTTTTAATTTCATTGATTTCTTCTTTCTTATTTCTTTTCTTCTGCTTACTTTGGACTTAATTTGCTATTTTCTAGTTTTCATATGTGAAAACTTAGATTATTAATTTTATTTTTTATTTTTTTAAATTTACATCCAAATTAGCATATAGTGCAACAATGATTTTAGGAGTAGATTCCATAATGTACCTTACCTGTTTGGCCCATTTTCCCTTCCACAACCCCTCCAGTAACCCCTCTGTTTGTTCTCCATATTTAAGGATCTCTTATGTTTTGTCCCCCTCCCTGTTTTTGTATTATTTTTGCTTCCCTTCCCTTGTGTTCATCTGTTCTGTGTCTTAAAGTCATCATATGAGTGAAGTCATGTGATATTTGTTTTTCTCTCACTAATTTCGCTTAGCATAAGACCAAGATTTCATACTTTTTGATTGCCAAGTAATACTCCATTGTATACGTATATACCACATCTTCTTTATCCATTCATCCCTCGATGGACATTTGCACTCTTTGCATACTTTGGCTATTGTTGATAGTGCTGCTATAAGCATTGGGGTGCATGTGCCCCTTCAAAACAGCATACCTGTATCTCTTGGATAAATACCTAGTAGAGCAATTGCTGGGTCATGGGGTAGTTCTATTTTTAACTTTTTGAGGAACCTCCATACTGTTTTCCAGAGTGGCTGCACTAGTTTGCATTCCTACCAGCAGTGTGGGAAGAACATCTTTCTCCACATCCTCGCCAACATCTGTTGTTGCCTGAGTTGTTATGTTAGCCATTCTGACAGGTGTGAGGTGGTATCTCACTTCTTACCCAACATATCTCCAGGGGCAAGGAAGACCAAAGCAAAAATGAACTATTGGGATCTCATCAAAATAAAAAGCTTCTGCACAGCGAAGGGAACAATCAGCAAAACTAAAAAGCAATCGACAGAATGGGAGAAGACATTTACAAATGACATATCAGATAAAGGGTTAGTATCCAAAAATCTATAAAGAACTTATCAAACTCAACACCCAAAAACCAAATAATCCAGTGAAGAAATGGGCAAAAGACATGAATAGACACTTCTCCAAAGAAGACATCCAGATGGCCAAACGACACATGAAAAAATGCTCAACATCACTTATCATAAGGGAAATACAGATTATTAATTTTATCTTTCTTCTTTTCTAATACATGCATTCAGTGTTATAAATTTTCTTCCAAGCACTGCTTTCACAGCATCATACAAATTTTGATAAGTTGTGTTTTCATTTTCATTTAGTTCAAAAATTTTTTATTTCGTCTTTAACCTATGTGTTATTTAGACATGTGTGGTTTAGTATCTATGTATTTTAGAATTTTTCAGTTATCCTTCTGTTATTGATTTGTGCTTTAATTCCACTTTGTGCTTTAATTCCACACTGAGCAGACGTGTGACTTCTATTCTTTTAAATTTCTTAAAGCAATTTTCATGGCTCAGAGTGTGATATATCTAGGTGAATGTTTATGTGAGCTTGAGAATATGTATGCTGCTGCTGCTGTTGGATCTGTTTATCTACAGATGTTACTTATCTACCGTTGATTGATAGTATTGTTGAATTCACCTATGTCCTTACTGATTTTCTTCTTGCTGGATCTGCTTATTTCTGAAAGAGCGGTGTTGAAGTCTCCAACTGTGATAATGTAGTCCTCTATTTCTCCTTGCAGTTCTATCAGTTTTTGTGTCACATATTTTGTTGTTCCATTAGGCACACACACATTAAGAACTGTTATGTCTTCTTTGAGAACTAACTTCTTTGTCAATATGCAATGTCCTTCTTTCATGCTTGACAACTTTCCTTAGTTTGAGAACTGCTATATCTGTTCCTGAAAGCTATTCCTGTTTTCTTTTGATTAGTGTTAGCATGATATATTTTTTCCACTTACTTTTACTTTGTATGTCTCCATAAGGTAGATTTCTTACAACATAGTTGGGTAAATTTTTTTTGATGCACTTTAATAATATGTCTTTTAATTAATGCATTAAGGTGATTGGCATTCAAAGAGATTACTAATATAGTTGGATTAATACCTACCTTATTTACTCTTTTTTTTTGTTGTCTTACTTGTTGTTTCCATTTTTCCCCATTCTTTTTCTGCCTTTTGTGGTTTTAATTAAGCATTTTATGTGAATCCATTTTCTCTCCTTTCTTAGCAAATTGCTTATACTACTTTGTTTTATGTTTTTTAGTGGTTTCCCTAGAATTTGTAACATAAAACTAATCCAAGTCCAGTTTAAAATAAAAACATACTACTTTATGGGTAGTGTGAGAAGCTTATAATAACAAAATAATCCTAATTCCTTCTTTCTGTCCCTTGTATCATTGCTATAATTCATTTCACTTATATATAAGCATACATAGAATGTATATATGTGTATGCACATACATGGGTGCTCTCACACGCACAAACAATTGCCTGTTAGGTCAGTTAAGAATAAGAAAAATAAAAGTTTTATTTTACCTCACTTATTCTTTCTTCAATGCTCTTCTTTATGTAGGTACAAATTTCTGACCTATTTTATTTTTCTTCTCCCTAAAGAACTTCTTTTAATATTTCTTGCAAGGTTTGTCTACTGGCAACAAATTCCATCAATTTTTGTTTGTCTGAGAAAGTCTTTATTTCTCCTTCACTTTTGAAGGAAAATTATGCAGAGTACAGAGTTCTAGGTTGATGGTTTTTTTCTTTCAACACTTTGAGTATTTCACTCCACTCTCTACTTGCTTGTATGGTTTCTGAGGAGAAGCAGATGTAATTCTCATCTTTATTCCTTTCTAAGGTGTTTTACCCACCCCCCTTTGGCTTCAAGACCTTTTCCTTTATCTTTGATTTTCTATAAATTGAAAATGATATGTCAAGGTACGGGGTTTTTGTTTTGTTTTGTTTTGTTTGGCATTTACTCTGATCATGTTCTCTGAGCTTCCCCAATGTGTGGCTTTGTGTCTGACATTAATTTGGGGAAGTTCTCAATCATTATTATTTCAAACTTTCCTTCTGTTCCTTTCTGTCTTTCTTCTCCTTCTGGTGTTCCTATTACATGTATGTTACATGTTACATAGTTGCCCCACAGTCCTTGGGTATTCTGTTTTTTCCATCTTTCTTCTTTTTGCTTTTTGGTTTTCAAGGATTCTATTGATAAATCCTCTAGTTCAGATTCTTTCCTCAGCCATGTCCAGGCTAATAAGCCCACCAAAAGCATTTGTCATTTCTGTTACAATCTTTTTGATCTCTAGCATTTATTTTTTTTTTTCTTGGAATTTTCATCTCTCTGCTTACATTGCCCATATGTTCTTGCATACTGTCTATCCATTAGAGCCCTTAGCATATTAATCATAGTTGCTTTAAATGACCTGATAATTCCAACATTCCTGACATGTCTGTTTCTGACACTTGTTTTGCCTCTTCAAATTGTGTTTTTCGACTTTTGGTATGCTTTGTGGTATTTTATTTTTTTTATTATTTATTTATTTTATTTTATTTTGTTTTATTTTATTTTTATTTTATATTTTGTTTTATTTCATATATTTTACATTTTATTTTATTTTTATTTTATTTTATTTATTTTATTTTATTTTATTTTTATTTTTATTTTTATTTGATAGCCAGACAAGATTTGGTGGTAAAAGGAATGGCCATAAATAGGCCTTTAGCAATGTGGTGATGAGGTGTGGGGGAGGGGAAGCATTCTATAGTCCTATGATTAGGTAGGTCTCAGTCTTCTGGTGAGCGTATGCCTCTGGACTGTGAGCTTCACAAATGTTTCTATCACACCCCCCCCCCACCACCACCACCCCCAACCTTAGCTGGGACAAGATGGATAGTGTGGACTGAAGTTGTTCCCCCTTGAAAGGCTAGAGCTAGCTGAAGCTGAAGTTGGGTAGGTATTTCTTTTCTCCAGGTTAGTTAGGCTGTGATAATACCCCAGCAGATTAAGCTCTGGTTAACTAGTTCCCCTGAGGGCAGGCCTTGTGAAGAACAGAGTGCTCTGGCAAATTTCAGGATGGTTCCTTTTCCTCCCCCCCACTGCCCCCCCCCCCAAAAGCAGGAGGTGAGTTTTCTCTGATTTTTACTGAGGGAATCTAGTCCAGCTCCTGGAAGTAAATCTCACAACATTGAGGGGGCCTCTGGGTCCCCCCGAAGTTTTTAATTCTCAAACTTGTCCACACTGAGCCTCCAGCAATTCACCAATTACAGTCCAGGTTTTCTTACCCCACCACTGGTTCTGGTGAAGGTTTCTGCTCCTGAGTCTCTGCTCTTCTAAGTTGTGACACTCTATTTGTCTGTCTGATTCTCCAACCATGGGGGCAGCAGTTTGCCTAGCATTTCCACTTCTTATGTATCCAGGAAGAGTTCATTTTTCAGTGTGTTCAGGTTTTTGTTGTTGTTAAGATGAAGTAACAATATCTAAGCTCCTTCCATGTGGAATGGGAAACTGAAAGTCTGAAGGCAAGTTTACAACCTCAAGACAACTGAGCATAAGTAGTAGCATCTAGGCACAAAGCTAAATTAGTCTTGCATGAAAGGTAACAGTTGAAAGGAGGGAGGATTTGAGGTGAACAACGATTCTGGGATCATGTCTGAACTGAAGGGAAGGCAATTAAGACAGAATTAATTTAGTTTCCACTGCTGGGAATATTGGTGTTCCATCAGTGATTAAAGGGGAATTCTGGAAGCTCTCTTCTAGAGCAGCATTTTCCAAACCTATTCCACGGAACACTGATGAATGAATAAAAATCTCTGTTAAGGAGCTTCCATTGTCAAATATTATTGGAAAATTCTGGGTAAAACAAAATTAGGTTTCTTCACAATAAAATTTATCAGACCCTTTACTATATGGATATGCCCTGCAAATCTCCAAGACAGGTGTTTAGAATGCAGGGTATTTAGATTTTCAAACTTTGAATTCTGTGGCTATTTCTTAATAAGGGCTAATGAGGTAATCCACAGCAGATGCTTTGGAAGAAAAGCTTTAGATTTATCTGGTCTTTACCTTTTCACTATATTTTCTGACAAGTCTCTGGTGACACAAAGTAAAGTAAGCAAAGTTATTCTCCCATACTATAAAACTCACCACAAACTGCCCACCCTGACAATTAAACACCATGTTAGTTAAGATAGAGTCTTACATATGCCAGGTTGCCCTGTAGTTCTGTCATACTTTCGTCTATTTTGCCTTCCAGCCCTCTTTGCCTTCTTTGATCCAAGGTGGAGTGGTTTTTGCAGCTAAAAAGGTCACTCATTAAAGACCTGGTCATTCTTTACCTGTCCTACTGTTTAAGGAAACTGCTAAAAGTGTGACTTAAAGCAATTTCAAAATTATGTGTTAACCTACACATAACTAGTTTAATAACACTTTCTACCATTAATGGGAAGAGTCCACAAATGATGGATACTTCATCTGGTCCTCTAGTTCAGGACTTTAAAGTTGCTTTCCTTGAATAAACAACTAAATGCCTTTTGGAAGAGTACTACTGAAATGAACAGAACTTCTGGTTTGTTATCATCCTAATGGAAAATGGTATTGTATACAATGGTAATATATTTGACACTCAGAGAAAAATATACTTGGTTAGGGTAACATTCTAGAAGATGAACCACTCATACGATCTTCCCATTCTGGTCCCTAGAATGACAAGTGCAAAAGTCAGGTGGATATACCAGTATAATAGGTCCTGGAGGGGTCTCTAATGTATGACTGCATATAAAAAGAAAAAAAAAGGATTATACAACAATCATTAAAACCCTAATAAAAGGGCGCCTGGGTGGCTCAGTTGGTTGAGCATCTGACTTCGGCTCAGCTTGGAGCCTGGAGCCTGCTTTGGATTCTGTGTCTCTTTCTCTCTCTGCCCCTTCCCTGCTCATCCTCTGTCTCTCTCTGTCTCTCAAAAGTGAATAAACGTTAAAAAAACAATTAGAAAAAAAACACAATGAAGATGGGGCGCCTGGGTGGCTCAGTCGGTTGAGTGTCCGACTTTGGCTCAGGTCATGATCTCTCGGTTTGTGAGTTTGAACCCTGCGTCGGGCTCTGTGCTGACAGCTCAGAGCCTGGAGCCTGCTTTGGATTCTGTGTCTCCCTCTCTCTCTCTGCCCCACCCCCACTCACACTCTGTCTCTCTCTCTCCTTCAAAAATAAACAAGCATTAAAAAAATTAAGAGAAATAAAAATAAAACCACAATGAAAATAAAAACTAAGTCCACCTTCCTATGTAAAAACAATAACATCTAGCACTTTCATAATGATCCCCGTGGCCTTGATATGTAAGCACTTTCAATACCTGAACACATTTAACCCTTACACAAACGCTATGAGAGGGAGAAATTATCCTTAATGTCTGGAAAAGACATTATAAATGCCTTACAGAGCTTGCATTACAGTATATATGTTCAATGTGCTGTGCAAAGCTGCAGTGGATGTGGCATGTTGATTCATTCCCATCAATCCTGCGTGTGCATCTGCGATGTGTTGCCTCAGATGATCTGTTTTTCCACTGAATAAATCTGTACTTTTAATAAACTCCAGAAGTAAGTCGGAGGGATTCAAAATTTAAAAATAAAACACAATAACATAAGAGCGTCTATGCCTCTGCATTTTATGGGTACTGCATACTATTATCTCCATTTTAATACTGAGGACGTGGTGGCTCGGAGAAGTTAAGAAATTTTCCCAAGGTCATAGAGCTGTAACTGGTGGAGAATTGATTTAAAGGAAAGCCATTTGAGTCTAGAATCCATGCTCTTATTGGAACTATAAATAAATAAAACAACTTACAAATAATACATAGTAAGATTTTGATATGAATTTGCATCCTCTATGCTGGTCCAGTGCAAATTTCTGGCCTTCCCCTCCGCTGCCCCCAAATTACTTATCTATTTGTGCCCCACTCTGTTCTATAGCAGAGGAGTGATTTCTTTATTTCAGGTCTTTTATTGTTTATAATTACAAAAATTGTCAAGAGTTTTTCAGAGCTAGTCCTAAAGATGTTCATAGTGCAAAACGACTGTTCCAAGCTGCTCATGAGCAACAGGATGGTCCTGTCCTGCTACTTTGCAAGCTGCCATAGTAATACTCTATTTTGTTGGGAAAGAAGAACTCCAATGGGGTCCAAGCTGAACAAGAACTGAGTGCAGGTGTGGATACCATTATACTTCCTGGCAGACTCTATTAAATGGCCACCAAGGTTCTGATATCTTAGATTGACTATTACTTTCATGACTATTGTCAGGCAGGTCCCTCTCCATGTCATTATATTCATGTATACATACACATACATCTATAGTAAAGTGGAGAGAATTGCAAAGAGAACAGTTTTCTGGTTGCTTTTCACATGTTAACATGATTTCCCTATTCTGTTTTTTTTTAATGGCAAATTCCTGAATGGTCTTACTCTGAAGAATGATACCTCAGACCAAAAATAAATTTTGATGGCCCAGAGATGTGAAAAGTCAATTTATTACAATAGGCTTTCTTATTGTAGGTCCATGTACAGTTATGAGAAAATTACAATAAGCTATTAAATTATTAATGGTATAGTTTCCACAGAAAGATGTCATAAAGTATTTAAAGTCTAAAAGAAATATGAATTGATATGAGGGAGAAAGAAAAGAAGAAGAAAGGGAGAGAGAAAGAAAAGGGAGGGAAGACAGCAAGATCAAAGATTTAGAGAACTGATGAATGTCTGAATTGGGGGTGGGGGGCACAGGAAGTACCTGGCTTCAATAGGGCACATACAGTTAGAAAAACAGATATTGTTGGGGATATTGTTTTCAATATTTTTTTTTTGGTTTATGAAATTTTTTTATTGGTTTACGAAGTTTAATACCTATGGCCAGAGAAAACTCACTATGAATAAGAAGGAATGACGGGGCTGGATCGTCTTTGCCTGTGACTTGACAGACACATTCCTAATTATCAGGAATGAGTTACAAAAATAGCTAGATCTGGAACAGAAGAAGGGAGAGTGGTTATCCTCTAAGGAAGGTTACTATTCATGTTTAGATAACCTGTTTCAATAGCCCATCCTTAGGTAACAAAGAACCTTAATAAAATTGGACCTATAATATTTAATGCTGTGTTAACATACATATTTGAACTTTTGATTTCAGTGACTAAAAATTTAGATGCTAATAAATGTCTCTGTTTCTAGAGTAAATGAGTTCTATTGTAGAAGTGATAGGCACACAGGGATATGGTATTTGTTTCTGAATTTAAAAAACCCTAAGTCTAAAGCATCAGTCAAACATCGAAAAAATATTTTACATGGAAAGTTTTACTCTGCAGTTTTAAAGTAATGACCTATGTCTCAGCCATTAAAGTAGCAGCTTAACCCCATTTACTTTTTTTCATTAGGGTTAAAGACTCATAGGAAGATTCTATGGAAAAACAGAAGCATGGGATATTAGAACTATAAGGAGCAATAGAATATTTTAAGAAATCAGCATTTTACCTCTCAGCATTCCTTGTGCTATGCAATATGCCTAATAAGAAGGCGGAATATAATTTAATCCAGTATTATAGCAGTAGTATAGTAACTACTCCTTTAGTCTTTATCATTGTTATTGTTGTTACTTTTAATTTATGTCTGTGCCCCATACATTTTATCATGTTACATATAACTTGTATTTTTTGATGTATTGAAATTCAGAATTGGGGCTCTTAGTTGACCAGACTTCCCATTAAAAGACTTGGGAGGATGCACCCCCATGTTTATTGCAGAATTATGTATAATAGTCAAGATATGGAAGCAACCTGTGTCCATCTATGGATGAATAGATAAAGATGATGTGGTGTGTGTGTGTGTGTGTGATATTACTCTGCTCTAAAAAGAATGCGATCTTGCCATTTATGACAACTAAGATGAACCTAGAGTATATTATTCTTAGAGAAAGACAAATACTATATGACTTCACTTACACATGGAACCTAAAAAACAAATCAGACAGAAACAGACTCCTAGAGAACTACTGGTTGACAGAAGAAAGGGGAGGTGGAGGAATGGGCGAAATAAGTGACAAGGACTAAGAGGTACAAACTTCCAGTTATAAAATAAGTCACAAGGGATGAAAAGCACAGCATAGGGGATATAGTCAATAATATTGTAAAAGTTAATGTGGTGACAGATGGTAACAACACTTATCATGGTGAGCATTTCATAATGTATACAATTGTTGAATCACTGTGTCATACACCTGACACTAATATTCTGTGTCAACTACACTTCAATTAAAAATTTAAAAAATATTTGTGAGGATCCTTTCCTTTTGGCTCATACAAGATGATTTGGTTTTACTTGTGTGGTGTTAAAGAAATCATTTAAGATCTTCTTAGTGACTGATTTGCTTTCCTAATTTATTTTGAAAATCAAAACAGCACTAACTGACCATTCAAAATCCTTAGCTTGATACTGATGATACCCGCTTAATATGAGGTCATACATATTTTCCAAGATTCCTAGAGATATTTTACCAGTAGAAAAATTTTCTTTGAATGTCCCAATCCCTGTAACCCACAGAAAGTAATGGTTTGTGCTAAATTGCCCTCTTTTCCTTAATCCAGTGACAAATGGGACAATTACATTAAGAGATACAAAACTATTCTTGTTCACTTTCTGCCATGTCACGTTTTCTATTTTAGGAATGGAGATCACAGAGATGTGTCTGCTTTATTCATGCATTGCCTCAGATAGCACCATATGCTTGAGAGTTCTTAATACATGCCATTTGATGATTGATTTATACACTCCATTTATAAAGTGCTAATGTAAAAAATGGCAAAATTCAGTCTCCTGTTAAAGTAGTTTTTACATTTTTACAGGAATGTCTTTTATAAACAATACTAAATATTACTTTAAATTCATCAACAGCTCTTGGTGATTCGTTGATATTCTGTGACAACAGAACGTACATGAATTGTGCAAATAAATATGTTCTGTGTTAGGCGAACAATGCACAGATGGTTTTAAATTTTTAAGATGGATTCGTGGCCTGTATATTTTATAAAGACTCTTTATTGCAACTAGTCTGGAGAGTCATTCTGAGAGCTAGACTATTACAAGCAAAATTTAATAGAGCTTTAGAAAGAGAGGGGGACTAGAAACACTTTGCTTCATCAGTACAGCAAAACTCTGTGATTTTGTCTAGCACATAGGTCCAACATTCGTTGCGTGCACCAGAAATGGCCATAATTTTTTGCCAGTTGTTTGCCATACAAATAATGATTTGAGAGGGAAACATTTATAAAGCAATTCAGGTGACTTTCCAGGTTATGTAATATGGTTGAAAATAGCATGAGCTTCTGAATCCATCACACCAATAAACCTGCCTCTCTCTCTGACATTCACATTTGTCATCTGTAAAATGGAGGAAATGTTATGTACCTCAAAGGGTTAAGATAGTGAAATGAAATAAATTCTCACACACGAATGGTGAGATTTAAATGGGTAAAATGAGATGAATGAGATGCTCAGTAAGGACAGTTATTACCATTTTTATTATGTCAGCTTCTCTCTCCCTAAATATGTAGAACCAGCATAACAAAGGCATGGAGAATAGAAAATGCAAAAAGTTAAAGATCAGGTGAGAAACTTGGAATTTTATTCACTAGTAAGAGACCATTAAAAATTGTTTTAGGGGGCACCTGTGTGGCTCAGTTGGTGGTGCGACTGACTTCAACTCCTGTCACGATCTTGGCGTTCAGGAGTTCAAGCCCCCCATTGAGCTCATTGCTGTCACCCTGTCAGCGCAGAGCCCGCTTTTGATCCTCCCCAATCTCTCTCTCTCTCTCTCTCTCTCTCTCAAAAAATAAATAAAACGTTGAAGTCTTCATTAAAAATGTTTTATAAAGAGCAAATAACTTGATAAGGCTATTATACTTGCCTTATGATAGCAATTCTCAAATTTTAGGGTACGTGAGAACCATTGGGGTATGATTGTTAAAATTGGAGTTTTGGGGACATCACCCCAAGAAGTTATGGCTAATCAGGTCTCAAATGGGATCTGATTCTATTACAGAAAACCCTGGAGTCACATTTCATGAAGTGTAACTTTAGAGAAATTAACCCAAATGAAATACTTAAGGGTGTTTTGGGAAAGGGAGAAATTAGACACAAGCAGGTCACTTAGAAGCTTGCTACTCAAGGCATGTTTGGCTGGCCTGTTGCATTAAGAGGACATGGGCACTTGGTAGAAATGTCAAACCTTGTGCCAAATACAAAGCCTACCAAGTTGGAATCTGCATTTTGTTTCAGCTTTATTGAAGTATAACTGATAAATAAAAATTATTTCTACTTAGAGTGTACAGTTTGGTGTTTGATATACATGGTGAAATAATCATCACAATCAAGCTAATTAACACATCCATCTATCCATAATCTCACACAGTTACTGTTTTTTCTCTTCCTCCTCACCTTCTTCCTCCTTCAATGAGAACACTTAAGATATACCCTCTTAGCAAATTTCAAGTATACAATACAGTATTGCTAACCATAGGCATATTGCATTTTAATAAGATTCATACATAAATCTTCTACATGTTAAATACGAAATGATGAACCTATGATAATTGATAGCACAGATGGAAACCAATAGAAGCCTGGAATTGGGCAGGGGCAGAGGGAGAAGAAAGAATTTAAAAGGAGAGGAGATGTCCTAGTTGACATTATAAATTGTCAACTTAAAAATTCAGCCCGCCAAGGTCCCCTCTCTTTGGGTCAGGCTCAGTTCATAATGGAGATCGTTTTTTACAACACGGTCTGGGACTCACCACCTGCGTTGTGGACAGAACTCAGTGGATCTGTAAGAAGGAGTGAATGCTCACCTTGGATGGGCCTCTGCTGTTCCTGCACACAGCAGAAGTGTAGTTGAATATCCTCCCTAGCAGCCTTAAGAACAAATTTCAGATTTAAGTAGAAATGTAATGGAGTAGACTTATTCTTTTGAATAATTATTTTTTAATTATATGATTTGTGTTGAAGAAGTCCTTAGTTGTGTCTCTTAGGAGCCTATTTGTCCTTCTATTGCGGTTATTTTGATTCTGGTGTTGAGCAGCTTTTTCTTTAAAGAAATTCTGCAAGCCAGGCTGAGACGCTTTCAAATAACCATCTGGCCTCACCTCCCACCCTGGTGTGGCATAAACACGGAGATGACAGAGGAGAGGCAATTATCAGAATCATTTCAGGAAAGCAAAATGAGACATTTGAGGGTAAATGGGTACTTGGCAAAATTTGGGCATGAGTATGGGGCCCTTTTAAAAATGCCTTCTTGACACAGTAGCTTCAAGAGGCTGACAAAGATACTCACATCTCCTCCTTTGACTCCCTGAGCGATTCTCATTTTCCTAACTGATGTGCTGAAGGTGCTAGGATATTGTTTCTATGACGATGAAATATATTATTACCCACCGAGTTGAGTCTAGAAGGCTGTAGCTGCACAGCTGCCTTACTAATTACTCTTCTAATGTGATAGAGGGAAAAGTACACTGTAATTCTGATGTACAGTAGTTTCATGAACATAGCATTAGTGCAGAACTTCAGGGGTGCCTGTATTAGCTGGATAGTGAGGCTGAATTAAATACGGGGTAACTATTGAGCTAGCAGAGGTGTTCGATTAGCTTAATGGCGGAGCATGCAATTTAGAAGCTATAGGCTCTGAGTTCTCTCTCAGCAGCAATGTCTAAACATAATTAATCAGTTGCTTTTCCCAGTAAGTGACACTAATTAGTTGCATTCTAATTGCCCTGTGTGGCGTAATGTTACTCCATTCTAAGTGCTCTACAGAGCAGTGACATGGGATCTTTAATACATTATCATGGATTTCCATGTAATTACAGTCCTTTCCAATGGAGTGAAAGGAAAATATTGTAGGCTCTTTCATCAGGATTCAATAAATAACTTATACCACCTCTATTAAGAAATAGAATGATTGAACCCCTTCCTTGTTATTAGCATGTATGTGATTAGCATTGTATATAGTTTCAAGTGCCAGACATTGGAGCTGAAAATACGCCCTTTTCTACCTATAGTCTTGCTAGATGATTTTCTCTCCCAAAGGAAATTATTCTAATTTGTCTTGAATTTCATTAATTTCCTAGAATCAGACACATAGAACTGACTTGATTTGATAAATGGAGAAAAGGAAATATTGAACTTGTAATCTAATTTCAATGTTAGGTGCTTAGTCTGTATCTGGTTGTACTCTTTATTCTTTATGACCCATTTTCCTCCTTGGTAGAAGATTAACTCATTGTTTTATATATTTTACATTGTGCTTTGTGCTTTAGTATTTGAATTGCCTAAGCAATTCTTGAGCTTCTTTCTAGAATGCTTTCTTCCAAGCATTCATGGTTCTAGAAAATCGTTCTTTAAAAATGATTTTAAACTATAGCTGAAAAGGGACAATGTTCTTGGGTCCTTTTTAAGTTTAAATCTTATAAGGTAAAAAATATGATGTGTGCTCTAAAGAAAGAAATGTGATAAAGCAGAATAAAGGAAAAAAGGAAAAAAAATCTTTATAAATATGCTAAAGTATTAGAAATGAGACTAGGACTTCCAAACTTGATAACTTAGGTAACTTACTAATTCTTCTAAAAGCCTAATTCATGTAGATTTTAATTATTCTGGTTTTGTGTGGAATTGATTTTCTCATTCCTTTGAATAATTATTTTTTTATTTCATGATATACAGTAAAGAATTCCTTAAATGTTTCTCTCAGGACCATATGTGTCCTTATGTTGTGTTTAGCACCTTTATCTTTAGGAAAACTCCGTCTCTTCCTGTATCTGCTAAGTCATTCTGTAGGTATGAGAACTCTTCTTCAATTCTGAGATTTATGGTATGTACAAGCTTTAGAGTCCTTTAAAATACATATGACCCGTGAAGAACTTAGTGTGCAGCCTGGTGTAAGGATATTTCCCTATTAGGACTTCCTGAGGTTTGTAAGTTTGTTACTGAGTGTATGTATTTCTCATTAGAAATGTAAATGACTGAAGAAACTTGCAAATTAAATTTTCTTTTCTAAAATTCTTTTAGCTTTTGAAAACAGAAAAAATGGTTTAAATTATAGGTAGAATCTTTTCTAGTTTCCAGCTTTTCACATTCCTATTATTAATGGATAATATTCATAATGAATAATAATGTCATCACTGTATCAGTGCATGTCCCCTAAATTCAGCTTCTTCACTAAAAACATGGAAAAAAAACTGGGTGAAGTGGATGGTTTTCTAAGACAATATGGTACCAACAGTGACTCTGGGAAATAAAGAAAGAATTGAAAAACTCAATTTAACCAGGAGAAAAAAAGAGAGTGAGAGAAAGGAAGTTTTCATGGGGCAACGCACCTAAAGCACCATACTTAGCTGACTTTCTAGATTTTATAGAGTAATTCAGCTAAACCTTAAAAAGCACATAATTCAATGCTTTTTTAACTGTTTCCAAACATAGAAAAAGAAGGAAAATGACCAAGTTTGACTTAGACTGTTACAAGTCAATTTCATTTTTGAATATAGATACAAATATCCAAAATAAGCACAGAACCCTTAAGCACATTAAAAGAACAATACTTTGGGACCATGATGAATTTTACAGGAAAGTAAGGATGTCTTAATGATAAGAAACCTATTAATATAATCCATCATATGAATACATCTAAGAAGAAATAACTTGTAATACTGAAAAAGCCCAACATGTTGCTTAATTAGAATTTTTTAAAACCTCCAATAAAAATAAGACTAAACCAAATACAGCAAACATGATAAAATGTATCTTAATGAACTTTTCACTAAAGTCAGGAACAAGATAAGGATGTCCACTATCACCTCTGTTACTTAACATTTTACTGGAGATCATAGCCAAGACAGAGACAAGAGAAAAAAAATCAGAAGTAAACAAATTTTCATGGAAGAGATAAAACTCTCACTATTTGCAGATGTGATATATACAGAAACCAAAGATGATCATTTTAAAACCATTAAAAACAATAAAAGGATTTAGAAAGCTGGTGAAACAGAAAATAAAACAATGCAGATATTAATTGTTCATATACACAATATAAAATTTAAACTATAATGGAGGGGTATAGTATTTTAGTTTTGCAAGATGAAAATGTTCTAGACATCTAATGCACAACAATGTCAACATGCTTAACACTACACTACATTCATAGGATATATAAAAATATATATTTAACAGAATAGTTAATATCCTGTTTATAAAAGCAACAAAAATGTTAAAAAGACATCCTTAGAAAAATATTTCTATATGAACATAACTTTAAAATGCTATTTAAGAATACAGAAGACTTGGGAAAATAGAAAAACCATACTTGGATATGATATACCTGTCATTTCTCTCTACATTACTCTATACATTTAAATAATCACTGCAGGTATTGATTTTTTTCCAGTTTTATTGAGGTATAATTGACAAATTGTATATATTACAAATGTAGTGTACAACATGATAATATACACTGAAATGATTACCACAATTTAGTTAATTAATATATCCATTAACTTACATAGTTACCATTTTTTTTGTAGTATGAACACTAAAGGTCTACTCTTAGCAAATTTCAAGCATAAAATATAGTATTAACTATAGTCACCATGCTGTACATTAGATCCCCAAAATTTATTCATCTTACAACCGAAAGTTTATACACTTTGACCAACACCTCCCTATTTTGTCCACTTCCTAGCCTCTGACAAGCACCATTCTACTGTTTCTATGACTGACTTTTTTTTTAAAGATTCCATATACGTGAGATCATACAGCACTTGTCTTTTTCTGATTTATTTCAGCTAGCATAGTGTTCTCCAGATGGATCCATGTTGTTACAAATGCCAGGATTTCCTACTTCTTTATGGCTGAATAATATTCTGTTGTATATACAGATATAAATATATATACAATATACAGATATATATTTATATCTGTATATACAGATATACGTTTTCTTCACCCATTCATTTGTTGACAGACACTTAGGTTATTTCCATATCTTGGCTATTTGATAATGCTATAAAAAAAATGGGAGTGCAGATATCTCTTTAAGATACTAATTCCACTTCCTTTGTCTATATCCTGAGAAGTGGGATTGCTGGATCATATGCCAGTTTTATTTTTATTTTTGAGGACTCTCCATACTGTTTTGTATAAAGGCTGTACCAATTTACAATCCCACCAACATTGTGGAAGAGTTCCCTTTGCTCTATGTCCTCAGCAGCACTTGTAATCTCTGTGTCTTGGATAATATTCATCTTAAGAGATCTAAGGCAATATCTAATTGTGGTTTTGGTTTGCATTTTCTTGATCATTGGAGATGTGGCGTACCTTTTCATATGCCTGCTGGTCATTTGTGTGTCTCCTTTGGAAGATGTCTATTCAGGTCCTTGGCCCATTTGTAATTAGATTTTTAATTTTTTGGCTATTGAGTTGTAGGAGTGCCTTATACATTTTAGATATTAACCCCTGTGAGATATATAGTTTGGAAATATTTTCTCCTATGTCACAGTTTGCCTTTTCATTCTGTTGATTGTTTCCATTGCTGCATAGGATCTTTTTAGTTTGATATAGTCCCATTTGTTTTTGTGTTTGTTGTCTGTATTTAAGGTCACATTAAAAGAAAAAGAGTATTGTCATGATCAATGTCAAAGAGCTTTGTTCCTATTTTACTTTAGAAGTTTTATAGTTTTAGATTCTATATTTAAGTCTTTAATCCAATTTGAGTTGATTTGTGAATGGTGTGATATAGGGGTTCAGTTTCACTTTTTTTCAACAGTACCTAAAAACAATCATACCATGATCAAGAGGGATTTATCTCTGGGATGCAAGGAGGTTAAATATATGAAATCAGTCAATGTGATATATTATATTAGCAGAATAAAGGGTAGCAATCACCTGATCATTGCAATAGATGCAATAAAAGCATTTGACAAAAATCAACATCTTTTTATGAGAAAAAACTGTCAACAACTAAGGTGTAAAAGAAACATACCTTGACATAATAAAGGCCATGTATGGCTAGTCTATAGCTAACATCATACTCATTGATGAAAAGTTGAAAGTTTTCCTCTAAGATCAGGAATAAGACACATTTAAGCACTTTTATTCAACATAGTACTGGAAGTTCTAACCAGAACACTTAGGTAAGACAAAGATATAAAAAGCATCCTAATTGGAAATAAGTAAAATCATCTCTGTTTGCAGATGACATGACCCTCTATATAGAAGAGAAAACCGTAAAGTCTCTACCCAAAAATATTAGAACAAATAAATTCAGTGAAGTTTCAGAATACAAAATCATATAAAAAATTAGTTGTGTTTCTATGTACTAAAAATGAACTATCAGAAGAGGAATTGAGAAAATCATACCATTTACAGTACTATCAAATATTGTGTACTTAGGAATAAATTTAACCAAGGAAGCAAAAGACCTATACACTGAAAACTGTAAAATGTTGATGAAGGAAATTGAAGATGACACAAGTAAATGGAAAACTAGCCTATATTTGCATGGATTGGAAGAATTAATATTGTTAAAATGTTTACCCATAGCAGTGTACAAATTCAACAAAATCCCTATCAAAACTCTGAAGGCATTTTTCATAGAAATAGTAATAATAATCCTAAAATTCACATGGAACCTCAAAAGACTAAAGCATTTTTGAATAGCTAAAGCAATCTTGAGAAAAAACAAAGCCAATGGTATCACATTTCCTAATTTCAGTGTTACAAAGCTATAGTTATCAAAACATCATGGTACTGGCATAAAACCAGACGCATAGACCAATGAAAAAGAATCTAGAGTTCAGAAATACAACCACACATATAGAGTGAACTAAACTTTGATAAGGGCACCAAGTGAGAAAAGGATGGTCTTCAATAAATGGTATTGGGAATATACAGTGGAATATTACTCAGTGATAAAAAATGAGATCTTGTGATTTGTGACAACATGGAGGTTGTAATGCTAAGTGAAATAAATTAGATAGCTAAAGACAAATACCATATGAGTTCTCTTAGATGTGCAATCTAAAAACAAAAATGAACAAAAAAATAGAAACAGACTCATAAATACAGAAAACAAATTGGTGGTTGCCACAGGGAAAGTGGTGGGGGCCTGGGCAAAATGGGTGAAGGGGAATGGGAGGTACTGACTTCCAGTTAGGGGATGAATAAGTCATAAGGATGAAAGGTATAGGATAGGGAATATAGTCAATGGTATTGTAATATCCTTGTATGGTGGCAGATGGTAGCTAGACTTGTGGTGAGCACAGCATAACCTATAGAATTGCTGAATCACTATGGTACAGCTAAAACTAATGTAACATTGTATGTCAACTATACTTCAATTGAAATCAATAAAATAAATGGTACTGGGAAAACTGGATATCCAAGTACAAAAGAATTATTGATTTATTTATTGTTTTGTTTGGAATAATACAATCTAACTCACTGGAAAGATAAATAGCAGGCACACTTTTTAAAAAGGGGCAATGTATGTGAACTAGCTCTACCAGATATTAAAATATAAAATGTGACTAGAAAGACAATGGGAAAAAATTGATAGTCAAAAACGAAAACAAAACCCTGACATTTATATGTGAATTTAGCATTTCACAATGGATCCAAAAATGGAACAAAATAAAGTTGGATCCATATATCACATTACACAATAGGAAAAAGGGCAAATTACATTATATAATAAGAGTAGTAGAAATATCTGAGAATTCCTTTATAATCCTATAATGGAGATAGCCTTCCTACCTCTGAATCAAAATCCAGATATCATAAAAGATTGGCATGGAAGGAGTCAATATGGTGGAGAATTAGGGGGGCCTGAAGTTCCCTCATCCCTCAAAAACAGCAGTATTGAGGCCAGAAAACTTGGAATTCCAGGAATCCAGGCTGCAGAGTGACAGAAACATCTCCAAGGGCCCTCGCGGACAGCTTGGTGGGCCATAGGTGTGTGATTGCAAACTGGGAGAGATAAAATGGGAACTATAGGCCTGGAGGAGAGGGATCCCCTTCTGTGGAGAGACAAAAAGAAGAGAGAGGCTGTGGAAGTGTAGGATTGTATTTGGACAAGAGAAGAAACCTCTCCAGATCACTGACCAGGGAATGAAAAAAACAAAGAACCAATTTCTAACTTGGAAACAGCCTTAGGGGTGACAACCCAGGGTTGTGGGACTTCCTCTGGACTGGGACCAGCTGTCCTGTACATGCACCTGGGGGAAGGGGGAGCCAGCCCCAGGCTCAATAGCGAGCTCAGAGGTGCAGTCAGAGAGCACAGTCTCTTCTCTTGAAGAAGGTGGGAAGAAGATATAAAGGCTCTCCAAGGACAAAAGACCCTGCAGGCACCAGCCAGCCAGAGGCCCTTTGTCGGTGGGGCAGAGTGGCACTACCCTGGAACCAGTGCACATGAAGCAGGATCCTTTAAGATGTCGGGGTTTTAATCCCACCAGAGCACCTGGGAGGCATGGAAGATTGTGGAGCAGGACAAACTAGCTGGCTTGGCACTGTGAGGACAGCCTGAACAGAGTGGTCTGGGATGTCCAGTCTGGGGAGAAGAAACTGGGGTGTCTCCATTTTTCTCCCCATCACCAACAAGGTAGGGCTTCAGGGAAAGTGACAGCTGGTCCACAGTGTAGGTGGAACCCGCCTACACCAAACCACACCCCTCTATGCCTGGTAACTGTGTATCTAACAGAACAAGTTTGACACTGATCTAACCAGACAGCTCCTCCTTCAGATCAGCACACCCACCGGTTCCAAGGCATCATCAGATATTGGTCCAGAGGTTTTGCATTTTCTGATTTGATTCTTGATCAATTCTTATTTTACATATTTACACATATTATTTTTTTTCTTTCTTCCTCTTATTTCTTCTCTATTCTGGTTGTTGGTTTGTTTAAGCAGATGTTTTTAAACCTATTCTTTTTACACCTCTTCTGTATCTCTTTATTTTCCTCTCTCTCTGGATTAAGCCATATAGTTTCTCTGATTCTCTGCCTGGTCAATTTTTTTTCTCTTCTTTTTCCCCACCCCTGTCATTTCTCTCTTTATATGGGACAAGGCTTCTTCCACCACACCCTTATTTAAATTTTTTCCAGGATTACTTCAATGAACAAATCAAAACACACCTGGTGGAAGGTCCAAATCACCACTATCACTAGGGAGATAAAGCAACCAGAGTCACAACAGAGAGCATGCAACACATTCCAAACACATCTCCAGGCCCTGGACAATGTATGACTTGTTTTTAATATAGTAGTGCTCGCAGGTGCAGGACATATGACTAGCTATTAAAGGACAGAAAACTCGCCAAAATGACTAAGTAGAAGAATTCTCCTCAAAAGAAATTCAAGGAAGAAATGACAGCTAGAGAATAGCTCAAAACAGATATAAACAATACATCTGATTTTAAAAAATTAGGATAATAGTGATAAGATTAATAGCTGGGCTAGAAAAAAAAGCATAGAAGACAGCTGAGAATCTATTGTTGCAAAGATCAAGGAGCTAAGAAACAGTTACAACAAATTAAGAAATGCTGTTAATGAGGTGCAAAATAAACTAGATGTAGTGACAGGAAGAATGGAGGAAGCAGAGGGGACAATAAGTGAAATAGAAGATAAAATTATGGAAAATGATGAAGTTGAGAGAAAAAGAAGAAAATACTAGACCATGAGGGGAGAATTGGAGAACTAAGTGATTCAATGAAATAATAATATAGTATTACAGTAATAATATCTGTATCATAGGAGTTCCAGAAGAAGAAGAAGAAGAAGAAGAAGAAGAATTAGAAGAAGAAGAAGAAGAAGAGGAGAGAGAAAGGGGAAGAAGGTTTACTTGAACAAACTATAGCTGGGAACTTCGCTAATTTTGGGAAGGAAGCAGACATCCAAATCCAGGAGGCACAGAGAACTCCCTTCAGATGTAACAGGAATAGGTCTTCTCCACAGCATATCACAGTGAATCTGTGCTGCGAACCTTGCAAAATACAAAGATAAACAGAATTCTGGAAGCAGCTAGGGACAAACAGGCCTTAACCTACAAGGGTAGACATATAAAGGTAGTAACCGACCTGTCCACTGACACTTGGCAGACCAGAAGGGAGTAGTAGGAAATATTCAATGTGCTGAAGAGGAAAAATATGCCCCCCCAAATCCTTTATCCAGCAAGGCTGTCATTCAGACAGTGGGATGTATAATGAGGTATGAACTAGGTGAAACTGGGAGCCTTGGATAAGAGTGATTTTTACAAGTGAGAATTTTTAAGTACTTTTTAGTATGTTTTAAATTTTTGAACCATGTACATTAACTATTTAAAAATTTAGATGAAAAATTCATACTATAAAATATTTAACATGAAAGAATGTGACAAGGAAAGAAAATGTTAACTCAGGTATGCAAAATAATAACAGCAAGACCCCTTGAAGGAGTCAAAGTGGTAACATCAAGGAGCCTGCAGGGATTTTGTTAGTGCTAGAATCTCCTTCACCACGATTTTCCCCATTTTGGTTCAGTGGCTGTGGGAGCCCAGAATGAAGATGCTGTTTGTGAACAGAGTCGGAAAGAGAAAGAAGTGCTATAGGATCAGAATACCTGCAAGAAAAGAATAAGAGGGTCTCTGCTCCCAGAAAGAGCAAGGAGAGCTCTTTTATGTGTTTGTTTTACTGTGCTAGGAGATCTCTCCTGGCAACTTCTAAATTTGTTAGTTTTGTCTGGCCCTAGCCTAAACCGACTTCTTGACGATTATAATGGTCCCTGCTTTCATGCTAGTGCTCACATGAATTACCAGGTACAGACAGGATCTGGGGCACTGCAAGAGAGAACACATCAACCTTAAACCATCATACGCTTAAGGATCAGAAGCCCAAGAATCAGAGTCCGAAACTGCTCAGAGAGATTTCATTTTCCTTACAAGATGAAGATCTATTCACCAAGAAGGTACGGATGATTCATTTGGGAAAATTTGCTTATTTCTATTTGACTAAACAGAACAGGAAGGAGGGAGGAAGGGGTGTCTTTACTTTTCTCCTTTTTTCCTTCAAATGCTTCTTTGCTCCCTTCCATGAAACTTGTATCCAGCTCCTGGTGTTCTGTCTTCCCTTGAAAGTCTTCTCATCTCTTATTAATAACTTTTCCAACTACTTGATTTGGACCTGGTTTTCTTATTGAGGGTGTGTGGGGGTCACTCATAGAGTTTTCTAGCTATATTCTCCCAAAAGAATTGCAATGTTATCATCACCAACCTCATAAGTGAAGGATAGTAATTTATATGTACATGTGCATCTTCAGTGCATATTATTGGCTCTTGATAAAAGGCAAATAGTAATGATGAACATTGAAATACGCCTTTGCAAGATACCAGCCAGCAAACTGCATGAGCCATTTTGAAAACAGATTCAAAGGAAGATGTCCTGAACTTTCATTTCCTGTCTGCTGGGTTTCTTTGAAGTGGGAGTTAACCCTGACATGAAACAGCTCCAGAAACTGAGCCATGCCTAGTTGTTTTTGGCCTGATAATTCAACCCCCAGTGATGACTCCCACACACAACTGGGTGTCTTTGATGACTCAGTCTTCTCCTCTTCAAGATAGGCCTCTAGACATTTCTGTTTCCTATATTCTGCACTACAGCCTTGGTGGAAGAAGAGGATAATAGCTTCATTTAATAAATAAAATCAAATGCATTATCTGCTCCCTCTCTAACACAAGCCCTTCTTACATAGAACCTTCCCTCCTTTGTTCTTGTTTGAACTCTTTTAATCCAGAGTCTGTTATTCAACTGGACAGAGAACTCCTCTCCTGGATGGCAATAAGCTGAAGGAAGATGTTGAATGAATAACCCAGGAAGAGTGATTTGAAGCTGTTTTTCATTTTTTCAAGGATAAGATAAGAAAAAAAAATGCTTTGTTTGTAAACACCATGGAATTTGGTAAAAAGTCTTTAAGACTGAAGCCTATTTTACTCCAGCTTCATTGAGAACTGAGGTACTGGGGTGAGTTTAGAGAAGAATCTCAAAACTGCACCCCCTGTCATTGCCACACACACTAGACTAAAAACTGTAATTAACACCTGCTTGGAAAAAAATAATCCTCAAAAAGCAGAACATGGATCCTTAGAAAGGATCCATGTTCTGTAAATTATTTTAAATCGGGGTCAAAAGTGATTTCCTCTAGGAGAACTAAATTACTACCTTTTGAAATCAATTCTTAGTTTCTTCTGCTTTACTAAGTAGAGCATTTTTATTTTTTTTATTTTTATTTTTTTTAATGTTTTTATTTATTTTTGAGACACAGAGAGACAGAGCATGAGTAGGGGAGGGGCAGAGAGAGAGGGAGACACAGAATCAGAAGCAGGCTCCAGGCTCCGAGCTGTCAGCACAGAGCCTGACGCTGGGCTCGAACTCACGGAACCGTGAGTTCATGACCTGAGCCGAAGTCCGACACTTAACCGACTGAGCCACCCAGGAGCCCCCCTAAGTACAGCATTTTTAATATAAGAAAGTCAATAAACATGAAACTCACATATTAAATTATATTTCTGACACATCAAGCACTCCATCTTCCTATTTCAGATTAAAATGTTAAAATAGATGTATTATTTTTAAAATACGCTTATTTTTCTTTTTTTTCTTACAACGTGTGTTGAATTTATGGAGCTTTTCTTTTATGTGTGTTCTTTATTTTATTTGGAAAAAGGCAAAAAAATTGCATTTTTATAAGTGGAGAAATTCAGCTTCTCAAGATAGAGGTCCTATATAGTCAAATAGGCTAGAGGTCCTATAAAATCTCCATAAAATCTCTAGTTCTGTATTATTCTGTCTTTGGCCACTAAGATTGAATAAATATTTAAAAGATTCTTTACACAAATGGCATGCTGGATTTTAACGTGGCAGGTTTTTTACAGAAATCTATGTTGACGTACTGTTATACACTTACTAATATATAGTTATCAATGCACACACTTATTCTCTAATTATCTGATGTATTTAATGTTTGCTGTCTCCCAAAAGATGGACCCCTTGGGTCAAAAGGCCTGTCTCTGTCTCCTGGAGAAACTGATATATTGTTAAATAGTAGAAATTGAAAAAAACTTCACAATCCCTCTGCTCAACTCCTAATCCCGCCTCTTACTACCATTCAGATTCCTTGACTATGAAATGGGAATGTGTTTCTATTGCATAGGGTTGATGAGACTGTGATGTGACAGGGCTTCATGAACTATAAAGCCCTACAAAAATATTTGGCTCATCCTGGAAGGGTGAGTAGCACTCAGCTAGATGAAAGCTTTGGAGAGGAGGAGGAAAATCTGGGCAACACATAAAAGAGAGGGAAGTGGCCAATCTCAGCTCTCAGGCCTTAGCGTTTCCTGGCCAGTTCTTTCAGGGCTAAGTCACTGTCTGATGTTCATGCTGCTCTGGCCTCTGCTTGGAATAACATCCCTTTGTCTCCACAGGCCAAAGCTATCAGCAGGTTTCTGTCAAATAAATAGATCATCCTTTGTACCCCAGAAAGCTGTCAGGCTCAATACTTTGCAACCATCTGTGCATCCTTCTTGCCTTTTCTTCATCCTCCTGCATGAGCAGGGCTGATGACCATGTGAGTATTGTTTCATGGCCATTTTTTCCTTTCCATGTTCATAGTCACTATCTTACTCCAAGCTCTTGTTACTCCATATAGAGAATGGGAGAGATGCCAGAGGATTGGACACAGGTAAATGTCTCCCTCCCCCACACCCTCCAAACAAGAAGTAGAAAGATTCATTAACAATAGTTTGGTGATTTTAATGTCAAACCCATCCCCAAAGTTTTGAAACTTAAAAAATTAGTAACCATCGGAAGGAGATATGATCTTATTTGATTCCTAGCATTATTAGGCAGCAATATGTGACATGCTGTGGGTACTTTGTGTGTGAACTCAACATTTGACAGCATGCATTCTCTCAAATCATGTGAGTTAAGCACAGGCATGTGTTAGAGTTATATAGAGGTCAATACTTATATTCACAATACATAATATACTCATACTCTAATGAAAGAGAAAGCTACAAATGTGGAATATGGTACAGATTAATATAAAATGATACAAAGAGTTTCAGGGATGGGCATGTGATATTGCAGGCACCTGGGAGAGGAGCAGCTGAATCTGCTGAGACCAAAGGATCAGAGAAGACTTTTTGGTTGGGGGGAGACCATGACCAAAAGCAATAAGGCAAGCAACATTCTGATGTGTGCAAATGAACTGCAAACAATTTAGTGTTCTTGGGGTCCACAGTTCCTATCAGGGAAGGTCACATCTTGGGGGCAGGAAAGGGCTTACTTCTTTCCTAATATTCTGAAATCAAAATGAAATACATAGGCTACAAGTGAGTA
This sequence comes from Panthera tigris, assembly GCF_018350195.1. Taxonomy (NCBI): domain Eukaryota; kingdom Metazoa; phylum Chordata; class Mammalia; order Carnivora; family Felidae; genus Panthera; species Panthera tigris. The sequence continues at coordinate 69,892,858 of NC_056666.1, read as the reverse complement.
AAATAGAATGAATTAGTAACCCGTAGAAAATTTCTGTCCATAGATGCTGATTAGTGGCAAGGATAAGGAATTAGATGGGGATATGCTACAGGACAGTTTTTGTTGCTTTATTAATTCTTACATTGAATCTACCATTATTTACTAAGCACCTAAGACTCACTAGATGTTGAGATTGAAATGGCATTGGAGAAAGAATCCTTATCCTCAAGGATTTTGGAATCTAATGAGGTGCCAGTGCAATACAGTTTGGGTAGTGATTTAAATTGAACTAATGAATGCAGATAAAGTAAAACTGGAAACAGTAATTTATGACTTACCAGAACCAGGGTCCCCAAATGTTCTGATGGGTTTCATTGACAGGCTGACTCTAAGCAGGCTGTTAATGTGTTGACTATTTCTGACCAATGGAGAATGATTCAACCTGTAAGGTGCTCTTTCCACCAACACATTAGGGCCTAGGACTTTTCTATTCTTACAGAAAGAGACAAACACAGGAACATCATTCATACAGCACTCAGAGAGGAAATGAAAAATATTGGAGAGAAAGAAACCATTCTAGGGTAACATTTTTCTTATCAATTTATATCCAGCATAATAATGGTACATAAGAATGGTGACCATTTATCTAAATAGAAAATGTAACATGCAATATTAATGCATTTTACTCTGATTGATATGATGTGGGTAAGGTACTGGAATCTAATATTTAACACAGCTCTTGGGTTATTTCTATGCAGGTGGTCTGAATTACTCACTGCTTAGGAACACTGCTTAGGAATTAAACCCCGAAGGTGAATTTGTTCAAAATGAGTCAGCAGCCTGAATTTTTAGTTATCCATTTGCTTAATAATTTTTATATAATTGAAGTCTAAGCTGAATACAATAAAATGCACAGACCTTTAAGTATTATGTAGGTCAATCAGTTTATAGCCCCATGTAACTGCCGATATATAAAAATGTAGACGAGTTTCTTTCACTACAGAAAATCCTTGTGTGTTCCTTTTAGTCAGTTCAGACCACCACCACCACTTTCTGATTTTTATCAGTATAGATAACTTTTCCTTATTCTTGGGCTCAACATAAATAGAATCACACAGTTTGCATTCTTTTTTGTCTGGATTCTGAATGTTTTTGAGATTCATCCATTTTACTGGAGGCAGCTGTAGTTTTCAAAATTTTATTTATAGTGACTGAGTTGTATATCACAATTGCTTATCCATCTCCTGCTGATCAATAAACTGTTTCAAGTTTTTGGTTACTGTGAATAGGCTTCTGTGAATATTCTTTTTTTTTTTTAATTTTTAATGTTTATTTTCGAGGGAGAGAGAGCTAGCTTGAGCCAGGGGAGGAGCAGAGAGAGGGAGACACAGAATCTGAAGCAGACTCCAGGCTCTGAGCTGTCAGCACCAAACCCTAACGCTGGGCTCGAACTCACGAACTGTGAGATCATGACCTGAGCCGAAGTCAGAGGCTTAACCGACTCAGCAGCCCAGGCACCCCTCTGTGAATATTCTTGATTCGCACTGGATTAATACCTAGATGCGGAATTCCTGGGTCATAGTGTTTAACTTTACAAGAAACTGTTAAATAGGATTCCAAAGTGGTTGTACCACTGCATATTCCACTAGCAATATATGAGTTTTCAGATGTTCCAAGTCCTCAAAAACATTTATTGTTGGTTGTTTCAGTCAGCTCAAACTGCTTTTATTACCAAAACAAAAAACAAAAAAACAAAACCCATAGACTCAGGGGCTTACAATTCTGGAGGCTAGATCGGGCTGGTCCAAGGTCAGGAGCAGGTTCTGGCATGCTCCAGTTCTTGATGAGAGCTCTCTTCCTGACTTGCAGATGGCCACTTTCTCCCTGTGTCATCACATGGTGGTAAGGGAAAGGGAGAAGATGAGACAGAAAGGAAGGAAAGTAGGGGAAAGAGTGAAGAGAGAGGGGACAGAGGATCCAAAGTGGGCTCTGCACTGACAACAGTGAGCCTGATGCTGGACTCAAACTCACAAACCATGAGATCATGAACTGAGCTGAAGTTGACACTTAACCAACTGAGCCACCTAGGCGCCCCTCTCTTCCTCTTCTTACAAGGACATCAATTCCCTTATGGGGGCCTTACTTCAATGACTTCATCTACGCCTAATTACTTCCCAAAGGCTCCACCTCAAATTCCATCACGTAAGAATTTTGCAGAAGCATAAACCTTCATCAGTCTTTTGATTTTACCAATTGTAGTAGATGTGATAGTGTAATGTTGTAGTTTTAATTTGCATTTCCCTAATGGCTAATGATGTTAGGTACCTTTTCATAGGTTTATTGGGCATTCTTTTTTTTTTTTTTTGTAAAATATCATTTCAAGATTTCTGCCCATTTTTTAAGTTGGGTTTTTTGTATCTTCATAACTGATTTATGAGTTCTTTGTATATTTTGTATAAAAACCATTATCAAATATTTTAGAAATAATTTCTTCTAAACTCAATGAAATTCAATTTATCAATTATTTTTATGGTTACTCTTTTTATTTGTGTGTATTTGTGTACAGTGTAAGAAATTTTTGCTATCCTAAAGGTTGCAAAGATATTTGCATTTATTTTCTTTTAGAAACTTTGAGATTTTAGTTTTGACATTTAGGTCGATGAGCCATGCCAACTCTTGCCATATAAAGTGAGGTAGGGCCTAAGGTTCATTTCCACCCACTCCCCCCACAACCTCCTATAAAGTCAGCAAGTTGCTCCAGCATTATTTATTGAAATGACTTTGCTTTATTGAATTGCCTTTGTGCTTTTGATGATGATCAAGAAAAGATATACATGTGGTTCTATTTCTATATTCTTTTTGTGTTCCCTTGAGCTATTATTTGTGTATCTTATGCCAATACCTCACAGTCTTCTTCATTCCAAAATCTATACTTTTTATTTCCTTATTTTGCCCTATAAAAGTTAAACAACAAATGTAGTATTTAATAGTAACAAGTAAAAATGATAAATTTTATAGTATGTGTTTTTCATCACAATTAAAAAAGTACATTTAAGGTTATCATATTTCTTGTAAGTACCTTAGTTGAATTAAAAAATATATATATATGTGACATTTTTATTATTCAGTTGTAAAATGTAGATGAGGATAATAATACTACCTGTCTCTTAGGATTGTGGATTGTTATGAGAACTAAATGAGTAAATCACTAAGAAATGTGCTGAATATGTATGTACTTATGAGAAAATTTAAATTTTCCTTGTCCTGTCTCTCTCTTTCCTTCAATTAAATAGATTGAGGATATTTTTTCATTTTATTTCTTTCTCATTCTACTAGCCTCCACTCATTTAAAATGTATATTTTCTTTAACAAAGTATATCTTTTTCTTTTCCTTTGATCTCACAGTAGAAACATTGACATGCATAGTTAAAGACTAAAAAGTTAGTCTATTTACCCCAAGGTCTTTAGAATACTCTAGTGCCATGATTTCCTTCCTGGTTTAATAGACTCATTATTTAATACTTTTGCTTATTTTTAATGTTACAACTAATTTAATGCTACAATTATAATTGGTTTATATATTCATTTTTGTTTACATTTATCCATGTTTTTAACATTTTCTTAATCCTCATTTTTTGTGAGACAGAAGAAATCATTTAGGTCTATATTTTTTTCACTGACACTTTTTTTCATATACTTGAAAATGTTTTACTATTTCACTTACTATTAAAATATAGAGTTGCTAAGCTTTGAACTCTAGGTTTTCACTTTTATTTCCAGGCTTTAAACATATCAGTCCAGAGTTCTATGGCTTCCACCTTTGCTATTAGGAAATCAGCTGCCAATCTCATTAGGATTTTTTTTTTTTAAGGACCCTCTTTTCTCTTTTTCTTCTTTAGAGTAATATTTTTGATGCATTGTACTTTCACTATGATATTTCCAGGTGTGAATTTTTATTTATACATTGTGTTTGAATTTCTTAGGGCTTTTTGAATCTAAGGATTCATGACTTTTATCAATTCTGAATAAAATTTGCACCATTTTCTTTTAAATATTTTCCCCTCTTCCATCTCTCTCTTCATCTTCCAGGTTGATAAATGTTTAATATTTCCCTTATTTTAATTCTGTGCTATATTCTGAGAAATTTTTTGTGATGGTATGATTGACTAATTTTCTCTTCAGTTATGCTTAACCCATCATCTATGTTTTTGACTTGAACTATATTTTTCATTTCTAGGGCTTTTCTTAGGTTCTTTTATAAACTTTCCTGCTTATTTAATTTTTCACTGCTCATATATTTAATTTCCATCTTTTATTAAGTGTACAAGGCATAATTATTTTGTATATTGTAACTGATAATTTCAGTACTAGGAGACCTGTTTTAGATATTGTTTTTTTGCAAGAATTTTTTGAAACATGAATTGGATAATACTTCCTCCACAGTTAAACTGCATTCATTTTTGCTAGGTACTGAAGAGCATTACAGACCTAGATCTACATTGTTTTTTGGATTCAAGAATTTAAAATTATGCAACTTATATTGATTCAGGCATTATACCCATACAAGTCTAGCCAGTGGTCCTGTAATTGATCAGAAGACTTTTATTAATCACTACCTAAAGTGTGAAGGATGAGAGGGCCAATTTTCCTTGCAGTTTTGTGTTTTAGCTTACCCACCTCATTGAAGGTGTAGCATCTCAGGACTGTTTCCAGTGTGACTCCTGGCACTGCAAATCCAAAGCTTTATCCCCAGAATGCTTTGCTCTACAAGACCAATATGGCCAGAAGTTTTAGAGCCTCCTTATCTCTCTGCAGTTTTGTTCTTGTTTTGATCCTGGAACTGGCACATTTTTATTATCTCACAGGGTTGTTTATTTACTTGAAAGTATGGATTTAATCAGACACTTTTATATGTTTATAGCAGGAGGCTTTCAGTGTCTCTGGTTTGCCATATTGCCAGTAACAGACATCTAAACTGAAGAATACTCTCCATATTATAGATACAATATATTGGTCAGTTTTAGTATTTTATTTAACTTCTCTCCAAGATTACCATTTTGCTTTATAATAATTTTAATGTATTCAAAGTTTTATTTTTTAAATAAGATTTTGAATCATGATTGAAAACTAATTCCCTATCACGAGTTATAAAGAAATTTTATATATATTGTCATATAAATGTTGAAAGATTTTTTTTATTTAGATCTTCCAATTGGAACTGACTACTGTGTATGAAATGAGGTAAGCATATTATCTTTCCATATACATAACCAATTACCAAGCACCACTTATTTAATAGTTCATCATTTCCTCATTGGGTCATGGAAGTTTTTATATATATGTACATTTTTATTAGAGACCAGAATTTGATTAATGACTAAATGTATGTAATGGTCATCTTTCTAGGTTTTTTAAATTTCTTATTACATTAATTTTGTTCCTTTTAATTAAAAAAAATTTTTTTTAAGTATGCTTCACATCCAGCCCAGAACCCAACATGGGGCTTGAACTTACAACCCTGAGATCAAGACCGGAACTGAAATTAAGAGTCAGATATCAGATGCTCAACTGACTAAGCTATGCAGGTGCCCCTTGTGTCTTTTAATTTTTTTGGAAAATTGTATATCTATTTAAAGGATATATTAGCATAAAGTTTATAGTGGTTTGTTGTAACTTTTTAAAATATACATGAGTTTAATCTTCCTTTTGAATCCTGATAGGTCTTTTTCTTTTTAGCTTTAATCTAACACTGCCCTGTATTGGGAGCAGTACCTTCAAGTTTAAACTTAATGGTCCATTTTGACCTGAACTTACTTTTTTTAAAAAAAAAATTATATGTCTTTATTCTTGGTAGGGAAATGTTTTTGTGACACTATAATTTGTGTTTCCTTGATTTATTACTGAAGGTGAGTAATTTCTGTCTTGTATGTATGACTTCTTTGACCTATCTGCTCAGGTTCTTTGTCCCCTCTCCTCACTCTATTTTTTTTTTTTATTAGCATCTTGATATTTTTCTTTCTCATGAATAAATATACACTATTTATATATTAAATATAATAAACCCTTATCTATCATATTTGAATGATTTTCCCCAGATATTTGCTTAGTTATGTCTTCAGTTGTATTTTTTAATTTGTATTTTATTCTTTCTTTGCATTACATCACCCATATCCACATATATTAAAAATATGTGTGTGTATTTAAGTATATGTGTGTCTGTATACCTTATTACTGTGGAATGTCTAGAAATGGATGAATTCCTTTTCTCAGGTCACAGACTGTTTTGAAAGGATTTTAGAGTTCTTATAAACTGAACTGTTTAAATGTTCACTTAAAATTTATCTGCGAAGGTATTAAGATGACATGATAACATTTAGGGTTTATGTTACTACATATATGATATGTGGTGTATATATATATTCATTTGATACACCAGTTGATTTCGCTGAAGTTGGTATATAATAATAGGTATTTTTTTTTAACATAAAAAAGAATGTTTCCTAATGGGGAAAAGTTAAACAAAAGTGCTCACTTCCTAATTATTTTCTTTTGAAAAAAAATTACAAATGTATGATAAACTGACTTTGATTGCAACAAAAAATGTCAGAAGTGACATTTCAACATTTCAGTATACTAATCATCTCAGCTAAAAGAAATGTAAAATCAACCAAGGCTACTGTCATTAGTATTTCCAGAGTCTCACAACTAGAGGAATAAACAATTAATACGTTAAAATTATTCACTGTTAACATATCATTACTATCCCTAAACATCAGCCTACCTATGTTGATTGGACCCTGACAGAATTGGCAAAAGTGCCATTTAGTTAATAATGTTGTACTGCTAACAAGCTAATAAAAGTTGCATTCCAGAGTGTCAGATTAAGAGAGTGGAAGGGGATGGGAGAAGTGTGTTTATAAAGCCAAAGTGGTATGCAAACGATAGCACTGACAGGGTCAAGGAATCAGTTTAAGTAAAATTAGTCATTATACACTACAGACTAATCAATGTATTTCATGTTTTCACTACCATCTAATCATAAGCCATTTACCTTGACCCTTGAAAGCATTCTCTCAGCAAGACTCCCTCATAGAAGAAGCTGTTTAGGGTAGATGAGACGTGATACTCCAGAGAATTCAAAGGAAGATGTTCTGTTCTTTTGATCCACAGTTTAATTGAAACACAGTAGTACTTAACCTGGAAATACTATGCCTTGCATTTGTCCATGTCACCATCTGTAATCAATCATATCAATGAGGTTAATTCCACAGTTTCCAAAATATTTTTGCTGAGTTAAAACCCTGTTATTTTTCCATATGAAACTTTGAAATTATATATATACCTATATATGTATATAAATAATTTATATCTATCTGTAACAGCTTTTAACTTATTGGTTTACATTTTCCCACTCTGAAGTATCAGGTTAGAAAATTGATATGGAAGTAAAAATTATAGATATCAATTGAAAGAAATTTACGAGTGCTTTATCTTAGAATGACACCCAATAGAGGCAGTGTTAATTCTAATAAGCTATTCTCAAGACCACCCCCGTCCTTTTTTTTAAAGCTTATCAATTGCTTGGCTCCAGTGGAAACTGTCCTCCATATCATCCGTTCTTCTTCTGAGTCATTCATTCATTCATTCACTCACTGTGTACCGGCACTATTCAGAATGCTAGAGATAATATGATAAGTATAAAGAGACACCATTTCCACTCTAGTGAAGTTTACAGGCTTGTGGGAACACAGTCATAAATCAAATAATCAGGATAATGAGCATGTAATTACAAACTGAGATAAATGCTCTGAAGGAAAGGAACAGGTTCTAGGAGAACATAAGGAGGTCTAGACTGGTGAGGAAAGGGGGGTTTCTCTGGTAAAGTGACCCTGGAGCTGCAGTTAACTGGAAGTCAGAAGGAGGAGCATTCCAGAAGAAACAGCCAGTGTGTAAGAGCCATGTGACCAGAGGAAGCCCAAAGCCATTCCTCTACTTCCTCCTCTCCAGAGCCCCAGGGCTAGTGGATTACAGCCAAAGGAGAGTGTCTTGCCAATGCTGTGGCTGCTGCTATTTAGTTTAAGGCTGAATCCATGACAAGGAAATTTCTGGTTGGGGTGAGACAAGTTGAGTTGCCCTGTGCCTGAGACAGCCTGAGCTCTCCGCCCAAAACACACCAGAAAAGACATGAACTTTAGCCCTTGCCTAATAAGAACAAATCTTATTTCAACAACAGTAACTGAGCAGTATGTGACGCCTGAAGCAAAATTATTGAAATAGCTCAAAATTTTTAAATAAGTATAATATGCACAATTTTATAATAATATAAAAAAATTATAAATAAGTATAATATGCTTTTTCATTAGCAATCTGAAAAAGCCCTTGAATTCTGTATGTTCGTTATAGACTTGCCCACCTTTATATGGCTACTCACCGGCCACCACTACTTAGTCCCTAAGTTCTTAAGGTACAGGGCTGATATGATCTCCTTATGCTTTTTATCTGGCTTATATTTGGTCACTATAAGAAGCCTATGGTTCCCAGTTCATTCCACATCTCCCATAGCTTTTATCTCCTTCTACTCCCTCCTCTGACTCATCTCCCACCCTTTTCTAAAGTCCTGAAACACTTCCCCTGGGGCCTGCAGATGTCATGATCAGTCATCAGCAAATCACTCATATCCTTGACCCTTTTGCCATACCTTTCCTTCGCCTACATGCTCTAAAATCTGGGTAAGCCCTGAGGATACTGTTTCCCCAAGTCTTCTCACTCAGTGGCTCTCCTCTCTCATACCCCTCTTACTTCTTCTGAACCTGAAGATAACTGTAGGTGCCTTCCTAACATTTCATCTTTGCTTCTAGTTACCAGTGCTTTCCCTTTCCCCAAATACTTTCAGCTTTGACTCTCAGGTCAACCCATTATCCCTTTTTTGCTGTAGTCATCTATTGTGCTTGTCATGCCCTGAAATTCTAGCTCCTGGTCTTCTATCCAATGCCACCCCTGCAATATGCATATAGATGCTGTTTATGACAGTTGGCCTTCTAGAACCAAGAACTCTTCTGTTTGGATGAGGAGGGTGTCCTCCCTCTACCTCTACCCTCACTGTTGGAGGCTTTCTCTAGACCTTGTCATCACTGATAACTGCAACCACTCCATAATCTCACTTACAAGCATCATATTCCAAACCAAGCCATGAACTTCACTCTAATTAACATTGACAAAAGCATGTGTGGAACATATTTCCCTAGGAAGTATATTTGCTGTTCAGAAGAATTGGTGGAAGTTGCTATAAAGAAGAACTGGTCTTTAAGTAAAGCTGATGTGAGTTTATAGCAAAAGGAGGAGAAAGAAGAAGACAAGGCAGAGGAAAGGGCAAAGTGCAAAGGCACTGAAACACAGTCAAAAACCTACTTCCAAAAAGCCTCAGTCCCAGATAGTTTTGTAGGTATTTTCCAGCAAAACTTGTAAAGACGACTTTGTCCTATTTTGTAAAAGTTATTTCAGAAGAAAAGAGTGAAGCCTATCTAGCTCATTTGATCAGATTAGAATAATCCTATACAATGGGATAAAAACAATAAAAGTAATAGAAAATGAAGGGTAATTTCATTTATGAACATAAATGACTTAGGAATAAACTTGACCAAAGAGGTAAAAGATCTGTACTCTGAAAACTATAAAACACTGACGGAAGAAGTTGGAGATGACACTAACAAGTGAAAAGATATTCCATGCTCATGGAGTGGAAAAACTGATATTGGCAAATGTCCACATTACTCAAAGCGCTCTACAGACTCAATGCAATCCCTAACAAAATACCAACAGCATTTTTCACAGAATTAGAACAAATAATACTCTCAGGACCTTCAGATTATGAGACTGATGCACTGCTGGCTGCACTGGAGAGGGCAGCTTTAAATAATACTAAAATTTATATGGAACCTCAGAAGACTCCACAGCAGTCCTGACAAAGAAGAACAAAGCTGGAGGTATCACAATTCCAGATTTCAACATATACTACAAAGCTGTAGTAATCAAAACAGTATGTGGTACTGGCATTAAAAAACCAGATACATAGATCTAGAGAACAGAAAAGAACCCCCAGAAATAAACTCATATGGTTAATCTATGACAAAGGAGGCAAGAATATACAATGGGGAAAAGGGACTTTTCAGCAGATGGTGGTGGGAAAACTGGGCAGCTACATGTAAAAGAATGAAACTGGCTTACTTTCTAACACAAAATACAAAAATAAGCTCAAAATGGATAACAGACCTAAACATGAGACCTAAAACTGTAAAAATCCTAGGAGAGTACACAGGCAGTAATTTATTTGATGTTAGATGTAGCAGCATTTTTCTAAATAAGTCTCCTAAGGTAAAGGAAACAAAAACAAACTCAAACTATTGGGACTACATCAAAATAAAAAGCCTTTGCACAGCAAAGGCAACTGTCAACAACATAAAAGACAACCTACTGAATGGAAGAAGTTGTTTGCAAATGATATACCTGATAAGGGACTAATATCCAAAATATATAAAGCACTTCTGTAACTCAACACCAAAAAAAAAATCTGATTAAAAAATGGGCAAAGGACTTAAATAGACATTTTTCCAAAGAAGACATACAGATGGCTGACACATGAAAACATGTTCAACATCACTCATCATCAGGAGATGCAAATCAAAACCACAATGAGATATCACTTCATACCTCTCAGAATGGCTAAAATCAAAAACACAAGGAACAACAGGTATTGATGAGGATGTGGAGGAAAAGGAACCCTCTTGCACTGTTGATAGGAAGGCAAACTGTTGATGGGAGGAATCCCCATTTTACTGGAGATTCACCCAGGTGAATTGGGTATTCACCCAGAGAAAACAAAAACACTAACTCAAACAGATATCTGTACTCCTATGTTTACTGCAGCATTATTTACAATAGCAAAGAAAGAAGTAACAAGTTTCCATCAATAGATGAACAGAGAAGAAAAATGTGGTACATACATATATACACATGTTGGAATATTACACAGCCATAAAAAGTATGAGATCATGACATTTGAGACAACATGGATGAACCTAGAGAGGGTATTATGCTAAGTGAAACAAATCAGAGACAAATACCATATGATTCCATTAAAAAATTGAATCTTAAAAAAGTGAAAAAACAAAAAGCAGGATCAGAAATATAAATACAGAGAACCGATGGTTGCCAGAGGGATGGGGGTTGAGCAAAATAGGAGAAGGGGAGAGAGAGATACAAACCTTCAGTTATGGAATAAGTCATATGAATAAGCAGAGCATAAACAATACAGTCAATGATACTCTAATAGCAATGTAATGGGACAAATAGTAGCTATATGGTGAAGAGCATAATGTATCAAGTTTTCAAATCACTAAGTTGTACACCTGAAACTAATGTAACATTGTGTATCAATTGTACTCAATTAAAAAATCCTTAAAATATTAACTGAATCTTTCAGGTATTTATAAATGCAGTTCAAATAGGAATCAAAGAGAGTTCATCAGAAATACTACCAACGTAACTCACCATATTAACAACCAAGTGACAAAACCCATATAATTATGTCAATCGGGGCGCCTGGGTGGCGCAGTCGGTTAAGTGTTCGACTTCAGCCAGGTCACGATCTCGCGGTCCGTGAGTTCGAGCCCCGCGTCAGGCTCTGGGCTGATGGCTCGGAGCCTGGAGCCTGTTTCCGATTCTGTGTCTCCCTCTCTCTCTGCCCCTCCCCCGTTCATGCTCTGTCTCTCTCTGTCCCAAAAATAAATAAAAAACGTTGAAAAAAAATTAAAAAAAAAATTATGTCAATCAATGCATAGAAAAAATTGATAAAATTCAAGGACCGTGATTAAAACTCAGAAAACTAAGAATGGAGGGGGACTTCCTTAACTGGATAATCTTACAGACAAAAAAAACCCTGCAGTAAACATACTTAATAGAGAAAACATATTTATTCCCTGTTAGATGTGGATTATGACAGGGTTGCCCACCATCACCACTAGTCTTCCACAGAGTAGATCCTGGCTAATAGTATAGGAAAAGAAAGAACAGGTGTAAGCATTGAAAGGGAGGACGTTAAACTTTCATCATTTACAAACAATACAGTTACCTTCCTTAACCCACAAGTTTCAACAACTAATAGTGGTAAGGGAATCCAGCAAGGATTTTTTTTTTAATTCACAAAAATTGATATAATTTACATCAACAGAGATTATGCAACAATTGTATATCCATAGCCTCTGTCATATAACTAGACACTACCATCCTCCAGCCCCCATTATGGCAGAATATACTTGCTTCCAAAGTGATGTTGGCATTGGCTCTGGGATTTGCTTTGGCCAATGGCCTGTTAGTGGACTGAATGAGAACAAAAGCTTTCAACTTGCTTGCATGGTTCAGTTTGGTTCTCTTGCATTCCTGCTAGTCATCAAGAGAAGAATATTCCTTGGGTAGCCACTGTTCCAAGGAGAATGAACAGACATATATAGTGGATCCGCATCCAATCTGTAGCCCACAGGTAAGATCAGCTCCTCTTAGTCTAGTCCTGCACGGCTCTAACTAACCTGAAGACACGTGAGAGAGACCAGACAAGGGGAAATAGACATGTTTTGTAAAACACTGCGTTTTGGATTGGCTTGCTTTACTGCATTGCTGGAGTAATAGCTAATATAACCAGCAAGAAGCAATTTGAAATATAATCAAAAATAAAAAATCTTTATTATGGTCACTGATCTTATTGGTACTTAGGTTGTTACTTAGTGTTACTGTGGTAATGGCTGAATAAAATATCAACACATTGAAAATATAATAAAAAATGAGATTCTAAACTTCGTAACAACCAAAAACTATATTTCTAGATAACAAATAGGCAGATATAAAATATATAGGCATTAATCTAACAAAGAACACAGAAACCTCCGTCATGTAATCTCTATCATGTAACATAAAAGATAATAAGTGGAGAAAATTTCATTAATTTAAATGAATAATGCAGGCCAATATTTTGTAAGAACGCATATAACTAAAGAAATTTATATGAATGATATCAGAATAGTAGCCTCTGGGTGGAGGGAAGCAAGTGAATGTTGGAAAAGGAGATAGAAGGCAATCAGTCAGTTAAATCAGTACCTTTTCTTGTCAATTGATAGTAAAAGTCATAAACCAAGGAGTGTGTTAGTTCAAGCCTCTACACCCAAGGTCCAGAAACAAACAATGGGAAAAAAGAAAGCACCCCTTCTGGAGAATACTGAATATTAAGAAGAAAGTATCGCGTATAACATACATATACAAAAAGCTTCCTTTTTGATTAAATACCTTCCAAAGCAGAGAGCATTTAGAAAGGGGGAAAAAAATCAGAATCTCATTTCTTTTTTTCTTTCAAACTTCTCATTTTGTATGTCTACATATGACTATTTGTGGCTGGCTTTTCAGACACCTGGCTCCCTTCAAGTAAGAAGCACCAATAATTTTTACATCTGTACAAGCTGATAATAATCCTCAGAATCAGCCAAATCCACGGGAATGATCTTTGGGGACTGCAGGGCCTACTTTACACAGAACTTGGATTGCACAATCCAGAGTGCCCCACACAGCTGCTTAGGGGGGAAGAAATATGTGCTATTTTGAAACTGAAAAGGGACGTGAAGACAGGCCAGTCAGGAGGAGCACTGGGCAGGTTCCTTCTCTGCCATGCCTTTCCCAGGGCTTCCTCCCTCCTGAGTCTGGACTTAGGAGATAGAGTGGCTTCCCGCAGAAGCACAGAGCAGGCAGTGGGGGGTGGTGCAGATCCTGGAATCCTGGTCACTCTGCTCCTGCCTTTCCTTGGGAACCAACTTGCATCTACCTTGACACAACAGATACTTTCTGTTATATATTAACATATGACAGTTATATATTAATAATAAGCACAACGTAATGTGTACATTCTGTGCTCAGCCCAGTGCCAAGTACTCAGCTTATTCTTCTGTTTTTTAACAGGTAAAGAAACTGAGGCTCAGAGAAGTTAAAGTAATTTATCCAGGGCCATGCAATTAATTTTAAGAACCAGGGTATGTCTGATTCCAAAAGATCCTTTTGGCTAGAGGATCCTGCCTCAGATCACATAACTGGTAAAAGGCAGAAATGAGATTTAAAGTGAGGTCTTGACTACCACATTTTTCTTTTTCTTTTTTTTTTTTTTTTTTAACCACTCAATGAAGAGTTGAGTTTATGAATAAATGAGTGAAGTGATCCATCAGTGCTGTTTCATTTTAAAATGAAAACATACTTGGTCAATACGGGGAGTGAATGTTGAAAATATGCTAATATCATACTTTTTTATATATTAGATTTGAGTAATACATATTACTGTTGCCAGGGGTTAAAGGCAGCATCGAGTCTTAAAACAATTGATTCAGAATAGGTTTTTGAAATCAGTGAGTAAGGACCCAAGACGGGAATGAGAGTAGGGACACCAGAAGGAGATTACAACATAATCCTACCACATAACCATTCTGCACTAAGAAACCTTGTAGCTGGAGTTAGAAAGATGAGTAGGGATACTGTAAAATTAAATACACTTTCATGCCTCAGCTTCCTGAGATGGCAATGAGTGTATCACATGAACTTAAGAAATGAAAAAGCAAAATTCTATCAACTCTACAGCAGTGTATTTTTCTGAAACTAAATATGTACACCAAAACTCTGTCTCTGAGAAACTAGTTTTGAAAATCCAATAAAAAATCTGAAGTGTGTAATATTTAAATTCAAAACCACTTCTTAAGCAGAGAGAGGAGTGGCTATATCCAGTCATTGAGGGAGAGTGGGACTTAATGACAGCCCTTTCTAAGGTTCTGTTCCACATTACCTTCTTGTGACCTGAAAATGTCACTGGATGCTGATTTCTCATTCCAATCAACTGCCAAACTGGATAAAAGCAGTTCCTTACAGAAACCCAGATGCTGCCTCTAACCTAAACTGAGCTCAGCGAGTACATCTTAGCCTCCTGTTCCCCCTTTGCAGTCAAGGAAATAGCAGTTGATATCTTAATTGCTGTATCTGGCAGAAAAATCATACACTTGTTGACGGATTGGCTCAAAACAATTTTAAAAGGAAACTTCAGAAGTAAGACAAGATTCTCCTCTGGCCAGCACCACCTGCGACAGGCTACCGAAAGGTAGACGCAGTGCCCTGGGTTGATAGGATGCTTTTTCCCATGAGTACAGGTGCACGTCACCATGCTTCCTGACTGATGTGCGGTCAGCACCTCCTCAGACAATATTAGAACAGGAAATCCCACAGAGACCTGCCAGAAATCATCTCACCAGGACAATAGTTCCGGTTTGTGAATAATGCCTGGATAATGTATTTATAAAAGATGTTGGAGATTTTGAACCTTGGCAAATGATATATGTTTATAAATCCATTCTTAAGTGGACACATATTGTAAATGGGCAGGTCAGCTTACTGGGGATATCCTGCAAAATGTCTTTAATAAATATGTAATTAAGGAATAGGGCTTGATGGCTTTTCTGGATGGAATTCATGTTACAGCTACCTTCAAATCCAATAGCTCAGGCTTGTTGGTTGAAGCTTCTTCTGACCTCAGGAGAATAACTGTATTCCCCAACTGCTACCACAAACGTTTATCTCATTCTGTGTTTTCTTGGTTTTCTAAAGTCTAATTGGGCCACCTCTACCTACACGTGCTCAGCTTTCCAGTGATTTATTTCATATGTTCCTTCTGCTTATTTCAACTTGGCATTTGTTCCTATCATTCCCATATGTCAACAGGTTACTTGAAATTCAGCTGTCTTATATAGGGCCCCAAGAAGACCATGATTTTCATACCAGGGAAAACAGTTACAGAAAAATAAGTTCAGTATTTGCGTGAGCTAGTTAATTCCAAAGTGTTCATTTCCCACGGATCCTTAACTCCTGCACAAATGAAACTTGAGAAACCTGTCTCCTCACAGAGGCCCTAATGGTGTCAACTCCTTCTGCTTCTCAGACAAATCTTCTGTTTTCTTTTCCATGCGACCCCAACTCTCTTCTGAAGAGTGATGACGCTGAGTGCTTCGTAAACACCCTCAGCCCAAACTGGAAGCATATGCTACTCAGAAGCTTTTATCCCCAAATTCTGTAGATCAGCTTCTCAACACAATTGTCTCACGTGGATGGCTCCCAGAGTCAGCTGTTCTCATCCATCTCCTTCTTCTTCGTAAGGACTACTGTTCAACTGTTTGAACAAATGGAATGCTTTGAAATGTTCCTTTAAGAAAATGCTATAGCTATTTTATTTTTTTAAAAGACACAACACCATTTAAATATGAGATTGTATTGGGGCACCTGGGTGGCTCAGTCAGTTAAGCATTCAGCTTCAGCTCAGGTCATGATCTTGCTGTTCGTGAGTTCAAGCCCCACGTGGGGCTCTGTGCTGACAGCTCAGAGCCTGGATCCTGCTTTGGATTCTGTGTGTGTGTGTGTGTGTGTGTGTGTCTCTGCTCCTCCCCTACTCGTGCTCTCTCTCTCTAAAATAAACATTTAAAAATTTTTTTTCATATGAGAAAGTATTAATTTTACCAGAGAAATGATGACTAAATATTCAAAAAACATTGTTCCCATAAAAGATATAACACTAGCACTCTTGTGGTGCTCAGTTAATGAAGCGTTTGAGTGACACGTGAATACCAAGGCTTTGTCAACAAAGAATGAGAACATCTGGGTGAAAAAGTCAAATATCATGATGCCGTAGTTGACAGTGAGAGATCACATTTCAGATAGAAATGTTTCTCTTTTAACTAATCATTTTGTTATTTTAGCGTCTCCATCAATAAACTTACACAGCATTTGGTATAAAGCAATTTCTAAGCTCTTTGGTTCCCCTAATAGCCCTCCTGACAAGGTGGCATAATATTATTGCCATTTGATAGATAACAACTGATACCTACAGAGTCAGCTAGGTTTGACTGCCTCATGGCCAAGACCGGAGAGTAGCATGGCTCTAGCCCGATTTGTCGCGGTAGCATTTCAGCTGGACTGCAGTATTACTAACAATGGGTATTGGCCAGCCTTGCTTCGGTAGCCTCTTTTTAAGCAGGGATTTTGGCAGTACACTTCAGAGCAGAGCAGTTGTCTTTTTTCTGTGGCCAGGGAAGCTTTGCAGCCATTTTTTATTCCATGATGTTACCTTGTTAGTTCTTCGGCAACAGCAGACGCACATTGCATTCTTTTCCGTGTTGCTTGTGAGTAGTTACTGAATCTGACCTGTTTTTTAATGCAAACATTATGCAGACTGCAACCAGACAATGGGAAGTCTGTTTGCAACCTGAGCAGGGCTGGATGCAGTCTTTCCCAGTGGGTATCTATCGTTTCAGGTGCTGCGGAAGAATTCATTGTCGAATTTTCATTTTTCAACTGTTTGTTAAAACCACATACCAAGTCAAATTTAATTAGTTATATTCATCCGGCAGATGGTACAATATTCTATAATAAAGTATAAATTCCTTTACTTAATTGAGTAATGCATTTCATATGATCTCTTTTACAAATATCAAAACTGATTCTCCTTAAACAGGCCTGCGCATTATTTGGATACAGGCCCAAACAGGTTAAAATTGATTTAATACTTTCCCCCCTCAAAGAACATTATGTAAATGAAAGCAAGTCTGCCCTGAGTGACTTATTTTAATGTCTGCTTCTACATGAATTACATCTGCATCTGGGAGAAAGAGGTGGGAGTAAAATTGTGCGGGAATAAGTTTCTGAAACTTTGAATGCAACACGTTATAGAGACAGTTGCATTTAAATAATACAATTTGTTTCTCACTGGAAGAAACTAATATCCATTATTAGTTTCCTGAAATCAAGTCTTTGATAATATTAGATATGTTCTTCATAGATCTGCTGATTTTCCTTCTAGGACAGCCAATTAATCTGGACATTAGAACTGGGATGGGGGTCCTATCTCTATATGTTAATTGTACATTATTACAGGCATCTGTAGCACCCAAACCATTATGGACAACATGGGATAAATAGAATATTGAATTCTTGGTAGATCTTGGATTGCTTCTTTACCACCCAAGGCTCAAAAGGGATGTCATTTCTCCCCTAAACATTGTATCATCACTTGCTGCATGTGCCCACTTTTTCCTCAGGTAGAATCCATAAAAGGGTACAAACTAATTCACCGAATGCAGAAGTGGAAGAAGTTTTATGCATCTTTTATTTCAGAGATGATATATATTCTGTACATCCACTAGAACTGCTTTGCTCCAGTGCCTGCGGTAGCCGTTGGTAATCATGGCCCATGTGGCTTCTTAGTCTTCTTGGACAAAGCCCTCCAGCCAGGAAGTGAAACTTGTCTGCCATCCTCTTTGTTTCTAACTCTTTTACTATGGCTCATAAGGAACTTAAGCCACAGAGACGTTTTGTAGAACCCTTTAACTCAGTCACAGAAGTAACTAATGTCCAGGATAAGACTAATAAATATCTCAACTCCTAGCCAGATATTTTCCCACCATATTATGTTACCTCCTGAATGAAAAAAACCTATGGCACAGACTGATGGGGAGGAAACAGAACTTTCCTCCACCTTATTACGTTAAGTAGCTAGGGCCTACGAATTAAACTGGCATAAAACAGATGAACAGGAAAAAAAGTTGCAGTTTTTACTGATGTGAATATTTTTTTTATGTGCATAGGAGAAGTGACAGAAAAGATGTGAAAACACAAAGAACTAGTTAGCAAAAGAGATTATATACCATTTTAACAAACGGCAATACATTGTGGAGAAGTGACTAGAAAGGGGAAAGAAGATTTGGGCTTCTAGTGGTGATAAGTTGTGGGAAGGTGAGTAGATGTACAAGGAATAAATATAATGGAAGACAAGGGTTATTTTGGTAAGGTTTGTTTATACTGATTCCTCTCAGTGTGACCCTCTGTCTTTGGTTGTAAGAGTTGGTTTTCTCTTCCTGGAGTCCTTCAACAAAGCAGAATTTATGCCCTGATTTTAGACATCTGAGGGGAGGGCAGAGAACTCTTCTTGCACGTGTTAATTCTCAGTTGCCTTCAGCTTAAAGTAATCATTATGCCAAAGTGCATCTTTTGCATATTATACATCTTTTGGGGTAGCACAGTCCAATCCTTTTTAAACTATGGAGAGTGAGGATATATAGCCACTATGGCTTCATGTTTCTTAGCTGACTTAGTGAAGGCACTAAGCAATCCTTCCAGCCACATTCACAAGCCATCTGCCCACCATCACCCCCCACTTAATCTCTGGGTGTTCTTTCTAGGCCCTGCCACTTAAAGTTTCTACATTCCAGCTTTACTAGTCATCTGTAAATTATCTAATATTTTTAATTCTTTCAGTTTCTAGATGGAAAAGAGTCTACTTGTCTGAGCCTTTTGTGCATCTCTTATGGACCTATGCCCTCAAGTTCCATGATCAAACAGTTCCCTTACTCCTGGTTTCCTGGACTAGAATGTACTACACAGGCTGATCTCTCAGAAACCCTAGTGAAGTGCAAAAAGTATATCTTCAGGGAGACAGATTTTGAATCTAGTCCCTGTTCTGCTAGATACTGGCAGCAATGGTTCTTTAAGCAGAACCATTATGGACACCAAATTTCAATTCTTGTATGTCACCTAGGCCAGAGTTGAGGCTCAATAAATGATGAATGGTGTAGTTTTGATGATGATGATGATGATGACGACAACTAGTGGTGATACACTCCTCTGTTTTATATAGTTTTCTCTAAAAGAACTTAATTATCTACAGATTTCTTCCTTTCTCCTATTTCTTTCCCCCATCCTTCCCCTTTACATACAAATCAGACACAACCTTACTCAAATGCCTATAATATTCACTTATTTTGAAAAGACAACTATGTCCTGACTTCGATTTCACTGACTTCATTACATGCTAAGATGTAGCATTTAACTGTCTTACACAAAAGTCAACTTAGACATAGCTCTTCCTTTAGGCAACAAGAAGATAGGCCATCAGCAACTGGCATCCAAAGGCTGTGTTGGTCTCTCTCCCCTATTCACTCATATCTCTTCCCTATAATCTTTGGAGGAGAGTTAGTGGCTAGTTCAGTGTGTCTTACATCATAGTAGGCAATTATTTCTGAAAGAATAAATGAATTAATGTTATCTGGGATGGGAGATAGGAAAAAATAAGGTCAATTCCCCAGCCGCTATGATTTGGGGATAATGAATATTTGGAAATTATTTGGACAAAGAAATGATAATTACTTAATTGACAGTGATTAAAGCTATTTAATTGACCCTTTTCCCTTTGAAACATAAATAGATGATATAACAAGTTCCCATTTAGATGCATTTAAGCAGAAAGATTCATTTTCTTTTCTTTTTTTTTTTTTTATGAAGAGCCAAAGCACTGGATGATTCATATTTCTAGGAAAATATTCCTATAGGCATTTTCATCTCTGAATAAACATTCATCTTCGAAAGTATGTTTTTAATAAAAAGGAAGGCTTGTGCATTTATTTTATGACATTTCATGGTGAATGCGCTCCAGAGATTTTTTTTTTAAAAGGTCTGTAGGGAAAAAGGGTAAGGGTGCCTGAGTGGCAGTAGGTTAAGTATCCGACTCTTGGTTTTGATTTAGGTCATGATCTCATAACTTTGTGGGTTCGAGTCCCACATTGGGTTCTGCACTGGCAGTACACATTGGGATTCTCTCTCTCTCCCTCTCTCTCTCTGCCCCTCCCGCACTCACTCTGCCTCTCTCAAAATAAATAAATACACATTAACTAACTAACTAACTAACTAGGTCTATAGGGCTCACCCTAGACATGCCTGTGTCATAGGAAAAACTTGTTCTTTGCCTTCTACACACAGGACTAATCAATCCTAGCAGCAGGCAAAGAAGATGGCATAATTGTGGTATAACAGGAATTGTTCTGTAACATTGAACTTCTTGGCATAATGAACTGGTAATAAAAATCCAACCATTAAACCTGTATTGTTTTGACAAGCTATTTATCTCCCTGTTACAATGTAGACAACCCTGTTCTGGGAGGGAAATATTTATTATGTTCTTTCTCAGGGAACATTTTCACTGAAGGAAAGTTCAAAAACATGCCACTGAGTGGGAAAGGATATTTCCTATATATTCTCAATAAATGGCTCATAGATAGAATGAATATGCTAAACATATTTAAAGAAAGGTAGATAACCCAACAGAAAAATAGGCAAATGGCTTGAATAAGCATTTACAATACAGGGTGTTCTGGTCATGCCTATCATTGCTTAATAGGAAACCCTCAAAAAGATTAAACTTGTTTCCAAGTCAATCACTGAGTCCCAAAACAAACCTCCAAAATAATCATAGAAAGACAAAAATATCCAGCACTTGACAAGTGAAAATTCACACTATCTAGCATTTAATGAAAAATTACCAGGTGTGCAAAAAAAAAAACCAAAAAAAAAAAACACAGAAAAATATCTAGAATGCAGAGAAAACTCAATAAGACGAGACCCAGAAATTACTCAAGTAATAGTAAAAAACAATATGAAAACAACTTTTATAACTGTATTCCATATGTGTATGTAAGAAGGTAGAAGAAAACATGAATATGTTAATGACAGATTGGAAGATAAAAATGAGCAAAATAGAAATTCTAAAATTCCAGAGAGAAAGAAAGAAAATTTCAGGAGAGAAAAGTGAACCAAATGGGATTAATAGGAGGTTAGATGTTGCAGACAAAAACAGTAGACTTGAAGATGTAACAATAAACTTTGCAATAATATTAAACACAGGAAAAATATGGTTTAAAAAAAGTGAGCTATAAGGCAACTTCAAACTGCTTACCATATTTATAATTAAAGTCCTTGAAGGAGAGGAGAGAGATAGAAGCCAGAGAAAAAAATTTAAACGCTGGCCAATTATTTTTTCAAATTAGATAAAAATAATAAACTTATACTTCATAGAAGTACAACAAAGCCACTCCAAGAAATATGAAGAAGCTGATACCAAGATACATCACAATCAAGTGACTGAAAACCAGAAAAATCTTAAACCAACAGCTAGAAGAAAAAAATAGAAACATTATGTACATGGGAGCACAGGTATCAGTGATTGCCCTGGGAGAGGGGAGAAAAGGAGGAATAGGATTAAATAATTACAAAGGGGCACAAGGAAACTTTTAGGGGTGATAAATATATTCATTACCTTGATTGTGGTGATGGTTTCACAGGTGTATACCTTCGTCAAAACTTATCAAACTGTACATTTTAAACATGCAGCTTATTGTATATCAATTATATCTCAATAAAGCTATTAATAGCTTCATAATGAGAAACTACTACACAGCCACTAAAATAGATAAAATTAAAAAAATAGTACCAGGTATTATTAGCAAAAGTGAAATGTTCACACACTGTTATGACAGCATAATCAATAAACCACTTTGAAAAATTCTTTGACAGTGTATCTAAAGTTGAACTTGCAGCATACACTGTCCACCAATAATTATGCTACGAAGTGGATAGCCAGGAGAAATAAGTGTATATGTCTACAAGATTACATGTGCACGAGTAGGACTACTCATAATAGCCTCTTCTGGAAAATCTCAAAATCCAAAAAAAATAGAGTGGGTAAAGTATGGCATATTCATAATACAGAAAACTGTACAGAAAGTGAAGGAAAGGCTGCTAAACATAACCATCTGGATGACTCTTAGAGACATAATGTTTAGCAGTAACAAATGAGTATGTATCATATGGTTCTAACTATATAAAGTTCAAATAGGCACCACTAATTTAGGGATAGCAGTCATAATGATGGTTCCCTTTGTGGGAGGAAGTGACTGGGAGGGAGAACTAGAGGCAGTTGGGGTGCTGATTATTTATATTTCTTCATCTGGAGACTGGTAACACATTTGTTCAATTACAATTTAAAAAGTAACATACATTTTATAAAAGACCCACAAAACAAAAGGAAATATATTGAACACTTAAAAATTTTTGTTTATGGTGGGGAGAGGAAAAGAGAGAGATGGAGATAAAAAATGGTAGGAGGATATGAATAAAGAAGATGTGTCGTATAGACATACACAATGGAATATTACTCGGCCATCAAAAAAAGAATGAAATCTTGCCATTTGCAATGATGTGGGTAGAGCTAGAGTGTATTATGCTAAGTGAAATATGTCAGTCAGAGAAAGGAAAATACATATAATTTCACTCATATGTGGAATTTAAGAAATAAAACAGATGAACACAGGGAGAAAAAGAGAGGCAAACCAGGAAGTAGACCCTTAAGTATAGAAAATAAACTATGGGTTACTGGAGGGGAGCTGGGTGGGGGGATTAGCTAAATGGGTGATGGGGACTAAGGAGGGTATTTATTGTGATGAGCAGTAGGTGTTGTACATAAGTGATGAATCACTAGATTCTACTCCTGAAGTTAATATTATTATATGTTAACTGGAATTTAAATAAAAACTTGGAGAAAATAATAAACAAAAAACAAAAGTGATGCATAGAAACATGAAAAAAAAAGGGTGGAAGGAAGGAAGGAAGGAAGGGATTTAACTGTGATGTATCTGCTTATGAAGAAGGGTTATTCATATTTATAAAATGTACTGTTAAGTATGAAATAGTATGTACCATACAAGGCATTCTTACTTTTTCAGGCCCAGATCTATCCTTATCTAAATGTCTACACTTGCTACGCTCCTCCCATCCACCCTTTTTACTACCATCTTCCCCATTAACAATTATAACAAAAAGTTGACATTAATTATTTGGTGGTAAAATTAGATAGTAGGTATAGTTTCAAACACAGTTTAAAGAAATCCTGAAATCCTTCAACCAATATGGCAATATCCTGAGATTCCCATATATTTAATTATATCATTTGTCCTCAAAACCCATACTTTCATACCCTTTTTTAGAAAATTCTGAAGCTACTACATGCCTCAATAGTAGGCAGCCCACTAATTAGGTAAGAAGTCCTAAGAATATTCCAAATGCTTAAAGAAAGTTTAACTGTGAACCACTAAAAATCAATAAAATGCACAATGAGGGGCACATGGCTGGCTCAGTCAGTGGAGCACGTGACTCTTGATCTTGGGGTTGTGAGTTCGAGCCCCATGTTGGATGTGGAGATTACTTAAAAAATAAAATGCACAAGGAAAAACAAGCTTACAAATCCTAAATCTAAATGAAGATTTCCTACTGAGAATGGAAATATTTATACCCCCCCCCACATTTCTAGCATACTTTTAAATGTTCAGACGCAGAGGGCCTTGTAATTTTTACTGTATTCTCTCTGAAACTTCCCTACCATTCACCTTCAACAGATAGATAAAAATGTCTATCTGTGTACAAATAGAGATATAATGGAATATTATTCAGCCCATGAGAAAAGATCATGTGTAACAGTGTGGATGGGAATTATGCTAAATGAAATAAATCAGAGAAAGACAAATACTGTTATGATATTACTTATATGTGGAATCTAAGAACGTGAACTCATAGAAACAGGGTAAGTAGAAGGTTGTTATAGAAGGGTAGACGGAAATGGAAAGATGTTGATAAAAGGGTATAAACTTCTAGTTATAAGGTGAATAAGTTCTGGGCATTTAATGTACAGCATGAGAACCATAATTCACAATATTGTATTATGTACTTAAGAGAATACATCTTAAGTGTTATCACCACAAAAAGAAATGGTAATTATGAAACATGATGGAGTTGTTAGCTAACGTTGTGGTGATAATCATTTTACAATATATAGATATATCACCTCAACACATTGTACACCTTCAACCTATACAATGCTACGTTTCAGTTATATCTCAGTAAAGCTGGAGAAAAATAGGAATACCTAAATACAAATAGATAGATAAGTAATATGTGATATATTCCTGTACTGGCAGATCATACACCCATTCAAAAAGAAAAAACTGTAAAAACTGTAAAAAAACTGTAAAAAAAATAAAGTATATGGATTATCAGGTAGAACACTGAGCAGGAAGCTAGTGTCAAAGAATAATGGAAATTTTTGCTACATAGAAATTCAACTGTGAATCTATTATGAGCATAATATTACAGTAAAAAAGTTTAAACTACTGCATCAAAGTTTGAAACAAATGAGAGTAGGCTCATGTACTCCGACAGAATCATATTACATATTACAATATGAAGTGACGTTAGAGAAAGGTGTTTGTTCAGAATTCCATGAGAAATTTAACTCTAGTAATAGGTATCTATAATGAAATGGCACTTTATCAAATTACTGCAGTGTTCACTGCCGCATATGTAATACATATTCAATATTATAAAATCAGCTTAAATTTGGGGACTCTAACATCCCAGTGCTGAAAATATAGATGTCCCTGCCTTTGACTCCAATCCCCCTATATATATGTCTGCCACTTAGTCTGGCTTTAGATGTCAAATGCAAATATTTCAAATTTGTTAAAATGAACGTTTGCCTAATGGTGAATGTGGTAACTTTGTCACTATTCTTCCTCATCACTGATAATTAAAAACTTAACTTCTTGCAAGATGATACTTTTAAATGACTTCTTACACTCACACAACACACTTGTTATTACTTCATCACAGGACATCTTATGACTTTACGTGAGCTCCATATCCTAGCAGTTAGAGATATATAAACAGCATAAAAACCTATGTCTTATGCAGTGTTTGGCAAACCATAATTGTTCTCTCTTTGACATTTGCTTCCTATCTTCCGTATCTCCAAGTCCTTGATGTGCACATTGAAAATGTCACCAAGTCCTCTGAAATTAACCACATCTTCACATTTGAACCAGACAAACCTTGTTTATTTGCCCAAATCACACATATTCAGGGAATTCCAAACTACAGAAAGCTCCTTAAATTTGTATTAACTGTCTAGAAAAACACATATACTCATCCTGGTAGAAACAACATTGTCTTTCGTGAGAAATGTTTTCTGGCAGGGTAGGAAGAATCCTTCAAAACAAACATGTGTTCCTATATACTGCAGAATTATTAGACTTTGGTTAGATTGTTCTTTTGTTGGAGTGGGATAGTGTATCAAAGAATGAAGTCTTTTCCAGGCAGGGCAGTAAAGAGAAAACACACTAGTGAAAAAAGATCAATCCATACTGACACTTTGATGGCAAAACAAACTTAGGATCTAACCAATCAATCTTTCATCATTGCACACTCAGATCTGGCCAAGACAGCAATGCAAAGAGATGTGTTCATCTTCTCTTACTTCTGATGTTATGAGGGTAGTTTGCTTTTAAGCTATTTTGTAAAGTTGGGTGCTAATTTATTCCCTAAAGAACCTAATTTACATCATGATTATTTGTTATGCTCTAAAGTCAGATAATTGTTCTCACCTTTTCCTTCCCTTAACTCAACTTTTTAACACCTTTTCTAGAGTCTGCATAAATGATTTTGTCATTTTAAAAATACTCTTTCAGGACGCTGTCTATCCAATTTGCAAGTTAAAGTACCTGAAACGTGTTACTATCAGAATTTATAGAATTGTTTTGTATTTGACTACCATAAATTTTGTCCACATTTTTTTGACACTGAATGTAGACCATCCTAGACAAATGGTAGGTGCCCTCTCTGGTCCAGAGGATTGAAAATGATAGACACACATACATGTACACATATACCCTGTTGAAAAGTTAATCATAATAGTTACAAAGTAACTTTTCAGAATTAATTTCAGTGCTCTGAAATTTTGAATTACCTATTAAACACTCTTCCTTCGCAAATAGTAATTAATGAAAAGAAGAATGTATATACAATGTGTCTTACTTTCTATTTTTAACATTCATTGAAAAATATGGCCAAGTTCATTAACTCAAATGAAAGGAAAATTTCCATGCCATTATTTATTTTCAGAAGAACTCAATATCTACATTTAAATTCAAAAGACAATAATACAGGGGTGCCTGAGTGGCTCAGTCAGTTGGGCATCCGACTTCAGCTCAGGTGATGGCCTCACGGCTCGTGAGTTCGAGCCCCACGTCAGGCTCTGTGCTGACAGCTCAAAGCCTGGAGCCTGCTGAGGATTCTGTGTACCCCTCTCTCTCTGCCCTCCCCTGCTCACACTCTTTCTCTCCTTCAAAAATAAATAAACATTAAAAAAAGACAATAATACAGAACAGAGTTTCATCCTTTATATTAGTATTTCTTAATATAATTTTATTGCCTTATTACCCACTTAGGATTGTCTACACATTTTTTTCTTTTCTGGTTACTTACATGAAGCCATTTTTCAAGGAATATAATTCTGCATAGTATTGGCTTTGATAGAATGCGTAATGTGTTCCTATCACTTATTATTACTATATTATATATTACTAATAATATTTTCATTAAATATAATATTCCTATGTAGGTAGAAATCTATTAACACTTTTTAGAGGGTTAACTATTTTTGGTGGGGGAAATAACTTGACAAACAAGATGCAGAATGTAGGATAATGAATGTGGACTAATAACAGAACCCTCCCAAAAAAAGATTGAAAGAAGAAATAGTTAAAATCTGAAGAAGAAATGAATAGAAATCAAGAGAAGCAGGGTAAGGAAGACTAGAGGTAAGGAGGGAGAAAAACTACAAAAAGATAGAAGATGGAAGGCTAAGCAGCAGGGCAAGGAGCCAAGAAGAAGGAAGCAGAAGGGAGGGAGCTGGAGAGCCAGCGCGAGTTCCACGTAGTGGAGCCCGCTGGCTCTGACCCATGCAGGGGAGGGGTTCAGAGCTCTGGGGCCAGGGTGTTAGGTCAGCTACCTTAATGCGCAGTGGGAGCAACTGCCATGCTGTGAAATCATCCAGGAGAGTGAAGTCAAGGTGTCCTGCACGCTCAGGCAGGAGAGATCTTGGTAAAGGAGACCAATGTACAGAGGGTGGAGTCGCGGGTCACAATATGTGGCGACATCCATGGACAACTCTATGACTTCAAGGAGCTGTTCAGTGTGGGTGGTAAGACCCTGAGACCAACTACCTTTTCATGAGAGACTTTATGGAACATGATTTCTAGGCATTGAAACATTCCTCCTGCTGCTGGTACTTAATGTTTAATATAATGACCGCATCACCAAGATCCTGGGGAACCACTAGAGTTGCCAGATCCCCCAAGTCTATGGCTTCTTTGCTGAGTGCCTGTTCTATCTGATTTGGTGACCACATGGTGCTACTGCCCTAAGCTCTTTTGACTACATCAGTCTGTCAGCCATCATTAATGGCAATCTTTTGCGTGCACGGGTACTTTCTCCCTCCCTCCAGACTCTAGACCAGATTCAGATGACTGACTGAAAGCAAGAGGTGCCTCATGAGGGGGCCATCAGACCCTGAAGAGAGCTTCTGGTGCTGCCTACCTATTTCACAGTAACATGCAGCCAAGGATGTTGGCCTGATCTGCTGTGCCCACCAAATGGTGAGGGAAGGTTACAGGTGGCACTTCAATAAAACTGTGCTCACTGTGCTGTTTCTACCATTCTAGGAATGTGGCAGCCATCCGGGAACTGGATGAACACATCTCTGAAAAGATTTCATTATCTTCCAGGCTGCCCCCCAAGAGACATGTGGCATCCACTCCAAGAAGCTCGTGGATAACTACTTCCTGTAACCTTTTGACCCCTCTCCCCCTCCAATTCCTCTGGCCTCAGGCCACTGTGATTCTGCCCTCTTCTCCAAAAAGAAGCTGGGCTTTGGGGCTGGGGGACCATCGGTGACTCTGCTGTCATCCTCAAAGAGGACACTTCAAGCATGAGGACTTTTCCTGGAGAGGCTTGGAGCCTCAGCTCCATGTTCCTCTTGTTTCTCCCACTTGAACCATTAATGTGCCATTTTTCTCCTTCCCCCCTTTTTTCTTTGGCTTCAGATACAATTTTGAGGAAAAAATGCATTGAATGAGTTTTAATGCATAGATTTAAAGGAAAAAAATAATAGTTCAGGAGTTACTTAAATATGGAAAATCATGAAAATGTGGCTCTAATGACTACAAGTTAGAATACGCTCTTCTATTTCACACTTCTTTCTGAGAAATGTCCCTACTTTAAGGTTCCCTAGCTTGTGAATGACTCCAGAGTTAATTCCCATAAACTCTGTTATATCTCAGTCTATCAGATAAATTTATTTAATATTTATGTTGCACTTGGAGATACATATTTCATTCATTAACTTCATGATAAACTCTGGTGGGAAGCGATGCTCATCAGTAGAGATGAAATAAGATGTCCACAAAGTTTATATCAACTTATAGATTCCAGCCTCGAGTCCGTTCCAGTGCCCACCTCCAATGAACTTTACCCCTTCACCCACAAATTTGGCGGCCGTATTATGACATTCATCACATTCTCAGGTTTGCAGTTCATGAAAATGTGTGCACAATAAAAGAATGACTAATCTCAATACTTTTAATACAGATTTGAATGTATACTTTTGCAGATGACGCTGCCTATGCGGTACGATATTGGTCAATCAAGATGTATGTCAGAGTTCCATGAGCAACAAGTTGGTCTCCACCTGCCCATTTTTAAAAACACAAGTGTAACATCTAGACTGTTCTTAAGGTAACTTCAACACCAAAATCCAATATTCATATCTACCTGCATCCTTTCTCAAGTTGTAGCTTTCTTCAGGTTGGGAAGCTTTGTGATTACAATGATGCCTTTTAGCTCAAGTGCAGTTTTGGGGACAATCAATGAAATTCTGCTCTGGAGCATACACTGTGACATAATGGGATTCAGTTTCTGGCTTAGTTTAGCTTTGAGGCAGGGGCTGAAGTGTTTGCAGCTTTAGTATGATGTTCACTAGTTTGCAGAACTTTGAGATCTATGCTAGAAAATAATTACACAAAAAAATAGGAAATGTACCCTATCTTTATCAAAAGAAAAAAAAAAGAAAAGAAAGAAAAGAAAAAGAAATAAATGAGAATTTAACAAGGCTGGTAGGGTGACATGTATAAATATGTTATAAAAATAGTCTGTAATTAGAGAATCCTAAGTTTTGGTTCTGGATTCAAGAGAAAAACTCTATATTAGTCTACATAAATATTGAGACAATTCAGAGAAAGGAGAGTCAGCATAAACCAAAGCAAAGAACAAGAGCTTTGGAATAAGCCAACCCTAGGCTCACATCTTAACTGGGATGTTGATTTCTCCTAGGAACCTTAGTTTTTCTCTTTTTACAAAAAACTGTATTTCTTCTTACCCAGAATGGCGTCTGGCATTTTTCCTATTCTCCTATTCAGGCCAGGACAGCTCTGTTAAGGCTCTAGGTTTTCTGTAGGAGACTCAGTTCCAGCTTCTGCCTCCACATACTATGAGAGTCAGATTAAAATATTAAATTTTATATTAGTAATACCAAAACTCTAGTGCCCAAGACCTAGAGTAGGTCTCAGGTCTCCTGGAAGCAGCTAAAATATAAATGTACTTAACCTTTTTGGCTTAGATTTTTTTATTTGGCTTCTTTCTTTTGAGTAAACCTATGTAATTAAATTGTTTGTAATTTAAATCTTCTACTCATGGTTTTCTTTATGTGTTTGTGGAAGAAAGCTGAGTATCTGGTTAACTTAATTTTCCATACTGCCAGCATCTTCTGTAAGAGACATTTTGAGGCCTCTGTATTCCTGGTTGTACTTCTCTGCCTTTAAAATATTACTGCTGTCTGTTTTGTGGTAAACCTAAAATAGGCAGTTTTGTGATGAATGGATGTAAAAAACTAGAATCTGTCTGGTTTTAAGTGAATGAACCCATTGCTAGGAAAATACATTGAGGTAGTATCTGGACTCAAATATTATTAACAAATTGCTAAATAATGCACTATATAATGAGCTATATTTTATTGAACAATGAGCCTAAACAACTTACTTCAGAATACTAACAAGGAAATGTATGTTTCTTAAACTAAATATTGTCTGGTATGATGATAATTTATACGATGAACATTGAAGATGAAGGATATTTAAAAATTTTTTCATAACTAAAATCAACTTTTAGAAAATAATATTTTATGATGGGAATATGAGAACATGGATTAGAAAATGCAAAATCAAAAATATATATTTGTAATGATTTTGAAATTAATTTTGTTACTGTATCATATAGTCTATTAAAATTAAAACAAAAATATTCTCTCCTGGAAAATTCAACACTATAAAAATGTCAAATTAGCCCTTCTCTAAATGGGGTATTAATTTCAAAGAAATTTTTTCTAATTGTATCTCCTTGATTTTTGTCTGCATCGATTCACTTTTATCTGTGTTTAATCCCTGCCAACAACATCTAGTTGAAAATGAAAAGACAATCTCTTCTGTTTCACAAACAATAGTGAGCTTGATTTATTAACAAATTGACTAATCATTCTCTTCTGGGATTTATATGGTTTCAGGTCTCATATTTAGGTCTTTAATTCATTTTTACCAACATATTGGTTGGTAGTCACAGAACTGGCTACTTCTGCTGGATCAATATATTGTATTAATTACTTATGAGACTCAGCTCTGATGTTGTTAGTAGCAACACAACTTAGTGAAATCTGTACATCCTATTTTTTTACTTTTACTCAAACTTCACAAATTGTAGAAGCTGTTCTTTTCATAACAACTGGGATCAAAATGATCTGAATGTCTAAACAGTATCATTACAGCTTTAGGGAAGTGGTTTTGTACACTGTCTACAAACTTGTGACACTGTTTAATGTGTAAGTATGAAATTATCCTTTGAATTGAGAACCTGTAGAAGATTGCTGAAACTCAAAAATCTATACTATATCCCTGGTCCAGGTTATTTATATAGATTGATCAAGTAATTGAAAATATTTTCAGAGGTGCGCTTGGGTGACTCAGTCGGTTAAGCATCTGACTTCAGCTCAGGTCATGATCTCACATTAGTGAGTTCAAGCCCCACATTGGGCTTTTTGTGTACAGAGCCCTCTTCGAATCCTCTGTCTCTCTTTCTCTGTCTCTCTGTCTCTCTGTCTCTCTCTCTCTCTCTCTGATCCTCCTTCACTCATGCTCTCTCTCCCTCTCTCAAAAATAAACATTAAAAAAATAAAACAAAGAGAAATTATTTTCAGATAACCACAACATTTGGCATCATAAAGACTTGACTTCAGAGTAATACACATAATTAAAAAAAAATAATACACTATTTGTGACTTTGTGCAAAATTATTAGCAGTGGAAGATTTTAAGTTTAACTTGCAAGATATATATTCTCCCATCAAAACCTCAATATAATAAAGGTCATATATAAAACACCGACAGCTAACATCATACTCATTGGTGAAAAATGAGAGCTTTCCCTCTAAGGTCAGAAATAAGACAAGGATGCCCACTCATCACTTTCAACATAATTCAACATAATACTAGAAGTCCTGACCACAGCAATCTGACAAGAAAAAGAAATGAGGCATCCGTATTGGTAAAGAAGGAGTTAAACACTATTTGCAGATGACATGATACTATACAGAAGACTCCACTAAAAACTAGAAGTAATACATGAATTTAGAACAGTGGTAGGAAACAAAATTAATACTCAGAAATTGGTAGCATTTTTATACACTAATAATTAAGTAGCAGAAAAAAATTTTTAAAACACCACCATTTACAAATGCACCAAAAAGAATAAAATGCCTAGAAATAAACTTAATCAAAGAGTTGAAAGACTTGTACCTTGAAAACTATTAAGCACTGATGAAAGAAACTGAAGATCACACAAATGGAAAGATATTCTATGCTTCTGGATTAGAAGAATTATATTGTAAAAAGGTTTGTATTGCCCAAAGTAATCTACAGAGTCAATGCAAGCCCTGTCAAAATATGGACAGTATTTTTCGTAAAACTAGAACAAGTAATACTAAAATTTATGTGGAATCACATAAGACTCCAAATAACCAAAGCGATTTTGACAAAGAACTAAAATGGACGTATCACAATAACAAATTTCAAGATACACTACAAACCTGTAGCAATAAAAACAGTATAGTACTGGCACAAAAATAGACATATATATCAAGAGAATAGAATAGAGGCCCCAAAATAAACTCACATTTATATAGTCAATTAATCTATGATGAAGAAGACAAAAATACACAATGGAGAAAAGACAGTCTTTTCAAAAAATGGTGCCAGGAAAACTGAACCACTTTCTAACAACATACACAGGATAAACTAAAAATGAATTAAAGACCTAAATATGAGACCTGAAACCATATAAATCCCAGAAGAGAATACAGGCATTTTTCTGATGTCAGAATAGCAACATTTTTCTAAATATGTCTCCTGAGGCAAGGTAACCAAAAGCAAAATCAAACTATTGAGACTACATCAAAACAAAAAGCTTTGCACAGAAAAGGAAACCATCAGCAAAATAAAAAGACCAATGTACTGAATGGGAGAAGATATTTGCAAATGATATATCTGATAAAGGATTAATATCCAAAATATATAAAGAGCTTAGACAACACCAAAAAAAGATAATCCAATTTAAAAATGGGCTTGGGGCGCCTGGGTGGCTTGGTCGGTTGAGCGTCCGACTTCAGCTCAGGTCATGATCTCACGGTCCGTGGGTTCGAGCCCCGCGTCGGGCTCTGTGCTGACAGCTCAGAGCCTGGAGCCTGTTTCGGATTCTGTGTCTCCCTCTCTCTGTGACCCTCCCCCGTTCATGCTCTGTCTCTCTCTGTCTCAAAAATAAATAAACGTTAAAAAAAAATTTAAAAAAAAATGGGCAGAGGACATGAATAGACATTTTTTCCAAGGAAGACATACAGAGTGGCCAATAGTCACATGAAAAGATTTTCAACATCACTCATTATCAGAAAATGCAAATCAAAACCGCAATGAGATATCGCCTCACACCTGTTAGAATGGCTAAAATCAAAGTGACAAGAAATAGCCAGTATATGAAGAAAAAGAAACCCTCATGTTCTGTTGATGGGAATGCAAATAGGTACGGCTACTGTGGAAAACAGTATGGAGGTTCTTCAAAAAATTAAAAATAGAAATACCATATGATCCAATAATTATACTTTTGGGTATTTACCTAAAGAAAATAGAAACGCTAATTTGAAAAGGTGTATGCATCTTTGTTTATTGCAGCATTATTTACAATAGCCAAGATATAGAATCATCCTAAGTGTCCATCAATAGATGAATGGATAAAGGAAAATGTGGTACATATATAAAATGGAATGTTGCACAGCCATAGAAAGAATGAGATTGTGCCATTTGAGACAACATGGATGGACCTAGAGGGTATTATGTTAAGTGGAATAAGTCAGGCTGAGAAAGAAAACCACTCATGAGTGGAATCTAAAAAAGATAAACCAAATGAATAACCAAACACGAAGCAGAATCAGACCTATAAATACAAAGACCAAAGGATGGTTGCCAGAGGGTGGAGGAGTCAGGGGTTGGGCAAAATGGATGAAGAAGAGGTGAGAGATACAGGCTTCTAGTTATGGAATGAGTGTCATGAAAAAAGAAGGCACAGCATAAGGAATACAGTGATATTATAACAGCAATGTAACAGAACAGAGGATAGCTATACTTGTGATGGATATATCATAATGTATAGGCTTTTCAAATCACTAAGTTGTACACCTACAGCTAATCTAACATTGGGTGTCTGATATACTCAAATTGAAAAAATAAATAACAGAAAAATAAATAAATTTTGATACATACTGTGGAAGAAAGGAAGGCAGACAGGCTTCTTGACAAAAGCTAACTATATAATCTCTGTCTTTTGGTAAAGTGTGTTGGCAAGGGGTGGTGTGTTGGTTATGGTCAGGTTTTCCTAGTAATGTCAATTGATTGTGCTAATGTAACCACATTTCCTTGGTGACCAGTGGTGTGTGTTTGTGAGGCAGAGTTGTTGTCCTAGTTAGTAGCCGTAGAAGTGTGTTTGCTTCTTGAGATACTAGCAGGTTCTTACTGCAGTTTTAACCTGGTATGTGACCCACATAAACATCACATTCACAAATGAATTAATGAACACATGAATCCCCATACGCTATTAATTATGTAAGACAGAGGCAACCTGTTCTGTTTTCAGTATTTGCATGTATAAGAAATGGAATGGAAATATAACACAGAAAATTGTCATCTCAGCTTCATCATCAATCGTTACCTCATTCCATTTGATTTGAATTTGTGCTTGTATGAAATGGAAATCCCATTTAGAATATGAAATGAGATCATTTAAATGCTAAGATTTTAGCTGTTTTATCTCTGTTTTTACTTGGGGAGCAAATGAGGTCATGGGTGGGATTGATGTGTTGTAGGTATGTCATAGACTAGATCTCCCAAGCAAGAGGTCAGGCCAAACACAAATCAAATTTAAGAACCAAGAATTTCAGCCCTGCAGCTGTGTTTCAAAGCAAAGGATAACTCAAAGGTGACAAATTCAAGAGGGAAACAGTGGGAGAAGGAGCTAATGTTAGAGAATAGACCCAGAATAAATTATGGGTAATCCAAAACCTGGCAAGGAATTGAGCTTAAATTTTAATTTAGAGCCTAGAGGTGTTGGTGGAGAAGGTGGCCTGTGGAAGAACGGAGACATATATTGGGGCCAAAATTATCAGTGGGGAGAAGGCATTGACTTTAAGATGCTAAGTTTTCAATAAATCAATAGATACTGGACCTCAAACCAAAAAGTCCAGGGCTCTCCCTTTTTAAAATTAGGACCGTAGACAATTTTCATAAGCTATTTGTACCTCAATGTCTGTAATTCCAAAACCAAAATAAAAAGCTGACTTCTTTAACATTGTGAGGATAAACTGGGATAATATAATTTAGTTCATAATGGCACTCAACAAATTATTGTTAGTTATTTATTTGGCATATTTTTATCTCTCAACCTGATTGGGATTTTACATACAACAATAAAGGTAGTAAGCACATATATTATTTTCATCAATTATTGAAGCAAAATGTTTCTGTCACATAATGAGAATAGAATTTGACCCCAATAATATTGACTCATCCATCATGGTATCCTTCAGGGCAATGGTTCCTAACCTCGATTATTATTCAAACTTGAATTATTATGTGAGCTTTTAAAAAGTATCCATGTCCAGGTGCTAATCCAGAATAATGAATTTAGATCTAGATGAGGCCCAGGAATCAGCATTTTTAGTTTATTTTGAGAGAAAGAGAGCGAGAGCTGGGAAGGGGCAGAGAGAAAGAGATGGAGAGAGAATCCCAAGCAGGCTCTGCACTGTTATCACAAAGCCTAACATGGGACTCAAACCCATGAAACATGACATCATGGCCTGAGTTGAAATCAAGAGTTGGATGCTTAAATGACTGAGCCACCCGGGTACCCCAGGAATCAGCATTTTTAAAAAGCTCTCCTGGTGTTTTCTTTTTTTTTTTTTTTAATTTTTTTTAACGTTTATTTATTTTTGAGACAGAGAAAGACAGAGCGTGAATAGGGGAGGGGCAGAGAGAGAGGGAGACACAGAATCCGAAACAGGCTCCAGGCTCTGAGCTGTCAGCACAGAGCCTGACGCGGGGCTCAAACTCAAGGACCACGAGATCATGACCTGAGCCGAAGTCGGACGCTTAACCGACTGAGCCACCCAGGCACCCCTCTCCTGGTGTTTTCAATAA
The DNA here is from genome assembly GCF_018350195.1 of Panthera tigris. Classification (NCBI taxonomy): domain Eukaryota; kingdom Metazoa; phylum Chordata; class Mammalia; order Carnivora; family Felidae; genus Panthera; species Panthera tigris. The sequence continues at coordinate 69,856,269 of NC_056666.1, read as the reverse complement.
CAACAATAAAGGTTGTTTCAATGTCAACAATAAAGGTTGACAACTACTTGTGTTAGCTAGGCTGATCTACCATAGTTTTCTCTACAAGGCCTTATTCTGAGAAATCATCTGCTGAAGTATAAGAATCAGGAAAAGCAAACTCTAATCCCTTTAAATTCACTTTGGAAAATGTTATGCCAATCTGATGTTGCCAAACCTCATGAGGCATCCAAGATTGGCAAATTCCTCTGATATTAAATTGAAACTGCATTTCTTTCTATTTCTTGGAAAAGAAGCTTAGAAAGTACTCATGTAGCATACAGTCTACCACAAACTCTGACAAAATTTCAGCCAAGCTATGCAAAGAAAAATTCTTAATCTACACACATTTTCTAGAGACATATGATATTTTTAGAGTACTTTTTTGGCAAACACAAATACAGCATCAATATACAGCCACCTTCTACTTTCCATCCCATATAGAGACAGCATTCAGATAGAGCCATTCTCTCTTTACCTTCCAGTGAAAGGAAGAATTCTGTGGGAAGGACACAGCTGTCTGTAAATTATAAGCATAGCATGCATATGCCATTGCTTAATCACCAGAAGACTTTCTCTGGTCTTCAGAAACCTGCTGAGGCTAAACAATGGGCTGAGCACTAACAATTCTCCATGGAATTTGGAGTAAGCTGACTCTTCTGCATAAATCACTGAAAGTAAGTTGTATGCAGCTCTTAAAAAAAAAAAACCAACAAGCTAAAAAAGCTAACTGAGATGGGCACCCAGGGCAGACTATGTTTGGGGTGAGAGATCAAGCATGAAAATTTTTTTTCTGCCTAAATTTAATCCTAATGGTCAATGTTACTCAAAATTTGTCTGTAGACAATTGTCCAAAAATTGTTGCCAGTCGAAGCACAGAAAGTGAAGGCAAGCGTTTAGAAACTCCCCATCAATTTGACAAAGGAATTTTATACCTATTAAATCTAATAACAAAAAATGGGCTTGTATTTTATAGGTCTTTTTTTCATTTTCGTTTAATTTCTTTTTATGGAATGTCAGTGATTGGCAAATTGAAAATAAAAAAATAAAATGGATTCTTTACCACATATAGTTCTAGAAACACTGCTCTAATTTAGTTCAACAGAAACTTTTGTAAAAGCCAGTGCTTAAATTAGTGTTATAATGAAAGGAAAGACAAATAAATTTTATGTAGTTATAATTCCATGCTGCTCTTGAACTTTAAAGTCAAAAAAGTAATTTATCCTGCTTATTGTCTTTATAAAATTTAACTGTTAATCCCTGCACCATAGGATAAATATAAAGATTAAATTAGATAACATAAAGTAAATCAGTCCTTAGCAGGACATGCATGGCCTTTCTGACCTGGCCCCTGACTATCTTCACATCTCCCCTGTCCTTACTCCATATGCATATAAAACTCAAATATAGTTGCCTACAAACATATTTCAGTTTACTTTGTGTCTTCCTTAAAAATATTTTAAATGACAACATTAAAGTATTCCAAGTCACCAAACTTAAGAAGGAAATACAATTATATAATTCAAGTAACCATAAAGTAAAAATACACCAATTACTCAAAAGAAGTTATACCAGAAAGCAATTCCTCCCTCTATAACCTATAGAGAAAATACTATAGTGTAATTATTAAACATTTTATAATGCGCCAAATGTAGGATTTAAATAAATGGTTACAAATTCTTTAACACTCCTGCCATAGAAAGATGAACTTTTTATTTCTGTTGGGGCTGTATCAACCAATAAAATACAGAGAAAGTGATATTTTGTGACAGTTGAGGCTCACTCAGTAAAAACCACACAGCTTCTATCTGGTTCTTTGGAATGCTTATTTTGGGGATATTTCCTCTTAGGGCACTTCATCTTTGAACCCAGCCTCTATGCTGGGGGAAACCTAAACAACATAGAGAATTCATGTATAGATAGTCTTGTTCAACACTGCTTTTAAGTCATCTCAGCCTTGGTGCTATACATCAGAGTGAAGGATTCTCCAAATGATTCCAACTCCTAAGTTAAGTCATCCCAGCTTTCCCAGCTTTCTGATATCCCAGTTGAGCAGCCAGATATCATGAAGCTGAATCAAGCACTCCCTGCTATTCTTCAACTTCCTGCCCTATATAATTCATAAGTGTAATAAAATGCTTGTCACTTTATGCCTTCAAGTTTTGGGTGCATTGTTTTGTTGCAACAGATAACTCGAGCAGTAAATGATATTTTCACATTTTGTGGATCGAGATGATGGTGATCATTTTTCCCCTTATTAAACCTTTCAGTAGATTTTGTTGCCTAAATATGAAACAAAGCACAATCAACACTGATGAAAGCTCATAAATGGAGAGGTGCTACTTCTTGAGGAAAAGACTCATTTTAATGACTCTATGCCATTTCAGATACTATCTTTCTGCCTGGGCTACCCACAGTCCCATATCCACCTCTATTTTTAGGCCCTTTCAAGGTTGATCTTAAGATGTTTCTTTTTCTGAGTTACTCCTTGAAAACTCAACCCTACCCCAGCAGAATTAGTGGTTCTCTCCTATCTGTCTGCTGGAGCACTCTTTATTTATTTATTATTATTTTTTAATTGAGGTGTAATTAACATACAGTGCTATATTAGTTTCAGGTGTACAGTATAATAATTCAACAAGTCTATTCATTACTCAGTGCTCATCGCCATATGTGTACTCGTAATCCCCTTTATTTCACCCATCTCCTTACCCACTTACCTTCTGGTAACCACCAGTTTGTTTTCTGTATTTATGAGGGGTTTTTTTTGTTTATTTATTTGTCTTTTTTATCTGTTCATTTGTTTTGTTTCCTAAATTCCACATGAGTGAAATCATATGGTATTTGTTTTTCTCTGTCATATTTCACTTAGAATTATACCCTCTAAGTCCATGTTGTTTCAAATGGTAAGATCTCATGATTTTATGGTTGAGTAATATTCTTGTGTGTGTGTGTGTGTGTGTGTGTGTGTGTGTGTGTATGCCACATATTCTTTACTCATTCAATTCATTCATTTATGGATGAATGCTGGATGTTTGGGTTGCTTCCACATCTTGGTTATTATAAATAATTCTGCAATAAACATAGTGTATATATATTTTCAGATTGCTGTTTTTGTTTTCTTTGGGTAAATACCCAGTAGTGGAATCCCTGGATCATATGGTAATTATATTTTCAATTTGTCAAGGAACTTCCATATTGTTTTCCACATACAGTGCCTACCAATTTGCATTCCCACCAAAAGTGCACAAGAGCTCCTTTTTCCAAAATATTGGAAACTGTTCCAAAAGATAGAAGAGGAAAGAAACTTCAAAATTTATTCTATGAGACCAGCATTACCCTGATACCAAAACCAAATAAAGACATTACAAAAAAAAGACAACTATAGGCCAATATCTTTGATGAATATAAATACAAAAATCCTCAATAAAATATTAGCAAACTAAATCCAACAATGCATTAAAAATATTCATCATGATCAAGTGGGATTTATATTTCAGGAATGCAAGGGTGATTCAATATTCACAAATCAATCAATGTCACATTAACGAGAAAGGATAAAAACACTATGATCATCTCAATAGATGCTAAAAGGCATTTAACAAGGTACAACATCTATTCATGATAAGGATTTTCAAAAAGTAGGTTTACAGGGAACATACCTCAATATATTAAAGTCCATACATGAAAAACCCACAGCTGACATCATACTCAATGGTGAAAAACTGAGAGCTTTCCCTTGAAGATCAGGAAAAAAGATAAGATGTCCACTCTTATCACTTCTATTCAACATAGAACTACAAGTCCTAGCCACAGCAATCAGACAAGAAAAAGAAATAAAAGTCAACCAAATTGGTAACAAAGGAATAAAATGCTTACTATTTGCAGATGGCATAATATGTAGAAAACCCTAAAGATTCCACCTAAAAACTACTAAAACTAGCAAATGAATTCAGTAAAGTCACAGGATATAAAATTAACATACAGAAATATGTTGCATTTATTTCACTAATAATGAAGTAGCAGAAAGAAAAATTAGTACAACAATCCCATTTACAGTTTCACCAAAAAGAATAAAATACATAGGAACGAACTTAACCAACAAGGTTAAAAACGTGGACCCCAAAATCTATAAAATGCTGATGAAAGAAATAGAACAAAACACTAACAAATGGAAAGATAGTCCATGCTCATGGCCTTGGAGCACCAATATTATTAAAACGTCCAAACTACCAAAGCAACCTCTAGATTTAATGCAATCACTATCCAAACACCAACATTTTTCACAGAATTAGAACATATAATACTAAAATTGTATGGAACCATAAACGACCCTGAATAGCCCTAAAGCAACCTTGAGAAACAAGAACAAATATGGAGGTATCACAATACTAGATTTCAATGTATATTCCAAAGCTGTAGTAATCCAAACAGAATAGTACTGGCACAAAAATAAACATATAGATCAATGGAACAGAACAGAAAGCCCAGAAACAGCACATGAATATATGTTCAATTAATCTATTACAAAAGAAGCAAGAATATACAAGGGGAGAAAACAATCTCTTCAACAAATGGTGCTGGGAAAACTGGACAGCTACATGCAAAAAAATGAGACTGAACCACTTTCTCACACTATACACAAAAATAAACACAAAATAAATTAAAGACCTAAATGTAGGACATGAAGTCATAAAACCCCTAGAAGAAAACATAGGTAGTAATTTCTTTAACATGAGCCATAGTAACATTTTTCTAGATATGTCCCCTCAGGCAAGGGAAACAAAAGCAAAATTAAACTATTGGGACTATACCAAAATAAAAAGCTTTTGCACCATGAAAGAAATTATCAACAAAACAACAAGGCAAACTACTGAATGCAAGAAGGTATTTATAAATGATGTATCCAGGGGTCACCTGGGTGGGCTCAGTCAGTTAAACATCTAGTTAAGCATCCATTTAGCTCAGTTCATGATCTCATGGCTTATGAGTTCAATCCCTGTGTCAGGCTCTGCTCTGGCAGCGCAGAACCTGTTTGGGATTCTCTCTTTTCTTCTCTCTCTGCCCTTCCCCTGCCCCCCACCCAAGATAAATAAATAAACTTTAAAAAAATAATAAATGATCTATACAATAAGGGATTAGTCTCCAAAATGTATAAAGAACTTATACAACTCAACACCAAAAACAAACAAACAAACAAACAAAACCAACAACAACTCACTGAAGAATGGGCAGAGGACATGAATAGACATTTTCCCAAAGGAGACCTAAAAATGGCCAACAGATACATGAAAAGATGCTCAACATCACTCATCATCAGGAATTGCACATCAAAACTTAAATGAGATATCACCTCACACGTGCCAGAATGGCTAAAATAAAAAAAGACAAAACATAACAGGTTTCGACAAGAATGTGCATAGCACTCCACACTATAGCACTTAATATTATAATAGAGTTTATACATCTTCCCTCCTCTTCCCCAACTAGTCTGAGGACTCCTTGAGAATGGGGATAACCCTTTTCCTTTTGACGTACATATCTTATCAGGGTACCTGTTATATAAGGTACTTAAAAATGCATGTTGAATTAATTGATTGTGAGATATGTTAGGTGAACACCCTTCCCTGTGTTCTGATTCCTGGGTTATAAATAAGTCAGCAATATTCTACACTGCCATACAAAGTATTAAGAACCTTAATAAAAGACCAGTAAACACAGATTTACCATAAACAATATTTCTATTCAGTTAACCACTCTTTGCCATAATGACTCTTCAAAAGTTGTCCCACTTTTAAAACAACTTGTTCTTTTTTTGATATAGCGGTATTTCCTAAAGCACAGAAAGCAACTAAGCATAAGAAATGATATTTGGACATTGCAGTCTTTGAGGAGAATGTGTTATTTTAGGTGACTCAACAGTTATTATTCATCAAACATCAGTCGGAATAAATTTGAACTGTGTACCTTCTTTGGATAAACTAAAAATATTTTATTTTGCTTAGGTATGCCTAGTCAGAAGAATGAAGAGGTGAATTTTTTATGACTTCTCATTCTCCATGTACCAAATAGACTATTTCATCATTCCAAGTGCTCTCATCTTTAGCTATTACCTTGACTAAAGACCTGTTTCTATGCTATAACTTTAAGTATACTTTGAGTGCAAAATAACCATGACCCTTCAAATTGTTAAAGCATTGATAAAGAAAATTGTTCCAAAGGAAGAATGTACTCTACAATGGACATCTGCCACAACACTTCTCTACCAACCAGCATCTGCCATCAAGTCTTTTCCTCCTTTGTTGAATACAATAAACCCTCATGTCATTACATTTTATACACAATTTGATTTATTTTCAATTTTATGTTAATTGCTTACACAATGCTATGACAACTGAATATACTTATGTTCAATTAAAATAGTTTCCTATCTGTGAACATTTCTTATACCTTGGGTTGCAGTGAAATTCTTCATAATTTTTCTATTGAAATTAATGAAAACACTTTCTTGTATAATACAGAAGGGTTTCGCTTAGCAGCAGGGTTTTTAAGAACAAATTAAGGTTGCTAAACAAGGGACAGATCTATTATGAGAACTTGGCTAACAAACTCCAAGATTACCCTTACTAATTAAAATGTTAAGGTGAAAGGGTAGAAGCAGGCAGACCCATTAGAAGATTTATTTAAATGTCCAGAGAAGAAATGATGGCAGCTTGAATGAAGGAGGTAGCAGCAGAAGTGGTGAGTAGTGGTCAGATTATATATATATATATTTTTTTAATTTATTTTTTAATTTATTTTTTAATTTGCATCCAAGTTATTTAACATATAGTGCAAAAATGATTTCAGGAGTAGATTCCAGTGATTCATCCCCTACTTATAACACCCAGTGCTCATCCCAACAAGTGTCTTCCTTAATGTCCCTTACCCATTTAGCCCATCCCCCCCCCCCACCTACAACCCTTCCAGCAACCCTGTTTGTCCTCTGTATTTAAGAGTCTCTTATGTTTTGTCCTTCTCCTTGTTTTTATATTATTTTTGCTTCCATTCCCTTATGTTCATCTGTTTTGTACATTCTAGATATATTTTAAAGATAGCACCATCAAGCTTTGCTGCTGGACTAGATACAGGGTGTGTGAAAAAAAAAGAAGAGTCAAAAATAACTTCAAATTCAGAGATATCTAAAGCTTACCTCATGCCACATAAAAGGTAGAACTGAGTTATAACTAGGATCAAGGACTTTTTTGATGTCCATTCTAGAGTTCTGTTCATTCCCTCCTGCTACTTCAAAGGAGATCATCTTGTATTTGAGGTCTCAATAGCCACTTTGTAGAAAGAGAGCTGGAAGTCTTTTTAGCTACTGTGAATAGAAGATCTTTATCAGGATTTTTTGCTTAGAGAACTTAAAATATCTATTCTGGAACACTGAGGACCTGCAGCTGCTTTGAGGATTTTCTCCAAAGCATTCTAAATCCTTAACCAGTTATTACTGGGTCGGAGGAAGAAAGAACATTGTTTTGATGTTCTTGCAGATTTTCTAGTTGACTCAAAATAACTTCATATGGAAAGAGCATTCAACTGGGAAGCAAACCATTTTTTAGTTCTCAGCAATACCACCGATTCACTGTCATGAACTCTCTGAGATCCAGATTCCTCATCTCTAAAGTAAGGAGATTGGATGGGTAGGATTTTCCAACTAGGTTGATATTAATCTTATAGAGCACTCATAGCCCTCCCTGAGAGCTACCTTCTTCACAGAAGAAGAATGTGTCTTCTTCACAGATACTTCCAGAAGTATCTCAGAGACCTTGACTTCCTGGCAATCTGAAGGTTCTGAAGATATCAAAGTTAATTTCTGTGCTCATAAAACTGGAGAAACCTTTATAAATCAGTGATTTCTAGGTTCTTCTAGTTCTGAAACTCTGATTTGATATAGCTAAATAACTTCTTTTATGTCTTAAAACAGTTTTTGAAGCGGCTGAGCTATTGATAATACTTTTTATAAAAGAACTTTGAAATATTATATGTCAGACAGTAGAAAAATACTTTAGGTGTACAACTATAGCCTCACAATAAGTAGGTGTTCTTATCTGCTGTTTTATAGATAAAGCCACTAGGACTCAGAGGAAGAGTCTGAGTCCAAGGCTTGTCCAAGGCCACACAATGGTGGAGTTGGAATTCAAACCCAAGTCTGCCTGGCTCCAAAACCTCTTCTATTACACCAACTGTTAACAGTAATAATAGCAATTATAATTATCATTGTAAATATTACCAAAAAAGAGAAGGAGAAGAATTTATACTTTTATTACTTACAAAATACCTTCATACTATGGGAAGGTGATAGGACATGTGGACCTTGAGTTAACTCCTAGGAGACAAGCATTTATACCTATCCTGTTCATTCCTTCAACACTCTGTCAACTGTTTTTAAATCCATACTCACTCTTGGGCATGGCAGTTGGGCAGTGGTCCCTTCTGAAAAGACAGATGACTGATGTGTGACATTTTTCAGTATGAGGCAATTATTACACAGGAAGGTTAACTTCACTGTAACTTGTAAGACTAAAAGAAAAATACTACATTGTATAGATCTTTTTTAAAAATGTAGATGAAATTTCCTATTTGTTTTTTTGGCCAAGAATTGATAGTTATCTACTTATTAATAGAAGGCAAAGAAAAATGTCCAAAAACTTGAATGAAATATGAATTTACAAGTGGAAAATGATTTTGTTTTTAGAATTCAGGGAGTACTCACTGGCTAGTGGCATGAAAGAGACTATAGTCAATTTAGACCTTAATAAGATATTTTTTTAAAAAGCCCTAAAAGACAGAAAATTCAAGTTTTTGAAAATAGTTTTAAGGAAAAAGGCAGTGAAAAATGAGCTGAAACAAGGTAAAATATGAAGTAAGTGGGCACTAAAGAGGGGGAATTTGTAGCAAAAAAAGTCTAGAGTTACTCATTCAGGCAGGGATATCTAAACCAATACAACTACAAGAAAGAATTTGCCTACACTTTATGAATAAAGGAGAAAAATTAAAAGATGTTGCTAATGGGGAAGACGATATAAAACCTGAAGGATTTTTATCTGTATTTGACTAAGATTTGAAGTCACATTTATTTTACAGTATAACTTCCTGTACAATAGCAGTTATGTTGGCTGTTCAGAGACCTAGCCCATATGTCCTAATAGTATTATATTTGAAAGTTACAGAACCATGATTAGAAAGTATTTGAGAGGTAACCAAGTCACTATCCTGGGTTGTATAAATATAGTATGTCATAAATAGTGATTATTTATTTTACCTGGAGAAAGAAAAAAAATAACTAAAGTTCAGTGGTGTCCAGAAACATTGAGTAAGGCAGGTATGAAAAGCTGCCTCCTTTGAGAACAAGCTAGACATCCATGTGGAATGGTTTAGGGGAGAGATTTAGGCGGGACTCTCAGGCATGGTGCTATGGCAGACAGGCTAGGGGACTTTATCATGTTTGCCATATCTCTTTAATTCATCATTCCATAACTGGAACTATTTTAGTGCTATCTCTGACTCAGATTTTTTGGCTCAGATATTTACTTCTGGTCTTTCTTTGAGATTCATTGTTTGATTTTTCTTTGGTTCCCATCTTATGTTAACCCTAGGTGGGGGAATCAGGGATGGGGGGTGGAGGGTGGGCACAGACACTGCATCCAGGCATCAAGAACTTCCTTCCAGGCTAAGTGCAAAATAGGGAAGAGATATGCTCTGAAATGCTTCCCACTAAACATTTCCAGCTTACCAAAACAGATGTTACATATGCATTTGCATTTATCATGTTTGCCATATCTCTTTAATTCATCATTCCATAACTGGAACTATTTTAGCGCTATCTCTGAAATATTATTTATTACTTATTAAGAAATAAAGTTGGGACTAAATCATTTGGCACATTAAGACTGCACATAAAAGTAAGAGATCAACAATAGAGGATTGTATTGGAACATATTTCAGCATAAAAAGATATTAAGGGTATCCATCACTTGGATTTGGAAAAAAACCTGAACATTGATGCTTTTCAGTGATTTAAGTGAAAAAAGGATGAACCTAATGTGTTGTGGAAAGAGATATTAAACATGAAGCAGATTTCCAGCTTTCTAAGGGCTATAAAAGTCAGTTTAGATGGAATGCAAACCAGACCCCACCCCTTCAATTATGCAGTTTTGCAAGAAGAATGCAATAGTGTGGTCACCAAAATAACACCAACATTTCTGGCTTTTACTTAGTAGTTAGGCAAGAAGATTTAGAATCGTAACCATCTTTTTTATTACTTGGCAGCTTTGGGGTATCCGATTTAAGCCATGAATAATCTCCTTTGAAAACAAAACATCTCCTCCAGAGGGATAATTAGACTATTACTGAGGACAAACTATCCAACATCAAAAGCATAGACCCTAAGAAGTCACGCAACAGGCAGTCTTCTCCCAAAATTAAAAGCATGCTTAGCATTAGAGGTCACTGTAATAAATAAAGGGATGTGAAATAATTACTTACAAGTTTCAGTCCAAGAACTCCAGCACAAACCATAACAAAAAGTGACTGGCTTCTGAAAAGTGAATATGCTAATTATATTCAGTGTTTGAATCGGTGCTTGGACGCCTGTCCCCATTCTCTGATTAAGAGTCATTAATCATTCCTGTGAGGTCACTATTATTCCAAGGGATCCTCGATAACAGAATCAAGGATATTGCTGCTAACAGCATTAGAAATGGGGGGAAATTCAACAAAAGACCCAGATGGTAATAATTACATTAAGACTATCCCCCAAATTACAAGACTATTTTCTCTCAAGGTCAAGATGTGGAATTTTCTTTGTGCACATAACACATAACCAAGTGACTTATTATTAATCATAACACCGAGCCCACATCCACTTTATTCATCAATTGAATGACAATAAAATAATCGGCTCTGCTCATGGCATTTCTTTTGTCGGTTGGCTGCTAAGTTATCCACAATTGTCCATCCTTCGGAAAGTTACTCATGAGTGATCAGAGTGCAATAATTTTCAATTCAGTAGTTGAAGCTCAGCCTACTGAAGGACTCTTTCATGCCATCCACACTATGTGGGGCGATAGAAGATGGTCACTAAACAAAGACTCTAGATTTCCTAAGGATTTTATTTCGACCAGTCTTTACATCCAACCATTTTGGAGATCTGATCACCCATGAATACTCACTGAATTTCTTCTCTTTTCCTTTTTCCCTCTGAAAGAGATACTACATTGCAATGAAATCATCAAAAGGAAGACATTTTGAAGCGAAGAGGAAATCTAAAAGGCTCTGATCACGGAGACACTGGTTGTAACACTTCTTAAAAAGCTACTCGACTGGAGTTGTTCTTATAAATTAATTGTTATCCATAAAATTGTTATGAAATCTGAAACTATTGAAGTCAACTATTTGGAAAGACATAAAATTAAAGTATATTCCTCATTCAGTGGATTAATTGGCTCTGTCCAGCTTTGACAGAGTAAGGCTTAGATGTTTTGTGATCAAGATTTATTAGGCAGCTCCTCCATACCCTCTCTGTCTCAGTTCACTTGCCTATCAAATAGAAATAATAGTAGTGTCTTTTTTACATGTGTTTGAGTATGAGAAGAGATAATGTAAATCAAATGCTTAGAATAAAACCTGGAGTATAGTAAGCAGCAAACAAATGTTAGTATAGTTGTTGGTGGCTCTGCAAAATTTAAGAGTAGAGATTATCTGAAGTGTATGTGCTGACCTCAGTGTAGGCTCAGCCCTGCCCACTTCACTCAGGATCGTAACCCTAGAGACAGCTCAGCGCATCCCCCCCAGTCACAAAGGCCCTGCTCTGTCCACTGCCACCCAGTGAGAAGCCCCTCACACACAGCTGTCACCAGGACAGCAAGAGCCGCCCAGTCATACAAGGCAAAGTTTCAGGGCTGAGAATGCTCTGTGGGGCCGACCAATGAGAGATATGATGCTGGAAAGAACCAGCAGATAAATGGTTTACCCCTAGTCCTCCTATAATGGATTGTTTTCAGATGCAGCATATGGCCTCTCAGATGTCCCATCAGACAAAGCAGTCAGCTGTGCCTTCTGCGACAGTGTGGTCGGCCTGGTAATGGACCTCTTGGTTTTTGTTTTCTCTCCTTCTTTATCTCACTTTGCCTTTTCTCTCACTCTGGATTTCTTGGAATAATGCCTTGCCAGTATAGGATTAACAGATAAATGTTTGTTCAGTTCCCTTTGCTCTCCCCCCACCCCCCGACCCCCACACGTGTGCGCTCTCTCTCTCTCTCTCACACACACACACACACACACACACACACCTTCCTCAAATATTTCCTCAAATGTATCCAGAAGCTCACTGAAATGCCCTGCCGCCTCTTTTTCTTCAGAGTTTCACATTTAGGGCGCTATTATGAACCTTTCTAAACACCCACTCTCATCACTTGGGTGGCAAAGATGTTGTCACAAGATAAATAGGGTTATCATATGAAGAAGAAAAGTTAATTTGATTTCATTATCTGTTCAAAATAAACATAGCTAAGAGCCATTCTCTGGAAATTTTTACTTTTCTCATGAATCTTATTTTTTAAAATCATTCTCATTTTCTTATTTCTACTTGTTTAAATATAGTCCCAAATGTAATTTTATGCAGTATTAATTTCACTATTAAGCAGTTACCAGTTGAACATTTGTTAAATAAGTGATAGTTTAAATATGTTTTTCAATTTCCCTCTAATTCAGCCACTATATATTTAGTAGCATACTGTACAAAGAAAGTTTACAAATAAAGATATAATATTTATAGTTTTGTAAAGAAACACACATGTAAACTATCAAGGAGGAGAATTCCTTTACTAAGGAATTGCAAAAAGCAAAACCCTTTGTAATATTAATTATCTTTCCTTTATGTGTTAAATGAAGAGGTGACCTAAATTCATTTTCTAACCTCCTCCAGATCTGTTCAATATAAGCACAAATACAGGCAAAAGAAGTCCCAGCTCACAAGTAAATCTTGGTCAGAATTTTTTGTTAATGTTTATCTATTTATTTTTGAGAGAAAGAGAGAGCACAAGCGGGGGAGTGGCAGAGAGAGAAGGAACAGAGAATCCGAAGTGGGCTCCAATGTATAGCCTGACGTGGGGCTCAAACCCAGATGAGATCATGAACCAAATCGAAGTCGAAGGCTTAACTGATTGAGCCACCCAGGCGCCCCTGGCTCAGTAGATTGACTAATAAGGCTATTTAAAATTTGGAATACATTTTTTCATAGAAACAGTGTTGCAAAATTATGTAGATATTCACATAAACTCAAAAATTATACTTATGTGTCTAAAATAGGTATTTATATGCACTTTTATACCATATATAATGGCAGTAATATTTTTACTACATATAAACACAAGTTAGAAGATTGTTTTTGTGGGAGTTAAAGTCCTTGTGCCAGGCTGAGATGCCAAGAATCCCTTGCCCCAGGCTCAGGCATCAGAATGAGACACTCCCTCTGCAAGACCAGCATTTGCATAGTAAGGTTTGTGGTTTGAGTCCTCCCTGCTCCCCAAGTTGCTAACTCTCTCTGACTACATAATTGCACAATAGAATTAGGTATCTCTTTCCATGAGTCTTCCATAGGCTTAGCTATATCTATTTACAATAATTAAAAACAGTATATTAATATTAATGCTATTCTACAGAGGTTTTAAATTCAACTCTAGAAGGAGCTACCTTATCCCAGCATAGGTGAAAAACAGACCAGCAGGTCCCCAGCACCTGCTCATTTGAATTTTTATTAATTTGTACCCCATTATTGTTCTTAAAATGGTTTAAAGCAAGTCATGGATTCACTTAAAACATAGCAAGATAATTTATGTTTTTAAAATTAAGAAAAAGTGGACAAAGGGAAAATAAGGTTAGAAGAGTTCAGTGGGACCAGGAGTTACCCTAATGCAGATCATCTAATGCCAAGAAGTCACTTACGCTTGGCAGAGTCCAGCCACTGTCTACAGACTTGCTATCAGCTAGCAGAAAAAGGAAATCTGACCGATCATATGATTCATGGTGTCCACAAAAACAAACCAGTCACATAGGAGTAAACAAGTAATCTTGATACTAAAACTGAAGAATATTCATTTCATATGTGTAGTGAGAACTTTGTATGATGTACTCAGCATTCTTACTTTGTTGCAGGGAGTTTGTAAGACTGTCTTTTATGATAGGCAAATCTATCAGATTCAAAGTGATACATTCTAAGACAGGCAATCCTAACTTGTCTGACTTAACCAAAGGGGAGAGGGGTGAGTTTTTAGAGATAGGATGGTGCTTTCCAGGATGTCCTCCACAAATATTATTTCTTTCCATTGAGCTTTTAAAGGTATTCAGTGGCAAGGGATTATATATACTTCCTTCCAAGTAGCTGGACAACAGCTGTATTCTGTTGCCAGTTGAGTTTAGGTTTTAGCAGCTGAGCTGTGAGTAGGATTGATATTCTCCGCTGAAGACTAAGAAAACAAACAAGTATAAGCCCCTGCGTAGAAGACCACCAGAGAACTACTTTATGGTGAGTCAAGGGATTAAATAGGCAGGGGCAAGGTTACCCCTCAGAAAGTCATATTTGAACCCTTCAAACAGAGACAGATGAGCTAACCAGAGCACACACAACTCCATGAAGGAATGGCCACAATACTTTTAGCCCGGAAGTATGTAAAAATCAGATATCTCTAACATACACCTTAAAATTCCTAGGTATAGACAGTGGGAGATTATCTTTGACATTTTCCCCTGAAGTTTAATGATAATATTTATGAAATGTGCTGTCTCCAGCATTATTCAACAGAATGCATAAAACATATTCTAAACTTTCAAGTTAATTTTCAGGAACCTTGTAAAGACACTTTATAATGGTGAAATTGGCCTCAAAAGTTTACTAAGATTCCTTTCCTTACTTATACTGTAAACTTGACACATGCACAGCTATAGATGCAGATGATTTGGGAGATTGGGTGGAAAAGATGCCACTCCTAATAGAAGTCACGAAACATATACACCTTACTAGTGTCAGTTACTTCTCAATTTACTTAACCTCTTTCTTAAAAAATAAAGGTTGGATACATTGCTTCTTGGCCTTTTGGCTAAGATCAAGTGTAAAAAATAAAGGTTGGATACAAATATCGGTGGCACATTAAAGATGGTCAAAAATCCTTTGCCTTTCCTCCCCTCATAGGTAAAGTTTAATCTCCTTCCCTTGGAATCTAAGCCAGCCTTAGCTACTTACTTGACCAACAAAAGGCCATAGAAGTGAACCTTGCATCTTCTGACTTGATCTTTGGTAGCACTTGCTTTTAAAGCCCTGAGCTGCCATGTGAGAAGTCCAGCTACCCTGAGACCACCCTGCTGTGAAGAAGCCCAAACCAGCCACGAGGAAAAAGAAAGCAATCCCGACCACCAGCTAAAAGGAAAGCAATCCTGACCACCAGCTGTTCCAGCCACCTCACTGCAGGAGTCAGGCATGTAAATGAACTTATCTGGGATGCTCCAGACCAGACCAGCTATCCCCAGCCCCTCGTTGATGCCATGTGGAACCAAAAAAGCCAACCAGCTGAACCCTGCCTGAATTCCATAGCTCATGAAAATCACATGATATAATAAAATGGTTCTTCTGTTAAGCTGCTAAGTTTTGGTCTAGCAACAAAAGATGGTGGAAGGACATCTGAATCACATGGTGCACTTATGACATGACTGCTTTCTAGAGAACTATTCCATGAATCAAATGTGTTTGCCTATTTACTTGCACAATAAACGCTTATTCAGCACTACCAATGTGCCAGGCAGTCTGCTAGAAACAGGTATGCAATGTTGAACATGACATTATTCTTGTCCTCAAGTACCTTTCTCTCTAGTGGGGCAAACAGATAACTAATCTGTTAATATTAACTATTAATAAGTTAATAGTTATGGTTTAACAACATAAGCAGAGCCCCCATGTTGCACAACTCCAGGGGTAAATTCACATTGCGGCCTATGTAAACGATGCCCTCTGGATTTGAACACACACAGCTATTCAAAAGGCCACAGTGTGAATGTCCCCCTCAAGTTGGGCAGGACAGAGGACCTGGTGGTAAGCATCAGGCTGGAAGTATGCACAGAGTGCTAGAGAAGAGAGACAAAAAGTGATAGATTTTACCTGGAGTTTTTTAGTTTCATTAATAAGACATAAGAGAATGAATAAGCCCAGTGAAATACACTGATATTGATAATGTAGTTTAGGAGTGGTGACATTTATGCTAAATATGTATAACACCACTGGGCTTAAGCAAACTATTACTAACCACACATTTCATACTCATGTTAACACACATGGAAAATCTCTATCAAGTAATAAAATAAAAACATACATTTTTCTTTAAAGAAAAATCTTGAAAAAATTCAAATCATACTTTCATAGGGATTGTATTGTAATTTCAGGTGATCGTTCTTAGTTAAAACTGTTTTGACCACAGACCAAATTTATAGCATGCTAAAGTGTGAAGAAAACTCACTAAAAGTTAAAGAGAATGATACCAGTTTGAATTCCAATAGATGAAAGTAACAGAACTCAACAGACTCAATAAGGGAGCAAGATTAATACCTGGTTGGTCAGAGCCTAGATATTTTCACCCAGTTTATATATTACTCCTTTACTTATTTATTTTTGCTCTCAATCAATACTAGGGGAGGGGGAAAGAGTGAAAAAAAAGCAAGGTTCCCTTCACACCCTTCAGTACCTGAGGACATCATAAATCGGAGAATCCACTAAGTAGACAAAGCACAGACCCACACTATCTGATTTATGATTCTCTGATAGAGCAGGTTTTCTTATTTTCTTTTTTAAAAATTTGTATATTTTGAGAGAGAAACAGAGATCACAAGTGGGGAAGGAGAGGGAGAGAGAGAGAGAGAGAGAGAGAGAGAGAGAGAGAGGGAGAGAGAGAAAGAGAGAGAATGCTAAGCAAGCTCCACAAGGTCCGTGCAGAGCCCGACTTAGGGCTCCATGCCACGAACTGCAAGATCATGATCTGAGCTGAAATCAAGAGTTGGTATGCTCAACTGACTAAGCCACCCAGGTGCCTCTGGTCTTATTTTCAATTTTTTATTGTGTTACCAAGATATGTGAAGCAGAATTGGATTCTCCAATCCAATGTTTAGCGTATTGTTATAAATCAACACTTGTAGAGCTCTAGGTCTAAGTCTATAAGCTTCTTCAAATAACACAGATTAAAAAAATATTTGGAAATGGACTGCCATATTTTTTCTGATGATTGTATTCATTGCCATTAGTTTCATTCTAAATGGCTAAACAAAGCGTACTTGCAAATTTGAAAGAACCCTTCAAGTCACATACCAAAGAGACCAAGAAATTCTTGTCTTTCATATTTTAAGGAAAGCAAGTGCCCTTTAATTTTTTTTTTCTTAAAGTGAGTTGTTACTGTCCATCCATAACATACAAAGGAGCAGTAGTTACACCTGTTGTCTCTTTTATTCTACTGCTTAATTACATAGGGTCACCAATGGTTCAAGTTAAAAGGTATCTGTGTGTATAATATTGCTGTGACACTGATATTTTTCTCCAATTACCTCTCCCTTCATTCAAAATACTAGTGGCAGCTACAGCAGAAGGAAATCAATTCAGATTACCCATGGCTATTAATTATATTCAAAGATGTCATAGACATCCATATTTACTAAACTATTCTAAATCACTTAACACCCCATTTGGAAAAGAGGAGTAGACACTTAGCTCAAGATAACTAAAGTGTAGTCACTTCTCCATCAACCACTCCAAAGAAATTGAAGAATGCTTCAAATAAGTAAACAATCTAATACAATTGGATTAACTAACACATACATTTACAATTTCCCAAATTTTCATCAGTCCATTCTTAATTCAAGACTAATAATTTCAGTATCCTATCATCTGTTTACTTCTGATGCTCCAAAGTCACTCCAAACTCAACAAATTTCTTGTTTTTATTCTCCCACCTGCCCAAGACAGAAATTCCATGGTCCCATTGACTGGTCCCTCTTTCTCATTTCCTGAAGTTAATTAGTCTCCGTAAGCTGTGAATTCTGTCTCTGAAGTCAGCAGTTCCTAAATTCGCTTGCACATGAGAAAACATATGAAGAGGGCTTTGTAAATGTTTATTCCTGGTACTTAAACACAGAGATTCAGTGGGTGTTGGATTTATATTCTGTTTAAAGCTCCCAGATAACGCTGAAGTATAGTCAAGTTTGAGAAATATGCCCTTAAATTTCTGATTTCTTTTATTCTCTTCATCCCTATCGGAATTCCTTGTCATTCTTATCTCCTACCTAGACTATTCCAATAGCTTGCTAATTTTTTTTTTCTCTACTCTATTAATCCCTTTCTATTTTGGTTGATCTTCTATGCTAATTGTCTCATTCTCTTTTTAAGCCTTTTAATCGGATTGTGGCTACTTTTGCAGGGAGGTAGTATCTGGAGAGGCGGAGGAGGATTTCTGGGTTGTTGATAACATTCAGTTTCTTATTCTGTCTGTTGACTACATAGGCCTGCTCTCTTTGTGAAAATTCACTGAGGGCTAGCTACCTTTAGATATGTGCCTTTTTCTATTTG
The DNA here is from genome assembly GCF_018350195.1 of Panthera tigris. NCBI lineage: Eukaryota > Metazoa > Chordata > Mammalia > Carnivora > Felidae > Panthera > Panthera tigris. The sequence continues at coordinate 69,837,614 of NC_056666.1, read as the reverse complement.
CATGTTATATTTTAATTACAAAGTTAAGACTGATAGCTCCTCTTGAAGTACTTGCTCATTCTCCTCCCCTGTACTGTCTTTTTGGCTACATTTCTAACATGACTGTGCCCTTTAGGACATGCTGTTTCCTTTCCTTAGAACATACTTCCTTCTCCACCTTCTAACTCTGTTGGGAATAGTCTTACTTTTAAATAGCGTTAGCTGCTTCCTGTTCTATGTTCCCATGTCACTAAACTGTTATTATTTGTTATTGTGTGTGTGTTTTTTTTCACCTTAGTAGCACAGGTTATATGTAAAGTATTTATTTTATTAATATTTGTGGTCCCGTGCAAAGACAGCAATTTGAGGGCACAGAAATTGGTAGATAATATGGGCTCCACAATGCTTCATAAATGAAACGAATGTGTGCATAAATGAATGTTGTGGTTTCACAAATAGGAAATCTTGCATAAGAAAATAAAGGAGTAAAACCAAGTCCTGCCATCAGGGGTTAAGCTATGACCTTAGACATAGGTATTTTGAATATGGATGAAGCCAAGCACAAATAAATAATGAAGAGTCAAAATATGATGTTTCGCAACTGCAGTATAATCTGAACTAATGAAGAAATCCCAGTCTAGGAAGCAGAAGACCTGGGTTATAGTTCAATCTCTAATGCCCCTGGACTTTAGGTAAGCCACTTTATCTAGGAAGGCTTCATTCTTTTCCATATCTCCTTTAAAAAGTGGGTGTGGGAGCGGTGCTACACTAGAGGATCACTAAGGTCCTCTGAATCATGAGCATTTCACTGTGTCTGAATCCTCTACAAGAGAAAGAAGCCATCAATATTCCACAATTCAACATGTAAACGACAGACTAAGTAATATAAAAGTGGTTCTTCTGATCCTTGTTTTTTTCTAGTTTCTAGTGCGTTATAGTGTGTAAGTCATGAGATTAACTTCTAGCAATATATGCCAAACAGAAAAAAAAAGTCATGCAATTTTTCAAATGTACACCTTAGCACTCGCTTTCCTAAGAATTTTATAACAGCTTTGAGAGATATTTCATGTACCATGCAACTCACCCATTAAAAGATATAATGCAACACTTTTTAATAAATTCTACGGCCGTGCAACGATCATCACAATCCGTTTCAGAAAATTTCACAACTCCTCCCCCCCAAAAGCCTGTACTCTTAGTACTCAATCTCCTACCTACTCCACTTCTTCCTGCCTCACCCAGACTTAGGCAATATCAATCTGTTTTCTGTATTCGTAGATTTGCCAATTCTGGATGTTTTATATAAGTGGAATCATACAATATGTGGTCTTTTGTGACTTAAGTTCTTTCACTGAGCATAATGTTTTCAAGCTTCATCCATGTTGTAGCTCCAGTACTTTTTCTTGGAAAATAATATCCCATTGTGTGAACAAACAACATTATCCATTCATCAACTGAATGGATTTATCAATTGGCTATTATGAATAATGCTTCTATGAACATTCATGTGAAAGATTTTGTATGGACATATGTTTTCATTTCCCTTGAGTACGTACCTAGGAGTGAAAATGCTGGGTCATATGTTAACTTTATGTTTAACCTTTGAGAAAGTGCTAGACTATTTTTCAAAGTGGCTGCACCATTTTACATCTCTACCAGCAATATATAAGAGTTCCAATTTCTCAACACCCTTGCTACCACTTTTTAACTGTCTTTTTTTATTTTAGTCATCATAGTGGATGTAAGGTGATACCTTTTGAGATTGATTTGCCTAAAGGCTAATGATGTTGAACACTTGTCCATGCATTTATGGGCCATTTGTATAACTTCTTGGGAGAAATGTGTATTCAGATCCTTTTCTCATTTTTTAATTGGGTATGTATATCTTCATTAAGTTGTCAGAGTTTTTTTTTTTTTAATATATTCTGAATAAAAATCCCTCATAGATATATTACAAAAATTCTGACCACATAGAATGTGTTGCAATTTATTCCCTCCTTTATGTTTTTAAGAAAAGTTTATGAAGAATTGGTATTTCTTATTTAAATGTTTAGTAGCATTCACCAATAAAGCCATTAGACCTGTGCTTTTCTTTGTGGAAAGGTTTCAAATTACTAGTCCGACCTCTTTGTTATAAGTCTATTCAGATTTTCTATTTCTTCTTGAGTCATATGGATAGTTTCTGTCTTTCTAGGAATTTGTCTATTTCCTTTATCTAATTCACTGGCATGCAGTTCTTTATAAGTATTCCCTTATGAACCATTTTATTTCTGTAAAGTCAGTCATGATGTGTCCTCTTTCATTCTAGATTTTAGTAATTTGAATCTTCTCTCTTTTTTTCTTGGTCTACCAAAAGGTTTGGTTCTTTGGGGCACATGGGTGGCTCAGTCAGTTGCGTGTCTGACTTCGGTTCAGGTCATGATCTCATGGCTTGTGGGTTTGAGCCCCACATCAGGCTCCGTGCTGACAGCTCAGAGCCTGGAGCCTGGAGCCTGCTTCAGATTCTGTGTTTTCCTCTCTCTCTGCCTTTCCCCTGCTTGCACTCTGTCTCTCTCAAAAATAAGTAAACATGAAAAAAAATTAAAAAAAATAAACTAAAGGTTTGGTTCTTTGAAAATATGGGCAAAATTGATAATTTTTTTGTTTCACTTGTATTTTTTCAATTGTATTTTAATTCTTTATTAATTTATGCTCTAATATTTATTATTTTCCTCCTTCAGCTGGCATTAGGTTTAGTTTGTTCTTTTCCAGTATCTTTTTTTTTTTTAATTTTTTCTTTTAATCTTTATTTATTTTTGAGACAGAGAGAGACAGAGCATGAATGGGGGAGGGTCAGAGAGAGAGGGAGACACAGAATCTGAAGCAGGCTCCAGGCTCTGAGCTGTCAGCACAGAGCCCGACACAGGACTCAAACTCACAGACCGTGAGATCATGACCTGAGCGAAGTCCGACACTTAACCCACTGAGCCACCCAGGCACCCCTCTTTTCCAGTATCTTAAAGTGGAAGTTAGATTACTGATTTGAGATCTTTCTTTTTTAATTATAGGCATTTATAGTTACAAATTTCCCTGTAAAAACTGCTTTAGCTGCATCCCATAATTTTGTATTTTCATTTTCATTCATTTTATAGTATTTTCTAATGTTTCTTGTCATTTTTTTTTCTTTGACCCGTTGGTTATTTAGGAATATACTGTTTAATTTCAACACAATTATAAATTTTCCAAATTACCTTCTATTATTGGTTTGTAATTTTATTCAATTTCGGTTGGAGACATACTGTATATGGTTGTAAACCTTTTAAATTTATTGAGTCTATTTCATGACAAGCTATGATCTGTCCTGGGAAATTTTCATGTGTGTTTGAGAAGAATGTTTATTCTGCTGTTTTTGGATGGAATGTTCCAGAGACTTCTATTAGCTCTAGTTGATTTATAGTGTTGTGTAAGTCTTCTATATTTTTGTTGATCTTCTGCCTAGTTATTCTATCCACTATCAGAAGAGGAGTATTGAAGGCTTAAATTACTATTGTTTAATATTCTATTTCTCTCTTTAACTCTGTCAGATTTCATGTGTTTTAGGATACTGTTGTTAGGGGCATACATGTTATAAATGTTGTAATTACTATATAATACGTGGCACTGACAATTCTATCATTATAAAATGTCTTTCTTTTATCTCTAGTACTATTTTTTGTGTGTGTATAAGTCTATTTGCCCAATGACAGCATGGCTACTCCACTTCTTTTATTGTTGCTGTTTGTAGAGAACTTTTTTCAAACTTCTACTTTAAAACTATTATTAGATCTTTAAATATAAGATGTGTCTCTTGTAGACAACATCTAATTGGATCTTTCATTTAAAATCCAACCTCACATGGGACTCCTGGGTGGCTCAGTCAGTTAAGCATCCGACTTTGGCTCAGGTCATGATCTCACAGCTCATGAGTTCAAGACCCGCGTTGGGCTCTGTGCTGACAGCTCAGAGCCTGCAGCCTGGAGCCTGGTTTGAATTCTGTGTCTCCCTCTCTTTCTGCGCCTCCTCTGCTGGTCCTCTCTCTCTCTCTCAAAGATAAATAAGCATTAAAAAATTAAAAAATTAAAAATTAAAATATTAAATCCAGCTTCACAATTTTTATCCTTTGATCGGATTGTTTAATTCATTCATACTTAGTATTGATGTTTGAGTTTATATTTGTTACTTTATTTTTTCTTTTACATATGTTTCATGTCTTTTTGTTCTTCTGTTCCTTATTTTTTTCATTGATTTTATTAATATTTCATTAATAATTTTGGTGGGTCATTTTAATTTCTTTATTCATTATTTCACCATGTTTTTAAGTTATTTTCTTAGTGGTTTCTAGGCTTACAGTAGACATATTAACAGAATCCATGTCAGATGAATACTAACTTGATTCTAATGAGATATAGAAATGTACTCCTTTATAGCACTCTTCCCTTTTCCCTCTTCCCATGATCTTATTGTTATATGTAGTATGGTCATGTTACAAACCCAACAATGCAGGGTTCTAATTATTACTTTATATAATTGTATGTCTTCTAAGAAGCTGAGAGAAGAAACGAGAATGTTTATTATTTTAATTTCTGTGATTATTTTTTCACTATACTTCTGAGTTGCTTCCCTAGTGGTTGTTCTAAGACGCAATATACATCTTAATTGATCAGCGTATACTATAGATTTATAGTACTTAGTTCCAGTGAGATATAGAAATGTGACTTCTGTAAATGGTATCTATATTCCATCTTCTTTTTTGCACTACCAATCTTTTACACTGGTGTACATATTATGTATACAACAATACATTACTGTAATTATCACTTTGCATAATTTTATATCTTTAAAGAAGCTAAGAAAAGAGAGGAAAATAATGACGTATTTATAGGGTTTGTTATATTAACCTTCTCATTTACCATTTTCTGTTCTCTTCTCCTTCCTGTAGATTTATGGTCTCATGTCATTTTATCACTTTAATGCAGCTTTGCTTCCACTCACTTCCTTTGTAAATATAAGTGCAACAAAATTATTACATACATATTGTTTTACACAACTTTTTAAATAAGCTCTAAAAAACAAGAAATTGAAGAAAAGTTCCAATTATAGTATCTTTTATAATTACCTATATACTTTTACCAATACTTTTTTTTTTTTTTATGTGGATCTGAATTACTAAGATCACTTGCCTTCAGTCTGAACAACTTCCTTTAGCATGCCTGGTAAGACAGGTTAAAAAATTAGGTCAGCTTTGTGTACATGGCAATGTCTTTATTTTATCCTCACTTTTTGAAAGACACTTTTGCTTGACATAAGAATTTTGATTTGTAATATTTTCTTTCAGCACTTTGAATATGTCATCCCACTGTCTTCAATCTACTTTGTTTTGGACAATAAGTCAGCTTTTAGTCTTTTAGGAAATCCCAAGTCCTTGAGAAGTCATTTTTTTCTTTCTGTTTTCACGATTTTCCCTCTACCTTTGTTTTTCAAACTTTTGACTATAATGTGTCTGGATGTTGATCTCCTTGTATTCATCCTGATTGGAGTTCATTAAGCTTCTTGGATAGATGATGTTTTTTTAATCAAATTTGGGATATTTCAGCCATTTTTAAAAGAATTCTTTCCTCCTTTCTCTTTAAAATGTTGTCTGGTACTTCTGTTCTACTTTATGGCATCCCACATTTCTCTCAAGTGCTGTTGATTTTTCTACATTCTTTTTTCTATTTGTTCTTCAAATTACAAAATCTCTATTGATCTGTCTTCAAGTTCATTGATTCTTATGTCAATTTAAACCTGCCATTTAGCCCCTTAGTTAGTTTTCATTTTTCACATTGTTTACTCTACTTTTACTATCAAAAACTCTATTTAGTTCTTTTTTATAATTTCTCTCTTTATTGACATTGTCTATTTGATAAGACATCATCATCATGGCTTTAATTCTTTAAAGATGGTTTCCTTTAGTTCTTGAACATATTTGTAATAGCTGCTTTGAAACCTTTACTGAATCCAACATTTATGCCCTTTCAAATGTAGTTTCTGTTGCTTTTCTTTTATTTTTGTCTTTCCTATGTATTGTTCACACTTTCCTGTTTCTTTGTATGTTTTGCAATTTTTATTTGTGGAAAACTTGACATAACAACTGTGGGTATTGATCTTCCTGCAAACTGAGGGCTTACTATAGTTGTTGCTTGTTTAGTTGCTTAGTGACTTGGCTAGACTATTTCAGTGAATTCTACTTCCACTTTAGTGTGCAGGCTCTAATGTCAACCCTCAGAAGGCACAGCCTTAGACATGTGCAATCATCCTGATATCCATCTTGCTTAGAGATGACTGTGGTTTTAGCTGGGCTGTTTTTCATTGATCTTTAGACTAAGATTCTAACTGATCTGCCTCTAGTCTTATATTTTCCCAGTTGTTAAACTTTAATAAATGATAGCTGATAGCTTTTCTTTTCCTTGAATCATGCTTTAGCACATAAATCCCTCCACAAATCCATCAAGGTCAGCTTTTTTGCAAAGTCAGTCTTTGAGACCAGTCTTTGGGTTTTGGTCATGCCCCAGGATAGAACTTCTTAGCATATTTTCCCCTGCTTCTCTTTACTAAACTTCTAGTTAATCTACCATTTCACTTGTTGCTATCATGAAGCTACCAGCCTTCCCTAAACTCACCACAAAAATATCCTTTTTCTCCCCCAACAAAATCTTTAGGCTTGAACTTCTCCATACTCTGTTCCAAATAACACCAGTTGCCTTGGGGTGAGCTATGAAGCTCTCTGTGATGACAGATTGCCTCCAGCCCTTTGCAGAACCTATGTAATTGTCTGCTTATCTCCCAAAGACATCCCTTCTCTGGGAGGAGAGTACTAAGTGGGGATGGTAGCACTTGGTCTTGGCTTTCCTTTCCTCATGTGGAATCTCTCCTAAATGAACAAACCGGGATGAAGGCAATCATCAATTGGGAATTTGGTGGAATGAGTGGGTCTCAGACTTCAGTGCTTGCCTGAATTAAGTTTCTGCAACACTGAACTGGGGAGGATGAGAAAAACTTGTGGCCTGTCTCTCACTGAGAGGAAAAGTAATCATAGACCACAAGCTGAGGGGCAGAGGGAGCCCCCATCTTCTTGGTTATCCAAGCCCAGAATAGACCTTCCTTCACCTTGAGCTGGGGGTGGAAGGGGAGTTGGGTATAACTGAAATGACAGACTCTCAGTCTTCTGAGGTTACTATGTTTTCCCACATATTTCTCCACTTGCTGTGTATCCTTAGAAAAAAATTCCAGATACTTAAAATGATTTTTTTTTAATGATTTTCACCCATTATGGTTGTTTCGCTGGGGAGAGGGTCAGCAGAGCTCCTTGTGGTGTCACTCCAGAAGTGCTTCTCCTCCTTGATTTTTTTAATTGCTATAATCACAGAAGATTTTAGTATTGTATCCCCACAAAATGGACTGAAAAGCAGATTAAATGAAACGAAGAAATGGAAAGAACTGAATGAATTATTATTTGAGTTACTATGGACTTTTAACATTTTTTTTTTCCCAACCAGCATGCAGAACATTGAATTCATTAAAAGTTCAAAGTTTGAAGAGTTAAAGAGGCTTCATTTTTTGGCAAAAAAATGGTGATTAAATACTCTGACATTTTTAAGTACAAAACTTTAAAAATACTGGGTGAAATGTAAAAACCATCTTTTGAAACACATTAATAACCTGCCAAGATTGTAATAGAAATAGAGTGATACATTTTTCTATACAATGATTTTCACCAGATAAGGGTATACTTTGATCATTAACCAGACATAGAGATTGGCAGTCCATTGTCAATAGAGCAGCTTCATCAGTGTCCCTGGTTCCTTCAATCTTTCTGTTACATCATCCTTATTGTACGTTTTCCCCCCTCATACTAACATCTCATGGGGTCAAGATAACTGTTCCACCTCTAACCTCATGCCTGTACCCTAGGACAATTTGAAAACAAGGAAGCAGCAAAAAAAAAAAAAAAAAAAAAAAGGACTGAGACCTCTCTGACCAATGAAAAATGTTTTTGAAATATCCAACAGATTCCGGTTTTATCTCATTGGCCAGAACTATATCCCATAACCATCTCTATTACCAAAGGAGACTGGAAAATATACTTTTGGAAACTGGACATGTTACTGCTAAAAAGATCAGGCTTCTCTTAGTAAGAAAAGAATGGCAGCAAGGCTGTTGAAAAATGGGGGTACCCATACACCGTGTTAAAAAGGGGGGGGTACCCATACACTGCTGCCAGGAGTATGATTTGGTACAATGACATTGAAAAATAATCTAGGGGCGCCTGGGTGGTTCAGTCGGTTGGGCGTCCGACTTTGGCTCAAGTCATGATCTCACGGTCCCTGGGTTCGAGCCCCGCATCGGGCTCTGTGCTGATGGCTCAGAGCCTGGAGCCTGCTTCGGATTCTGTGTCTCCCTCTCTCTCTGACCCTCCCCCTTTCATGCTCTGTCTCTCTCTGTCTCAAAAAAAAAAAATAAATAAACTAAAAAAAAAAGAAAAATAATCTAGGTATAGGTACAAATTTGAAGAATGAATGAACTAGGGCTACTGATACCAACATGGACAAGTCTGAAAACAGTTTTATTTAAAAAAAATTTTTAAATGATTATTTTTCAGGGGGTGGAGGGGCAGTGGGAGACAGAGGATCTGAAGCAGGCTCTGATGATGACAGCAGAGAGCCCAATGTGGGGCTGAACTCATGAACCAAACTGTGAGATCAGGACCTGAGCCACAGTTGGAAGCTTAACCAACTGAGCCACCCAGGGTGACCCTCAAAAACAATTTTCAACAAAAAAGTCAAGTTGCAAAGCAATACATATAGTATGATACCTTTTGTATAAACCTTTATATACTATATGAAAACTATTTTCACCAAAAAAAGACCTAAAAATGTTTCACTGGCACTGTAGAACATTATCCCAGATACCATTATTTTTTAATGTATCCCAGAAATTATATCATATAAAAATTAAAGCAGATTACATTTTTTGGAAAAACAAAAAACTGTTTCAGAGGCACATTTTTCTTAATCATAAGGAGGCAGGATGGTGTAGTGGCAAGAACATGGGTTTGGGAGCCAGCAGACTAAGTTAGAAGTCACTACTCTGAAACTTGGCAACTATATATCCTTAAGCCAGTTGCTTTAATTTTCTGTTTTCCCTTCTTCTGTAAAATCACAGCAAGAATTCCTACCCTCCAGGATTGTTGTGAAGATTAGAGACAACAATGTGTCTAACCTGGTCTGATCCTTATTTGGTGCATAGTAAATTGTTGCTGTGGTGTATAAATTAGTTTCTCAGTTTCTGTGCCCTGAATGATTTCATGCATGACTATGCTATCACTTGAAATTGCTATCAGCAACCCTGAAACTGTTTGACCAAGCTTGGAGCTTTCTTGTTACTGTTAAGTACTAAACTATCTTTTTTCAATGACTCACCCAAAACAAAATAAAATAGAAATTGGAAACTGAGCAGTTTGCTGAATAAATTTAAATCTAAGGGGCCATGATATTTAAGGCATTCTAACAACATTTTATAAAACTGTACCCTTTTTCAAGAGAGAAAATACAAGTGTTTTAATGTTTGGTGTAGCTTTTACCATTAGCTATATATATATATATATATATATATATATATATAATATATATATATATGTAGCTATATATATATGTAGCTATATATATATATATATTATATATATATATAGTTACATATATATATATATTATATATATATATATAATGTTTTTGAAATTATAAGATTTTTTGTAAATCTAAGACTCTTACCAAATTTCAGGAAAAAGAATGTTTTTTTTATATGTATCATAAGCAATGTTAATATGGCTCATAGCTCTTTTAGAAGATGTTAAGGGAAATGCAATGGTAAGAGGGCAAGTGTTTATTTAAAAATTCAAAAAGAGATGCCAATATAAACACACACATTGGACAAGGGCCACTTGGACAAAAACTTTATGCTAGGATCTTACGTGTTATGTGATAAAATACCATATTTAAATCTGAATCCCTCATTCTTTCCTTAATGTAAGAACAACATATTCCTCTACAGTTACTTTAGGGGTTATACTTTTCATTGAAATGTCTCCGTGTTTGTGAAAAAAAATGTATGGAACATTACCAGATGCTCTCTGATAATAGGTTCTTTAAAATTGATTTGATCTTTCCTAAGTCTAAAAGAAAAAGAACAAAACTCCAATGCAGAAACATATTGATGAATACTTTTCATCAACATGAAGAGTTGAAAACCACTTTTCTGTCCATGGAGAGACAGATAGAAATCATTTGAGGGCTGAGGTGATTAAATGTCAGGACTGAATCCATGAAGGTCCAGAGAGGGCCACCTCCTGGAGCAAGGAAATGATTGTTTGTAGTACAAAATGACTGCTTCTTCTTAGAAGGTCTTTCTCTTTTACTTGTGAGGGGGTGTTAAAATGTCATATCGCTCATGCCTTTAGGAAGATAAAGCAATTTTAATACATTATTATCAGCTATCAATAATGCATTTTAAATGATTTACAAATGAATTTATCTTGAACTTGAGAAAATGAGATTGCTAGCCATGCTGATCTGATAATTATGATGGGGAAAGAAAGGTTTAAGGTCCCAGAAGGTTTGCAGAGTGGGGACATTTTGAAGAAAGGAAGGTTAAGGAAGAAAGAAAGAGAGGTGGCAGCAGATTTGGTTTACTTTCTAGTCATGTCTGAACTTTTGAAGAAAAAGACAGACAGGAGAAGAAATGCTAAAGGCTTCAAGACTATAGAGGACTGTCAGATTGTGTGCCATCTTGGACCTGTGTACTAAAGACATAAACCCAAATATTGGCAGAAAGAGAAGTCTGAATAGACTTCTATAGACTTGGGAGGTCTCTAAAGATGCACATACTCCCTATGTTAGAGTTCTCCAGAGAAACAGAAAAAATACAATATATTCTATAGGATATATTATATACATAATGAGATTTATTGCAAGGCATTGACTCATGCCATTACGGAGGCTGAGAAATCCCACAATCTTCCATATGCAAACAAAGACCCAAGAAAGACAGTGAGGTAAATTCCAAACCCAGTCCAAAGGCCTGAGAACCAGGAATGGCAATGGTTTAAGTCCTAGTCGAAGGATAGGAGAAGACTGAGGGCACAGCTCATACAGTCATGCAGGGAGAATAAATACTCCTTTCATGTTTTTGTTCCATGGATTGGATGAAGCCTGCTCACACTGGGGAGGGCAAAAGGCCTTTTCAGTCCACCATTTCTTTTTTTTTTTTTTACTATTTATTTTTAAGAGAGAGAGAGAGAGAGAGAGAGAGAGAGAGAGAGCAAGCGAGCACTAGCAGGGGAGGGGCTGAGAGAGAGGGAGACACAGAACCTGAAGCAAGCTCCAAGCTCTGAGCTGTCAGCACAGAGCCGGATGCAGGGCTTGGACTTACGGACCATGAGACCATGACCCGAGCCAAAGTCAAACTTTTAATCAACTGAGCCACGTAGGTGCCGTGCAGTCCACCATTTCTAACACTAATCTCTTCTGGAGACACTTTCACACGTATACCCAGAAATAATGTTTGGTCTTCACCCCACCCCTGCTTCCACCCCTTGGTGTCCCAGTCAAGTTGACATGAAAACGAACCAATCACATTCTCCATCTTCCAATGAGTTTTCCAATGAGTCTGAGGCTCTGAAACTTGGGGCTGTTTTCTCAGCAGAAGTATGTTGAGAAGTCCAAGTATGAAAAAAGACAAAGAGAAAATAAAGACTTTGGGAAAGTTAGGGGTAGGTAATTGGGAATAAATTATTCTTTAGCTAAAATACCAGGGAAAATCACTTAAAGAGAAAGAAAGGTTTTAACTGGCAGTTAAAAAATATTTTCTTTACTCCGTTTATTCACATACTTTAATGGAAGGATTTTTTAAAATTGGAAATATACTGAGCCCCATGCAACGAGGTTAGAGATGTTTTTATCTTTTTTAGCAAAAACAAAGCAGACATTATAAACAACTCAAGGTGTGAATATAATTGCCCTACATACTTTTTCCTCCAAATATAAATCTTGTCTGGCTACCATTATTTTCCTGTCTTGATGGGATGTCCTGCATTTATTCTTCCATTCATTTTTGTTTAGAATGGGCATTGGGTGTGTTGCTGTATCACTTGAGCCCAATAACAAACTGTACATTATAAGCCCTCACTTTACAGTCCCAGGCAGGGGGGAAGTTCTGAAAACCTGAATGCTGCTATTCAGACAGTCTCCCTGGAAGGAAAAAATGCCAAGGGCATGTCTAACCACAAAGAGAGTAGAAGGCTTCCAAGAACTACAGGAGGAAAAACAAGGTTCCCTCTCTCAACTCAGTTTAAAGCAGCTTCAGCCAAGAGGTATTTTCAAAAGATTTTGGAGTGATGTTTTGAGGTTTTTTCAGCAATTCCAAGTCAGAAGGACCTGATCTATTAATGTGATATAAAACACAGAGTTTATTAAATGCTTTGGTCAAACATCTCATAAAATGATTTAGCAATATAAACTCAACTATCAGCAAATGCAGAAAAAAAGTCAACTTTTTCTGTGTGTGAACTTTTTGCATTAATCTAAACAGAGGTTCTTCCTGTGTATTTTGTGTACCTAGTGTTGCAAGTGCCGTGGTGCCAGAAGTTTCGATCCAGCAAACTGAGGTGCTAACTGTGCCTCTGTACATATCAACTGAGTGTGGGCAACCCATTTCACATCTCTGACACTCACTTTCCCATATGTAAAGTGAGGATAGTAGAACCTAGTGGGTGAAGTTGTTGTATACGTTAATAATTCACATGTCAAGTGGTAGCACAAGGCTTAGCACCTAGATACTGCTCAAACGGGAGTGCTTCATTTTTTGTTAATCAATTTGTGTTGTCCTAACCATTTTGTACTCTGTAAGACATCAAACAATGGATGAAGCTATGTTTGACATTATTTTATATACTCAACATGTTCAGCCAGTTTTACCTGATTAATTAAAACCTGTAATATCATCTAAAAAGTAAAAATGCCTCTCTTTTTGAGAACAAACAAAAAAAAATAAGTAAATACAAAGAGCCAGAGGTGGAGAATCAAATCAGGTAATATTTATTAAGCATTTACTCAGTGGTAGACATGTGCTGTATCTGGGTGCTACACAGATAATTAGGAAATGGTTCATTTTCCCATAATCCAAGATATTTGGATTCGGAATTTTATGGGCCTTGATGGCACCTCCAGTCCTCCATCATCAGGCCCCTACCTCTCTCTCCAGCGTCACCAACCCCTCAGTGCTCTTGCCTTACCGTTAACTTACACACCAGAGCATGTTCTCTGCTATTTGTTTTTATGGGTTCCTCTGCTCAAGCAGTCTTCTTAATCTGGTTTCCACCTAGATATCCTTGAAGATTCAATCCAAGCATCATTACCCTCCTTGGTTCATCTTCTCTTTTCCTCCCCTCCCATCCCATGATCTCCTACTCACACTAAAATGGGCTAAGTGCCACTCTTTCGGGTCACATAATACATGTGCACATACCTATTCCTGTAATTCTACATTATTTGGCAACCATAAACTCTTTAAACTGTAACTTATTTATGTCTGCATTTCTTCCTCCTCACATAGAGCCTGTTATCTAATAGAAACTCAAAAAAGATTAGTGGGATGAATGAATGGATCAATGACCTCATGTTAGAAAATTTAATAATCGTTGCCATATATTGAGTGTGTTTCCCCAAGTTTCATGTGTTGAAACTTAATCATCAATGTGAGGGTGTTTGGGTTGAGACCTTTGGGAGGTGATTAGGTCATAAGAATAGACCTGTCATGAATGAGATTAGTCCCTATAAAAGAGGCCCCAGAGAGATCTCTCACCCCTTCTGCCATGTGTGGATACAGAGAAAAGATGACCATCTATGAAGCAGAAAGCACGTCTTTACCAGACACTGAATCAGCTGGCACTGTGATCTTGGCTTTCCCGGGCTTCAAACTATGAACAATAAATTTCTGTTGTTTATAAGCCACTCAGTCTATGACATTTTGTTATAGCAGCCATAAAAAACCAAGTAGCATTAGGGACAAAAACAAGGTCCCTAACTTTGGGTTAAAATCTGTGCACATCCAATCACCTAACATTGCAATTCCTTGGAGAGTTGGAGACAGAGCTAATGCATTATCCTGAAATGGAAAGATTTAGGAATAAAATGTCCAATTCTATCATGAATCAAGAACCTGGCTTGAGATAAAGTCCACGTCTCTAATTATCCCACTTGGGTTTCTGTGATTCTGCTGTGTACTCTCTTCCCTAATAAAGACTCTAATAAAACTTCTTCAGCATCATTATTCAGTAGCAGGAAATTGTGATATGATACCTTAAAGTAAACGAATCTAAGTACATCAGGTTTAAGTTGAGCCTGGATGAGTTTAACAGAAAACCAATTTCCTCAGGCTTTTTTCGGTGACCTTGCAGGCTACCTCAAGTCTGGGGATATATACTTCCAGAGATTTGACAGGACTGTTTACAAATTCATATGATTTTATTGATTACATGATGGAAAAAATTTGGAGTTGGTTTTATATTGTCGCTGGCATTAGTGAGGTTGAGAGTTTTTGTTTGATCTCCATTCAAGCTTCTTAGAAGCTTGGAAATTGCAGACTGAAGCAATTCAAATTTATGCAGAGTTTGACAGTGAGTTAATTACCAGAACTATGCAAAATTGAATTTTGAGAAAACAATTCTGGCATTTTTGAATAGTTGTATGTTATGAATGTACTTATCCATAAGCATATGCAAGCTATCTGTCAACTAGCTGGCTCATTTTGAAGACACGTCCACTTACAAGAAAATATTATATTTCAAAGAGTCTTATGAAGCATAGAGAAAAGACTACAAGTACTTTGCCCTTTACCCTTGAAATGTATGCAGAACCCCAAACTAGAGTTGAACTCATAATAACTGAACTCCCAGGCACCATACTTGTTAAAATAGATACAGACACTAATCCAAACAGGCAGGGTGGTCTCTTCTCAAATATTCACATTCCACACACTGTCACAGACAAACGCAAATCAGAACAAGCCTTCACATGGAGGAAACACAGGAGACAACCATCTCTGCAGTTATTTCAAACATGTTCAGGTTGCCCCTGAAACACAAGTCCCATTTCCAGCTGGAATTTCCCAGTTCAAGAGTTATTTTGCATCTCAACACGTGTAATACTGTTAAAAGGGAAACTCTCTGACACATGTGCATGGAGAGAGAGAGAGAGAGAGAGCGCATTAAAATTATTTTCCCTTTGTGTAAGTAAATGTATCAGATACTTTTCTGAAATTGGTCGTAAGAGGGAGAATGATGAAAGCATGAGTCCCTAGGTACCAAAAAGAGAAGGTAGTACAACTATAAGCTAGCAAATGGATTAAAGAAGAGAATGTGAGCATCAAAGGCAAGTTTCTGACTTTGATATCTACCAGTATGGGGCTTGGGCATTACAATTTATAAGGAAAAAGATATCAAAAGCATGAGTGGGCGTGGAGGGGGCGATGTTTTCCTTGAGCTTCACCCTGACTCTTCAATGAGTCACATTTTCCATCTGAAAGTTTACTTGTTTTCAAATTCTCAATATGGTACAAAGAACGAGCCAGGAATCATTTGGTTCCAAGACACATACACCCACTTAAACTATGAAAATTAGCAAGTTTATTGAAGAGATATTAGAAAAACTCAAGGAAATAAAGTGCTTGAGGTTTAGCTGGATTTCAGTAGATCTAAAAGTCATCAGGCAGCCACTTTGCCTCTCTGTCTCTGTAGCCACATCCCTTCTCTGCTTTTCTCTGTACATCTGTTTTGTTTTTAACCTGTTTTCTTAAAAGCCTCTTTAGTTTTGGCTCTTCCATAAATGTACCTTTTATTGGCTTTGGCACCAACTCAAAGTCCAGCTCTAGGTAATTGTCTAGTACAATATGCTCAATGAACTCAGTACGCTAATTGCCAATTCCTAGGGGAGAGAGGGAGATGGAGGGGGAGAAAGAAATACCCCAACTTGAATGAGGTTTCTACCTCTATCCTACAGCTGGCCAGCACTGAGTTCCCTAGCAGATATCTGCATTCCAGGGTTAAGATTTTCAGCAGACATTTAGTGGAAGATAAATTATCTTAGTGCTACGTGAGAATGGAGACATTGACTAGACATTTCTAATAAATTAATATTGCAGGGATAGATGGACAAAAGGGGACTAATAAAACCATGTAAATCAGCTCCAGCCGAGTTTCTTCACTCCTTCGGCAGGTGACTTGAGTTCTGAGTCCTCCAAATAAAATGCACACTACCCCAGCGGCAGCAATAGGATAAATGATTCAAAAGATACATCCGAAATAGCGTAGGCTAAATGTTTTTCAAAGCAGAAGTTTTATACTTATATCCAGCTTAGGTATAAATATTTGTTTGTTTGACATATATCAGTGGAATGGTTAAGTGGTGCTTTGCTAATAAGAAACAAAAAAAAAATCAAGTCTAAAAATCAAGACATTCCAAAAAATTTTAGAAAATAGAATATTTTGGAATACCTGAGGCAGAAATTGAATAGGAGATAGGAGAAATGTACAGAAGCATCGGGGCTCACATATAAAATTTTCTTTTATGTACTATGGAATTTTTCCCAGAGTATTTCTAGTACCAAGAAAAAGAAAAGTTCTCTTTATATGATTTATTCTCCTCCCTTCTGTACTGTTCAGTCTCCAGCTCCTTGGACCTAAATATCAGACTGTAATGATGTAGTCTTAGTTAAACTTCCATGTTAATGAGGACATTTTGCGCAATCTTTTAGCCTTAACCATTTCTTATCTTGCATGACAAAATATGTTTTTTGAAACCAACTAATCAAATTCACCAATAAACTTCAACAACTATTTCTAGATTGTGAGCTCTCTCTGTACCTAGTGAAAACTCTAAGAAACTTTCACTTAACCAACTGACAAATGAACACATGCTGCCCATTTCTGTGCTTCTAGCTAGCAAATTTTTTCTGTTCTCTTGGGTTTAGCTATGTGCCTTGCAAGAGTCAAGGTTTTAGTCCTAAGCTTCCCTATGCAAGTTGTGCTTGTTTTTATAATTGCATAATTAAATTAAATATTATATAGCCTGATGATATGTGAATGGGAAAAATATGTTATTTCTCTGGTAACTAAGTTGAATATTTTGGAAAATAATCAATATTCTTTGGAAAAGAAATGTGAGTTGCTAAAAATTTCAGTGTAATTGGAAGTCATTCAAACCTGTCATTCATTCAACACTCAATGAATATTTATTGAGTACTTTCTAAGTGCCAGCCTTTATTCCAAATATTGAAAATACAAAGATGAATAACACAATGTTTCTCCTCTCAACTTGCTTTTATAGTCCCTTGTGTGAGACAGAGACAGGTGACCAAACACTCTCTTATTGTCCTTCTATAGGTACAGGTCCCATATGGGAGGACACATAGTATACAGTTTTGGAAGTTAAGGAGGACTTCTGGAGAAAGTTACATCTGAGCAGAAAGCTGAAGGATATGAAAAGTTACCCAGTGTTTGGGAAGTAGGAGGAAAAAGGAATTTCAACTAGCAGAAATAACAGAAGTGAATGCCCAGGGGAAAGGTGAACCTAGAATATTCTGGGAATCGAAGTGAAAGGAGAGCAAGATAATTGATGTCGTCTTAGAGTAATGAAGAGACTCACAACTCCTATCTTGTGTCAGGAGTTTGTATTTTATCTTGAGGGAAATAGAGAGTTGTTGAAGGGTTTTCAGAGGAGAAATAAATTAATTAGAATGACAATTTTGAGAGATCACACAGACTGTACAATGAAAAGAATGAACTGGAATTGAGTGAGACCAGTTAGAAATCAGTGTAAACAGTGTAAACAGTCCAGCTTCAGGAGTCACTGAAAGTAGGAAAATATAAATTACCAAAACTGACTTAAAAAGAGACATAAAACCTTAGTAGATATGTAACCAGAAATAATTGATAAAATTGTCAAAGAAATGTGTGCTCCTCAAAATCACAAAAGTCAAATGGTTTCACAGCAGTGTTATTTGAAAGTTCCTATGCTGCTAAACCTGTTTTCAAACATTAAACAGAAAAATAGAAAAATTCCACTTGATTTCATAAAGTTAAAATAAATTTGGTAACTATATGTTTGACAGTTACTTATATCAAAGAAGCCCAAACAAATAAATAATAACCAAAAACTCTCTCAAAAACTTATTTGTTGATATATTTATAAAATCTCTAAGTTACAGGCCAATGAAATGAAAAATTATATTTAAAAAACATATCATGGCCCAGTGAGATTCTTGGAATGAAAGGAGAGTTCACATAATTTATCATACTCATAGGTAAAAGAAGAAAAACCATATGATCGATCATCTCTCAGGATACAACTGTAGGGCCTATTAATAACATTTTAAATTGTTCCTATTTTTAAACACTCATCTTAGCAAAGTCTAAAATTTAACTTTCTTGGTATAAGAAAGGATTCAAGTTATCATCTAAAATTATATATAGTGTCAACATTCATTAAGCACTCAGTATATGCTCTCATATGCCTTCCAAACTAAACAGTAATCTCAATCTGTGATCCCACTAATGTTCTTGCATTAATTAAACCCCCAATTCCTCTTACTTATCCCTACCTTGGCACCTTGACCTGATTTTTTTTAATAATTCTGACTCCATTTTTATGTTTTAACTTAAATGTCACTTCTTCAGAGAGGAATTACTTGATCCTCCATTCTAAATTAGGGCTCACATTTTTTTTGTCTCATAGAGTCTCCCCTTTCTTCATTCATAACCCTTATCACAAATTATGAGACCATTTCTTTATAACCTTAAAATTTTTTTCTCTACCAGACTTTAAATTATGTAACATTGAAAAGGGTGTCGGGGCGCCTGGGTGGCTCAGTCGGTTAAGCGCCGACTTCGGCCCAGGTCATGATCTCGCGGTCCGTGAGTTCGAGCCCCGCGTGGGGCTCTGTGCTGACAGCTCAGAGCCTGGAGCCTGTTTCCGATTCTGTGTCTCCCTCTCTCAGACCCTCCCCCATTCATGCTTTGCTCTCTCTGTCTCAAAAATAAAATAAATGTTAAAAAAAAAATTAAAAAAAAAAAAAAAGAAAAGGGTGTCAAATTATTTTACCACAGTATAACCAGCACCTAATACAATCACAACACATGATAGGTACTCAATAAATATTTATGAGATAAATGAATCTTAATAAGTGGTGAAACACCGAGGACATTCCTATTAAAGTCCAGAAAAAGAAAAGGATTATTTCTGTAACCTTTGTTATTCATAATTATTCAGAAGTTGTAGTCACTAAATAGAAGAGGGACAAGACTGGGAAATATATTTTAGCAATGAGGGATGAAATGGTTATTAGTTGCATAGGTATTTTATATCGGATATATCTGATATATCTATACCTATATATCTATCTATATATATAGATATATATAGATAGATATCTGATAAAATATATATCAGATATATTTTGTATCTGATAAAACAACTCTGGATAACAAATTTTATCATGGAGGCCAGACACTAATACAGTAAGTTGAAATAGATTTATGTTGGCAATAACTAGTTAGAAAATATTATGGAAAATATCCTAACAGAAATCAAAATATGAAATAGAGTACCTAGGAAAAAACTAACAAGAAATATGGAAATGTGTATAAGTTAAGAAACAAAAGGAGGAGGAGGAGAACAGGAAGAGGATTACAAGCCTTCTGAAGTCTTTGACCTTAATCATGTCCTTGACCATTACCAGCATCCCTTAAAATTTGTTGGTCCACATTCTCATTGTCCAGAGTCATTTCAAACTGCTCTACAATTTTTAACCCTCCACCCTTTCTCTCAGCTGAGGACTTGACCGTTACTTTGCAGAGAAAAGAAAGGCATCATACTGAAACTCTTTTAAATTCTTATTTTCAACAAATAGGTGGAGCTGGTTCTAAATCTTCTCTTCTTTCTTCCTATCACAGTGAATTAAATATCTTTACTCCTACCTAAAAGTAATCTAACTTTGCAATAGCCTTGGCAAAACTCACTGTATTGATTTTCTTCTCCCTTGATTCCATATCTTTCCCCAATTATCATCCTCTTTTACTCTCTTCACAACAAACCTTTTAAAAAAGTGGTCTGCACATATTATCTCCATTCCTCACCTTTTGTGTACTTCTTATTTCACTGTTTTCTTGTTTCTTCACTGAGTCCACAAAACTTCCATTCAAAGCCATTGAGAACTTCATTGGGATTAAATGATCTTTAAAAATATTTTAGTTCTTATTTCGCTCAGCTCTTCTGTAGCATCTAATACCATTAGGTGTTCTTTTCAACTTGAAACTCTTATTCTGGCTTGAATGATCCCAAGCTCTCCGGGCTTTCCTCCTATCTCCCTGTATTTGTATTCACTCTTCTTTCTCTCCCCAACTTTTTTCTAAAACATCTATTTATTTATTATTTTTGAGAGTGCACAAGCTGGAGAGGGGCAGAAAGAGTGGGACAGAGGGTCTGAAGCGGGCTCTTTGGTGACAGCAGCTAGCCCAATGTGGGGTTTGAACTCACCAACCGCGAGATCATGACCTTAGCCAAAGTCAGACATGTAACTGAGCCACTCAGGTGTCCCTCTCTCCCCATCTTTAACGGTAGTTGTTTCTCAGGAGCAGAGTCCTAGTCTATATTCTCTTCTTATTCTTCAAACTCTTCCCAGGTGAACTTGCCAATTCCAATTATTTCAGTTACTCTCTATAATGCCAGCTGCTCACACATCTACATATTTCTAGCCCAGATTAATTTACTGAGCTTCAGTCCTTAATGTTCAACTTCCTTCTGGATTTCCTTTTTGATTCCTCTCTACATACCTGAATTTTAACAAAGGTAAAATTTATTGGGTCATCTTCTCCATGTAATCAGTTTATCCTCATGTTCTTTATCTGAGAATGGTGCTTCCATCTACTTTGTCACTTCAATTTAGTCACTGACTTTGACTCTTTCATGGTTTTTTTTAATCCCTCACATCCAATTAATCATTAAGTCCTATTGACTCTACCTTAAATACCTCCTAAATTGGACTTCTTCATATCACTGCTATTATTCTTTTGTAGATTTCTATAGCTATCTCATCAATGGTTATCAAAATTCCCTTTTGTCACTCAATACCCATTCTTTTCTTCTTTATTCATCATTGAATGGTGATTTTCTTCTTTAAAGCACCCAGCTAAGAGAGAACATGTTCCAGCCTACTTTGAGGATAAGATTAACTTTAAATTCTGGCCAGAGATATATAAGTGGAAATGTTGAGTAGAAGTGCTTGATGAGTCTTCAGTGAAATGTGTTTAAAGATGGCTGACTCATATGGGAGGAAGGCTTTTGGTCCTTGCTCCCTTCTATTTCCTTCTGTATAGAATACAGCCATTTTAGACCATGAGCTGATCTGAAGGATGGAAGACATGAGCTAAGAGGGTAGAGTGGGACTAGAGAAAGAATCAAGATGATTAATTTACCTCAGGTTCTGGAACCCTTATCTCCTGACTTCTTCTACATGGAGAAATAAACTTCTGTCTTGAGAAAGCCATTGATATTTTGTGTTTTCTTTATATATAGAAAAATCAAATTCTAACTGATACAACATGTTAAGTTACATTGCATAATCACAGGTGTGTAGATATTTATTTATATACCCAGACATCAGCTGTCAATTGCATCCCCACTTATGGTGACGTAAGAGAAGACCATTCCCAATATCACCAGTATTTGATGTTAAGCAAACAAAATTTTATTTGGTGTCTTCTATCTCTAGTCAAAAAGCAATTGTAGGTCTAGCTTTTATTTATTTATTTTTTAATATTTATTTACTCTTGAAAGAGAGAGAGAGACAGAGACAGAGAGACAGAGATCAAGGGGGAAGGGGAAGAGATAGAGAGGGAGACGCAGAATCTGAAACAGACTCCAGGCTCTGAGCTGTCAGCACGGAGCCCAATGCAGGGCTCAAACTCATGAACTGTGAGATCATGACCTGAGCTGAAGTCGGATGCTTGACTGACTGGGCCCCCCAGGTGCTGCTGTAGGTCTAGCTTTAAATGTAACTTGGTTGATTCTGTTGAGCTAGTACTTAGACCTGTACTTTTATGATGGCAAGTGATCCTTGAGATTTTAGGTCAACTCTCGCATTTGATAGAAGAAACTGAAGCCAAGAGAAGTCCACAGGATGAATTATTGGCAGTAGGGTAGACAATTAAACACACAGACTCTGGAGCTAGACCACTTGGACTATAATCTTTTCCCCCCCTTGCTAGCTGTGTGACTTTAAGCAAGTGATTTAACCTAATGGTACCTGCTTTCATGACTGTTTTTGATAAATGAATGAGTTATCACATAGCAGGCACTTAAAGCAGGGCCATGTATAGGTGACCATACCACAAGTATTGACCAGAACTTTGACTCAAGTCTGTATTTCCAGCTTAATTCTCTTTCTACCCCTACCATGCTGCCTCCCTGAACACTGGTTAGGAGTAGAAAGCTAAGAGCATGAGAACAAAGATGGTTAAGGTCCAGTGGGTGCAAAGAAAGGATAACTGGAAGCAAGAGCACTGCCTGGAAAGGAAGGTCTGGATTTAGTGCATATGACAAGAGTTCAGGACAGCCAGGGAGCAACACAGAAGAGCTCACCTCCTAGAAGGTGAGCACCGAAAGAGATGTGGGAGGAAATGGCTGACAAATTCTTCCCATTTCCAGAATTGCCAAAGATTCACCATACCTGATAGTAACAAAAGGTAATAGCTTTTGTTCTTTAAAATTAAAAGTCAGGAGATAATGGAAGGTTATATGATGTCCTTAATTCTAAATTGAAATAGATATAGAATTTTTCTCACAGCATTCTTAAAGCTGTTTGCATAACAGCAAGCCAAATTATCAAATGCAGAGAAAGAACATAAAAGGCTAATACTTTCAGAAAAAAAAATGTATTCAGGATTTAGGCATGCAAAATGCTTGTGAGATCCAGATTCATAATTTTCATCCTGTTCGTAAACATCCCTTGAGAAGTATATAAATAGGACTTTTATATCATGAAGGGTTTGTTTAAAGATTTAGAGCTATCTCTAAACCATTTTTACATAATAGCTTTGAGGTGTATTTCTCTAGTTTTTGTTAGGAATTTGAAACACTGAGTGAGATTTGTATGAGCCAGGATCACACAAAGGATGACAATGCTGTGTTATTGTAGAATGTTAATGCTTAGGAGATTCTATTATGCTTCCGTCACTCAAAATAAGCTGAAGCACCAAGTGCTTTCACATGTGGATTATCTTTCCATCATCACAGATAAAAGAATGTTGGTGCTGTTACTTTCACTAAACCTTTCACATGGAGGATTTTCTATCATTTTCTATGGATAAGCAATGCACACATGAGAAAGAGCAGAATGCTGACATAGGGAAATAAATAGACCATTTCTAAACTGTTTACAATATGAATAGATGAACAAGTAACAATTACGAAGATAATACTGAAGAACATATTGGGGTTTTCTTTAACTCAGAGGAAATAACGTTTTCCTTAGTTTATGAGATGCCATGGATTTGTTCAAAGAAAGCCTATGAAATTTTAAGTAGAAAAGAGCTGGTTATTTTTCTACCTAGAGGCCCAACATTAAGTCTATGTATGACCTCACCTGCATATCTGTCCAAATGAATAGTAGTTCCATTCAGGGATTGTTCTCGCAGTCGTTTTTCCTTTAAAAGTACAGATGGACTTCTCAAATTGCCATGGAATTTTATGACTCCACTTGTCATTGTACTGTTAACTCAGGAAAAGCATGTTTAAAAGGACAGATAGCAACATAACTGACAAATCAGTAGAGTTTCCAAGGGATCCTTGATTATAGCAACACTAACAACAACAATAATTACCGCCATCTACTGTGCTAGGTTTCTTGCAAGGATTATCACATTTAACTCAACAATCTTGCGGGCGCAATATTGTTATCCCATTTAACAGATGAGGTAACAGTCTCACAGAGGCCCAGTAACTAGCACAGTCACTCACATGACAATTAGGTGGGTCTAGGATTTGAAGACAGATCTGTCCAAATTTCCTTGGGACAATCCTGCTGGGTTCCCATCATTCCTCATGCCACCTTCTTTTGCTTTATTGTGAAAATACAGATGACCGTGATGCCAAAGTGTAATATCAACTACTTTCCCTTTATGTCTGGCCTAGAACATTTTCATAGAACATTCCCTACTTCAGAAGATCACCCAGGCTCCTGAATTGGGAACCAGCGGGGATATGTATAAGCACTCTATGGCAGGGTTTGTATTACAGCATCTACTCAGTTACGAAGGCCTAATTTTCACTCTTTTGCAGATTCAAATGCTGAAGGTCTTAGTTAAGTAACTTGCTCAAAGACACATAGAGTAAGCCTACATCATGATTTAATACAGTGCCTAAAACATAATAAATGTTCAATAAATATCTGTTAGTGGATGAATGAATAAAGGCATTATCATATCTGGAATATTTAACCCAAATCTTTTAACTTAAGATCCCTAATTTTCTTTCCAAATATGACACGGATGCAGGCCTGAATAGGGTATTAATAAAAATTTAACTGTTGATTTCTCTGATAACCCTTTTTAGATTCCACATTATAACCATTTTGCTGGGTACAGCAGATCCCTCCAGGAAGGAATATTTATAAATCAGACACATAAATACAAGAAAAGGCTTGATCTTAGTCTATCATTCCCATAAAAAAATACTGGCAATTGTCAGAAATCTTTCTAGATTTATGGAACAGATGTGGGTTAATCCACGGAAGCATCATGAGCTAAATCATTTGGTTACTAAAGTTCTTAGAGAAAAAGTAAGAAATTGCAAACATAAAATTTAAATGACTACGTGGCGTCTCCGTTCCCCACAAAGAACGTAAAGTTAAAAAAAAACAAATAATTATGCAAAGATTTTTGTTAGGGATTGAAGAAGACTTGCAATGAGAAATGAATGTGTAGTTACTAAAAATGATGGAATCTTTTTTATATAGTAAGGTTTATTTAAAACCTTAACATGTCTGTAGCTTTATTTGGAATATCTAAATTGTCATAGAATTTGTTTTTTGTAATGAAGATTAATATAGTAAAAGAGAAATGACAGCCTCTTACCTGTGGTAGAAAAAAATTGGGGGGTTTCTAAATTTTATTGGTTATTATACACGTATGTCTCAAAATATCATACAAAAAGTATCCTTCCATAAAAACTGCCTAAATTGACTTACTATAGAAAAAAAAAAAGGTAGAGAAGCATAAACTGAAAGGCAGTTAAGAGAGAAGACTAGAAGCGGGTTGTCTGGTGGCTTAGTTGGTTAAGCGTCCAATTTTAGCTGAGGTCATGATCTTGTGGTCTGTGAGTTGAAGCCCCACATCAGTCTCTGCGCTGACAGCTCAGAGCCTGGAGCCTGCTTCGGATTTTGTTTCTCCCTCTCTCTCTGGCCCTCCCTCACTTGCATTCTGTCTCTCTCTCTCTCCCAAAAACAAACCAACATTTAAAAAGAGAGAGAGAAAAGTCTGGAAGCCCCAGTATGCTTTTGTTACAGGCACGTAGCATTGCTCTATAAACAATTCTATCAGTGCATACCACTGTGGTCTGATTAAAGACGTAGTCAGTGATCCTTCACCTCATGAATGAGCTTTTTGAAAATTATCCAAAGGGCCTAAAACTCTCACCTTTTAAATCCCTCTTTTGTGTGAAGCCATTTTCTTTCCGATGCATGTGCACTGGCATCCATACACACATCCACATGAATTTGTTTATAATTTTAGCTGGTTCTTACCTGCTATTAATAGGGCTAGGAGAAATGAGTCACAGGGCAGTTCGAAAATGAAAATCCAGCGAAATATATTTTGTAATGCAAAATGATTTCCAAACAAGTTTCATTCACGAAGTAAACAACTCACAGACTATTAGCTCTGAAATGGTTTATCATTATAGAGATCAGGGGTTTGTTTCTAATTAGAAAAAGGTACAAACAAATGCCCATCCCTTGCTGTGAGAGTACTGTGAATGTTTAGAGCATGGGGGTAACATGACATCGTGAAGAAACAGTTTAACAGTGTAAAAACATTCCTTCTTCAGAGTCTCCTCCGATCAGACCACCTCTTTAGCATTTATTTTTTTAATGATAATTTTTAGACACATCCTGAGAGCTCTATCTTTTAAATGCAGCAGAATTCTTTCCCTTGTTCTCTACCCCAGGGCTAGAAAAAATAAAAATGAGACATGCACAAGAGAGTCTCTTATTTTACACAACGATTCTAATCACAATTGAAATGCTTTTTTTAATTCCAGAAGGTCTTAGAACATAGGTTTATTTAGAGAAAGGCAAGAGCATTTATAAATTTTTAAAATTAACACTCTCAAACATTCTGTATTGATAATTTAGAAGTGATGTCAGTATTGATAATTTAGAAGTGATGTTATTTGAAAGAATCTTATGCATAATTTTAGCTAGTTAACAGAAGCCAACAGCTTATAATGGCTCAGGATTTATTTGGCTGCTCAGTCATATAACTGCTTAACAAAAGTATTTGATGTTGAGTGGGGCAATGTTCACAAAGCAACCCAATAGTCACAAGTCAGATATGAGAACTTTACTGTGGCTTGGAAGACAGAGAAGGCATGTGTGCAAGAGATCTGGATTTCAGGAACAGCAGAACTGATGGAGGGATAGTTTGCTCTAAATCGTTCCAAATGGATCTTTGATCAATGTTTTTCTTTACAGTGACATCACAAGCAGCTATCATTTCTTCCCACTTTAGTAAAGTCCCCTGTTTATGTAATGCAATCCAGTATTCCTGCATATTCCTGTCATTTGGGCTTCAAGAGAAGAAGTGCACTTGATGCGGTCCCATGCTTTTGGGCCAGATCCCTTTTGGCAAATGATTTTGGAGACAGAGATGCATTTTGGGTAAAAGGTCTAGTCTCTTACAAACAGAATGAAGCTTTAAATAAATTAATGACAGATGCACAAAGAAATTTGACTAAATTATACCAAAGAAACTATTCTAAGGTGATCTATATTTGGAAGAAGAACACTTTTTGTAAGTATAATACAAAATGGTCAATAGATAGGCACCAAAAAGGATCTCAAACTCCATGTGAGACTTCTATTCTCAGCCTTCAATGACTGTCTAGATTAACAATTCCCAAGTCCACATTTCTGTTCCAAATCTCTCTTCCAAGCCACAGATTCTAATTTCCAACTCTGTAGAGCAAGACTTAAACTACTTGACCAAAGCTGAACTCATAATTTATTTTCATCCACTTCTCATCCTCCTATAATTGTTTCTATTGTATGCAATCTTCTAAACAGGTCAACATATACTCCTCTACCTCCCTCATCTGAAGCCCTAAACAACTGTGCACCAAATTCGATTAATTTCACTCATGAAAATCTCTCCCAAATCTGAGCTCTCCGCTCTATTTCCACTGCCAGTATTAGTTCAGATCTTCCTCATCTTCTCCCTGGATCACCTCAGTAGGCTTCATATCATATCATAACTGCTCTATGCCACCACTCTCTTTTCTTCCCATTTCATCCTATTTTATTTTTGTCAATTATACTACTAATTTTTTTCCCAATTTCTTTTGGAACCTCATCCTCTTGCTTAAAATCTCACCTTCTCTCCATTGCATGAAGGATAAATTCTAATACTGCTCCTGTGACCCTTCAACTCGACCCCAGCCTAATTCTCCAGCCCTATCACTCATAATTCTCCTCCATCCAGCCCCCCTATTTAAAATGTACCTCACTTCTCACAATTTCTTAATGTTTATTTATTTTTGAGAGAGAGAGAGACAGAGACTGAGACAGAGGGCAAGTGGGGGAGGTGCTGAGACAGAAGGAAACACAGAATCTGGAAGCAGGCTCCAGCTCTGAGCTGTCAGCACAGAGCCTGATGCAGGGTTTGTACTCAAGAACCACAAGATCATGACCTGAGCCCAAGTCAGACATTCAACCGAACTGAGCCACCCAGGAGTCCCATAACCTCTCATAGTTTCTTAACTTGCTATACCTACTTGTATTTCAATGCCTTTACACCTGTTCTCCCTTCTGTCTGGAATGCCCTCCCTCACATTTTTCACCTAGTATACATTTCCTTGTCCTTAATTACACAGTTACATATTACTTTCTACATGTTTCCTAGAATCTCCACATATAGGCTTAGTGTTTTGCTCTTCTGTTCCTCCATAAGACTTTGTTCATAATCTCATTATATTGCCTATTATAATCTATTGTAAAAATCAGTTTTCCTGCATGTTTCACTTATTTACTCATGTTTCTTAATTCAGCCAATATAATTGTCTGCTATAGGGAAGGCTCTGGAAGAGAATAAGATGTTCTGTCATACTATCCACATGCATCTCTTATTTAATGTTCTACGAAACAGAAATTGTCATTGTATAAATTCATTTTTAAAATGAGGAAATTGGAAGTCAATGAAAATGATAGCACCACAACCCAAAACCTCTGGGATGCAGCAAAGACAGTCATAAGAGGAAAGTATATAGCAATCCAGGCCTTCCTAAAGAAGGAAGAAAGATCTCAGATATACAACCTAACCTTAGGCCTTAAGGAACTGGAAAAAGAACAGAAAATAAAACCCAAAAACAGCAGAAGACAGGAAATAATAAAGATTAGAGCAGAAATTAATGCTATAAAAACAAAACAAAACAAAAAAAAAACAGTAGAACAGATCAATGAAACCAGAAGCTGGTTCTTGGAAAGAATTAACAAAATTGATAAGCCAGTTTGATCAAGAAGAAAAAGGAAAGGACCCAAATAAGTAAAATCAAGCATGAAAGAGATCACAACCAACACAACAGAAATAAAAACAATAATAAGAGAATATTATGAGCAATTATATGCCAACAAAATAGGCAATCTGGAAGAAATGGACAAATCCCTAGAAACATATACACTACCAAAACTGAAACAGGAAGAAATAGAAAATTTGAACAGACCCATAACAGTAAAGAATCGAATTAGTAATAAAAAATCTGCCAAAAAAACAAGACTCCAGGGCCAGATGGCTTTCCAGGGGAATTCTACCAAACATTTAAGGAAGAGTTAACATCTATTCTCTTGAAACTGTTCCAAAAAATGGAAATGGAAGGAAAACTTCCAAACTCTTTCTATGAAGCCAGCATTACCCTGATTCCAAAACCAGACAGAGGCCCCACTAAAAAGAAGAACTACAGACTAATTTCCCTGATGAACATGGATGCAATAATACTCAACAAGATATTAGCCAACTGGCTCCAACAATACATTAAAAAAATTATTCACCACGACCAAGCAGGATTTATACCTGGGATGCAGGGCTGGTTCAATATCCACAAAACAATCAATGTGATTCATCACATCAATCAAAGAAAGGACAAGAACCATATGATCCTCTCAATAGATGCAGAGAATACATTTGACAAAATACAGCATCCTTTCTTTATAAAAACGCTCAAGAAAGTAGGGATAGAAGGATCATACCTCGAGATGATAAAAGCCATATATGAGCGACCCGACGCTAATATCATCCTCAATGGGGAAAAACTGAGAGCTTTCTGCCTAAGGTCAGGAACGAGACAGGGATGTCCACTCTCACCACTGTTACTCAACACAGTACTGAAAGTCTTAGCCTCTGCAATCAGACAACACAAAGAAATAAAAGGCATCCAAATCAGCCAGGAGGAGATCAAACTTTCACTCTTTGCAGATGACATGATACTCTATATGGAAAACCCAAAAGATTCCACCAAAAAACTGCTAGAATTGATTCATAAATTCAGCAAAGTTGCAGGATATAAAACCAATGCACAGAAATTGGTTGCCTTTCTATACACCAACAATGAAGCAACAGAAAGAGAAATCAAGGAATTGATCCCATTTACAGCTACACCAAAAACCATAAAATACCTAGGAATAAATCTAACCAAAGAGGTGAAAAATGTATACACTGAAAACTATTGAAAGCTGATGAAAGAAATTGAAGAAGACACAAAGAAATGGAAAAAGATTCCATGCTCCTGGATAGGAAGAGCAAATATTATTAAAATGTCAATACTACCCAAAGCAATCTACATATTCAATGTGATCCCTATCAAAGTAACACCAGCATTCTTCACAGAGCTAGAACAAGTAATCTTAAAATTTGTATGGAACCAGAAAAGACCCCGAATAGCCAAAGTGATCTGGAGAAAGAAAACGAAAGCAGGAGGCATCACAATCCCAGACTTCAAGCTGTACTACAAAATTGTAATCATCAAGACAGTATGGTACTGGCACAAGAACAGATACTCAGATCAATGGAACAGAATAGAGAACCCAGAAATGGACCCACAAACGTATGGGCAACTAATCTTTGACAAAGCAGGAAAGAATATCCAATGGAATAAAGATAGTCTCTTCAGCAAGTCGTGCTGGGAAAACTGGACAGCAACATGCAGAAGAATGAACCTGGACCACTTTCTTACACTATACACCAAAATAAACTCAAAATGGATGAAAGACCTCAATGTAACACAGGAAGTCATCAAAATCCTCGAGGAGAAAGGAGGCAAAAACCTCTTTGATCTTGCCCGCAGCAGTTTCTTACTCAACATGTCCCTGGAGGCAAGGGAAACAAAAGCAAAAATGAACTACTGGGATCTCATCAAAATAAAAAGCTTTTGCACAGTGAAGGAAAAAATCAGCAAAACTAAAAGGCAACCGACAAATGGGAGAAGATATTTGCAAATGACATATCAGATAAAGGGTTAGTATCCAAAATCTATAAAGAATTTATCAAACTCAACACCCAAAAAACAAATAATCCAGTGAAGAAATGGGCAAAAGACATGAATAGACACTTCTCCAAAGAAGACATTCAGATGGCCAACCAACACATGAAAAAATGCTCAACATCACTCATCATCAGGGAAATACAAATCAAAACCACGATGAGATACCACCTCACCCCTGTCAGAATGGCTAACATGAACAACTCAGGCAACAACAGATGTTGGCGAGGATGCGGAGAAAGAGGATCTCTTTTGCATTGTTGGTGGGAATGCAAACTGGTGCAGCCACTCTGGAAAGCAGTAAGGAGGTTTCTCAAAAAACTAAAAATAGAACTACCCTATGACCCAGCAATTGCACTACTAGGCATTTATCCACAGGGACAAGTGTGCTGTTTCCAAGGGACACACACACCCCCATGTTTATAGCAGCACTATCAACAATAGCCAAAGTATGGAAAGAGCCCAAATGTCCATCGACGGAGGAATGGATAAAGAAGGTGTGGTATATATATACAATGGAGTATTACTCAGCAATCAAAAAGAATGAAATCTTGCCATTTGCAATTACATGGATGGAAGTGGAGGGTATTATGCTAAGTGAAATTAGTCAGAGAAAGACAAAAATCATATGACTTCACTCATATGAGGACTTTAAGAGACAAAACAGATGAACATAAGGGAAGGGAAACGAAAAAAATATAAAAAACAGGGAGGGGGACAAAACAAAAGAGACATAATTATGGAGAACAAACTGAGGGTTGCTGGAGGGGTTGTGGGAGGAGGGGATGGGCTAAATAGGTAAGGGGCATTAAGGAATCTACTCCTGAAATCATTGCTTCACTATATACTAATTTGGATGTAAATTTTAAAAATAAAAAATAAAGTTAAAATATAAAAAATAATAAATAAATAAACATCAAAAAAACCCCACAAAAGTCAAACAATTTACATGTTGTCTCTCTGGGCTGCATACTCCTCAAGCTAAGGAGCCATGGTAAGTGAGGTATTCATTTTTATATTCCCAGTGGTTATCAGAAATCACTGGACATTTGACAAACATTCTTGAATAATCAGAAGAGGGAATGAGTGAATGAATAGATGGCTATTGTGTATTTCATCTCACATGATAAATATTCTCTGAGAAGTTGTACATAATACATAGATTTTGAAAAACAAATCCCATTTTAGACATATTATTTTTCTAGAAGTTCTCTGATGAATCATCTTGCAGAGTATATTTTTAAGCTATCTCTGAATTTTTACATAGTGAAGTTACATAAAATGAGGTATAGCCACATGGGTAGAATGACATCAGGCTCATGCTATGTGCCTCTAATGAAGTAACTTCCAAGTTAGTCAGCATTGCTTAGGGGTCTATCCCCCAACATGATGACCACTGGGGGCCCACCCAGGGATAGAGACTTTGGAGTATGTCCAAAGAAGAGCAATGAAAATGATTAAATGGTTGGAAAATTGTCTCTCTAAGGAAAGGTCACGGGAACTAGGCCTATTTAGTGTAGAAATATGAAGGGGAAAACCTCCCAATATATTTCAAGGATGTGAAAAGGAATAGGCAGAGGTAAGCAGCTGTTTTTAATTTTTATTTATAATGGTAAAGGCAAGCACAGGACAGTGACTTCGAATGCGCCATAAAGGTTTAGGTCAGTCCTTATAAAGTCCTTACAAAACAATAGACTCAATTAACCCAAAAGGTTATGATATTTATTTCTTTGAAATCTTTCATAGAGTCAACTTCCCTAGAAAAGCAATGTACTGTGCCCAGATCCAGCTAGAAAGAAGAGATATTTGGTAATGTGGTTAGAAAAGGTCTAGCTAAGATTCATGCATCTGTATTGCTCACTTTGGAAATAAAAATTATATTCAGCAAGTTTGGCTTTTAGGAAAAGTCTTATTTTTTTTCTGTGTTTTTTTTTTTCCTATCATTTTGAAAATTTGAAATCCAAGTATCTTATGAATAAATTATTTTGGAAAATCTATTAAATATTCAATTAAATCCTTTTTGGCAAGAAACATTATGGAGTCATGAGCAATTTAAGCAATGATTTGTGAACAATTATCTAGAGAATGACAAACCAATAATGCTAAAGACAAAAGTGCCGAGGGTTATAAAAAATGCAGAGCTTACAGAATAGCCAGTCGGAGTGTCTGCTTTCCTTATCTTTGGACAGCAGTGTTGGTGTTGATAACAAGACAGTTTATACTACTCAGAGACACCCAGGACACTGTCTATTTTGCCTTTTCACAGATATAAGGTCTGTGAGCTGGAATTGACAGTAATGGTTTTCATCCAGCAGACCCATGTGAAAGTCTTAGGGGGTGAGCAATGTTTCTATTGTATCATGTTACTATTGCATTGCTCTAATGTAGTATTAATATGATACAGATGTATTAATTTATTATGGAGTCACAGATATTGAAATATATTGGCAAAAAAAATGTGTGGGAAGAGTTATCCAGGTCTGCTGAGACATCCTCAATGATCCAGAAGAATCGATTCCCAGAAAGAAGTCCACTTACCAGAGAGCAACCGTAACGTCTAGACTGCCTAAATTGACGGTATGGGGGACATGTGGAAAGTAGATAATTGCATCAAAATGGCATATACCTGCCACTTTGGGTCGCCGGGAAAAAAGAAAAATCATATTAATTGTAAATGCCGGTGACCCAAAGTATACTGTACTCTGTTTTCTCCCCCAGAGACTATTGTCTTCAACTCAGTTCTCCAATGGAAAAATAAACTCAAAAGACATCTTCACCATACAAGGAAGTCTTTGTTTCAGACTGGCTGCTGATATTCCAAACAAACTCACACTCAAGATAAGGTTAACCTCTCAGGGAACTCAGACACTTTTTTCTTCCTAGTCATCAACTTCCCAACATTAAAGGCAGTCCTCACTTTTAGACACAATGTTTGATGCAAATGCAACTTCAAGAAGATTACTTCAAGGCCAGACCTGCCTGGTCTCCTACTCCATCCCAATCATGGGGGTGCTGTCAGCTATAAGGGGAAGCCGCCAAAATTAGTAGCTATGGTTGGTGAAAAGTGAAAGGTGAGTCTTCATGATTGAATGTCCAGAAAAGCAGGATCCCCCACCCCCCCACCCCCAGCCAAATGAACTGGTGGATGGTGAATTATTTGCACCTTCCAAAAAAAACAACCAAACATTTCTTCTGAGCATTTTCAGCAGTCCCTTTTTATAATTGCTACTTAAAATATGAAACAGGGCTAACTTTACACCATCTTACTTCCTAAACAGATTCACTTCTCCACTCTCTTTTCAAGTTTCCCGTTCTCATTAGCAGTATATACTGCTGTTAGGTTCATGCGTTGAAGGACCTTTATGAAGCTATTGAATTATTAAAAGCACATAGTTTTTCATTGGGCCTTAATTTAAGGCTTGAATTTGGAGCTGTTTATCTGAGTTGGCAGGAGGAAAAATGCAAGTTAGAGACCTCTCATGGACGTTACTTCCCAGAAGTCTCGTTTTGAACAGCAGTTTTGGTCAAATCAAAAATAGGGAGTACCAAATCTCCAGAAAGGAAAATTCTCTTGAAAACATTTTCTCTCAAGTTTTTGGAGGTGGCTGCTTATATTTTTCAAAAAAGCCTAGATAATTTCAAAACATTTTGTGTCTATGCACACCACTGTATGGGCAAGAAGGCAAGTAGAGGTGACACTGAGATTTTTTTTTAATTTTTAATGTTTACTTATTTTTGAGACAGAGAGCCAGAGAGACAGAGCATGACTGGGGGAGGGACCAAAAGAGAGGAGACACAGAATCCGAATCTGAGTTGTCAGCATAAAGCCCAACATGGGGCTTGAACTCATGAACCACAAGATCATGACCTGAACCAAAGCTGGCCACTCAACCAACTGACCCACCCAGGCACCCCAACACTGAGATTATTTAGGTGATGAATATTTTGTAATGTCCCTTCATTTTTAATAAATTCACCATGGTTCGCTGTTAGTAGGGAAAAAAATACACTAGTCCCTTATGCTACAAAAACACTGGGAAATAAATACTAACTTATATCCATGAGTAATGGCTGAGTAATTTTGACCACATATTTAATGTATCTCTATCTATCAATCCATGCATTTTTTTCCAAACTTTATATTAAGTATCTACTTTGGACTCAGTAGTAATAAATATCTATAATATGTGCTTTTCCTCCAGAAATGTTCAATAATTTTAGGAGCGCTTTTGGGAACACCCAAAGCTGTAACACAGAATGGGGCCATCAAATGCTAAGAAAGCTAAATTTTGTAGCATCAGGATGCTTTTGTTGTTCAGGTAGGAAATATTAAAAGAGTAATAGAATGAAGGATCCTGATTTGAGACCTACTCTCTGGGGTAAAATTAATCAAATCTGGTGAGAAATTGTTTTGAGCTACGATTGGTGAGAGATGTAAAGGAGTACATGTTTACTTCTTTTCTAGTTTAGAAGATTGGAAAAAAATGGATACATATATAGGAGGAAGTATGTATTTAGGGGATGAGAAGCAGATAAAAATAAATCATGACTGGGGCGCATGGGTGGCTCAGTTGGTTGAGCGGCCGACTTCAGCTCAGGTCACGATCTCGCAGTCCGTGAGTTCGAGCCCCGCGTCAGGCCCTGGGCTGATTGGCTCAGAGCCTGGAGCCTGCTTCCGATTCTGTGTCTCCCCCTCTCTCTCTGCCGCTCCCCCATTCATGCTCTGTCTCTCTCTGTCTCAAAAATAAAAAACGTTAAAAAAAATTAAAAAAAAAAATAAATCATGACTTCAGTTTTAGGCAAGAAGTTTAAGGTAAGGTATGATAAGAGATGATGCTAGAGCATACGGATCATGAAGGGTCTTTAAGTTGGACTAAGCAGCTTAGGTTGATTCAATAAACAAACCATGACAAGGTGAAAAGCAGGAAAGTGACACACTGCCAGATATGTATTTCAAATACAGCACCCAGACTGTCTGGAGGGTAAGGTAACATGGAGAAGCCAGTCAACAATGAAGGGAGAGCAAGGACTGTGTTAGTGAAGCATTTCAGGTGTGCAATGTTGATGGACCAAACCAGAAAAGTTTAAGAGATTGAGAAATAATCATAAAGTACAATTTGTAGGATTGGCTGGTTGATTGTATGTGGGGAATGGGAAAGAGGAAGTGGCTTAGGAGGACTCCCAATTTCTGGCTGGAGTAACTATGTGAATAATGTTGCAATTAACCAACATAGGAAACATAAGAAGGAAGAGTGGGTTTGGAGAGAGAGAAATTTTAGATCTGCTTTGAACATGTTGTATTTCAACATGATGAGTAAGACATTTAAATGGATTTAATTAGAAGGTTATCTCCAGGGAGATACCAGAACTGTAGACTTGGATTCCAAAGCAACAAGACATGGTGGTAGTTAAAATCAAGAAAGTGAATGTGTTTGCTCAAAGAAAATGAAGATAGAATGGCCAAGAGCCAAAGACAGAATCCAAGGGAACCACCAATATTTGAAAGAAGACGTAGAGCACATAAGGAAGATTAAGAAGAAATATTCAAGAAAATAAGAGTCAAAAAAAGAATAACCTCATAGATGTTAGCACAATAGAGATTTTCAAAGTCCAATGCCTGATAGTGTCAGTATTGAAGAGATGTCCAATAAGATAGGAATTGAAATAGCAAAGAAAATTTATCAGCTCTTACCGTATAGATATTTTGGCCCTTACCATATAGATATCCTGGCAGGCCATGTTGTCATTTAGCTGAAAGATACTTTCCACAGATGCCTTATCTGTCTTCCCAGCACCATATACTCTGATTGCCACCATCCATATAACTAGGCTTTTGCCTTGATCAACTATATGCAATCTGTTCTATAACTTTGTTTACCATTCTAGGTCACCGTCATGAATTTCACCTAATAACTGCACCTAAAATGCCTTCCATGCCTCTTGCTCATCCATTCCTCTAAATTTGTTTTATATTTTCCATTTATACAACTGTGAATTGAGAACTTGCTAAATATAGACAGCTTCTTACATTTCTACCCTTTTCCTGAAATCCCCAGCACTGTGTCCCTAATTATGTTTTGGATCTACTGGTTTGGCATTCCCTGAAATGTACGTAAAATGACCATATCCATTGGACTCACGTCTTGGAACATTTCCAGTTGATGTTGCTGGGGCTGACTCTATGGAGTAATTAACTCTCTGTATGCCCTCATCCCAGTTAGGACTCCTGTCCTTGTATAACTTAACATGTTACAGACCTGTCTCATAGCTATGATCATGTTGAATTTGAGGTGTGGCAGGGTATTGAAATAGAGGTACTGGATAGGCCATTTGAAATATGGGCTGCAGAGGAGGCCAGAGTTGATATATAATTTTGAGAGAGGGACCTAAGGCTGATAGTGAGAAATTTAAAATACAATTGCTTCTTGGGGCACCTGGGTGGCTCAGTTGGTTAAGCGTCAAACTTCAGCTCAGGTCATGATCTCATGGTTCATGAGTTCAAGCCCCGTGTCCGGCTCTGTGCTGACAGCTTGGAGCCTGGAGCCTGCTTCGAATTCTGTGTCTCCCTCTCTGCCCCTTCCCCACTCATGGTTTCTCTCACTTTCTCAAAAATAAACAAACAAGAAAAAAAAATTTTAATTCAATTGCTCCTTGATAGAGTGATTAAAGAGAAGATGTAATCAGGTTTATGATAATGTTATTGTTAATTTTTTTAATGTTTATTTATTTTTGAGAGACAGAGCATGATTGGGGGAGGGGCAGAGAGAGAGAGGGAGACACAGAATCCAAAACAGGTTCTAGGCTCTGAGCTGTCAGCACAGAGCCTGACACAGGGCTTGAACTCACTAGCCATGAGATCATGACCTAAGCTGAAGTCAGATGCTCAACTGACTGAACCACCCAGGTGCCCTGGGTTTATGATAACATTTTAAAAGACAACCAGACTGAAGGTGTGAGACGAAATAAAGAAGAAGTCTGAGACATAAGAGGAGACCTGGAAAATGGAAAACAGAATATAAGCCAAAGTGAAGTGAGCAAAGAGAATAAGGACACAGAAAAGATCTAAGCCACCATTTTATCCTCATCTTTGAGGGAACAGCTTCAACAGAGGCAAAGCCAGACTTTAAGAAATTCTGAAGATAATAGGGGAAAAGTAGAGGAAGTAAATTTTGGACCACATTTGGAAGGGTTTTGAAGAAGGTAAAGAATTCAGTTGGTAAACAGAAAAGGTAGCAAAGGACCCAGAAGTCTGTGTTTATGGAGTCTTACTTCCTTGCATCCTGTATATCTCTCAAAGCGCCTATACAGAGCAGGTTCAACCGATATTTGTTGAATGAGTGAGCTCTGGTTTTGCTTTTGTTTTTATTTAAAATGTGCGTGTCCACAGATTGGGATCCAGTGAAGATGTTAGAGAAAAAGTGGATACTTGTGATAACAATATCCTGAAAACTCTGGTAATGTTTGGAGTCCAGAATATTGAGAGAGGAGTGAAGTCTCAACTAGGTAAGAGTCAGAGAGAAAGGAACACAGGGGAATGAAGATTAGAGTATGCAAAAGGGGGGCAAACCCCGTGCTCTTTTCTCCCTAAAATAGTGGGGTAACCTGATGGTGTTGAGAGATGAAAGAAAACAACATTACTAAATTTGATGTGAAAGCTGAATGGAGACATGAATTTTCCATGTTAGGGAGAACTGACAGTGAAAACAGAGTGTCTTCAGTCGTCAGGAGAGCCTTCAGATTTTGTTTCCTCCTTCTCCAAACATTCTGTCATCTCAAAGGAAAAAAAAAAAAAAAGTGGCAGGAAAGCAACTGGTGGAGGTTATCCAGGGTAGAGATTTGATGAGTTAGGTAGGGAGAAGGATCAGAAAGATGAACTGAGAAGTTGGCCATGTGTACAAGCCTGGGTCAGAAAGGAGAGATGCTATTTGAGCATGTAAAGGTTCCAAAGAGAATGGAGAATAAATGCTGAGTTGAATGGGGAAAAACGAAGGTAAAAAAAAAATGTGAGTGAGGCAGGGAAGTGCTGAATTAAAGATTTCAGAAAGAAAAATATTGACTTATGGTGACAAATTTCGTTCTGTGTGGCTCAGAAAGCAATGTGCTACAGGTCCATAGGGTCAGGAGTGGAAAGGAATCAGATCAAGGAATCTTCAGGGTCAAAAGTATAAGTATTGAAGTTATTAAGGAAGGTTGCAGGGAACACTCAGAAAGGAAAGTTTTGCACCAAATAATTTATATAACCTGAAATAAATTCCAGGGTGTGGTAGCAAATAGCAATGGTGTTTTAAGGAAGGCCACACAGAGGAAAGTAATAGCCCTGAGGTGATAAAAATGAGAGGTTCTTCAGAAAGCAGGGTTCCTGCACTCCAACTGTTATCATGTGAAACTAAAGTAAAATAAAATAATGTCCCTCTCTTTGGTTTATACCATACTTGCTCACACAGCTGGTTCACTGATCAAGAAATCACATACAAAAAAAACCCAATTCTCACTACAACCCCACTTAATCAGGGCCAGTGGGAAGTGAGACTTCCATGAAAAAGATAATGGGAATTTGGATTCTTAGTGAGAGAGCAACATTTCCATTAGATGAGAAATAGTTTCTAAAAAAGAGAGACATGATTTTTCTTAGAGAGGAGGTAGTATTCCACTAGGTACAATGGAGCAGAACAGTTACAGAAAGAACAACTCATATTCACAGATGCAAAGAAGTAGATAGGAACACAGCCAGGAAAGCACACTGCCAACCCCAGACTCCACCATGAGAATGGAATGTCTTCATGGTGGAGTTTCCACAAACAATCTCATTTAGTCTAGTATTTGGAGTATACTAGGGTTGGTGTTCATCCAGCTGTGGCCTGCCTGGGAAGCATCAAGAAATAGGACCTGGTGGAGACAGAAATGACTCTCTTAACAGCACTTTTTTTCAGCTCTGGAGAAGTCTGTACTACTCAACTTGCACAAGAGTTATGGCTATAACAGTGCTTGGAAGCATTCTGTTATCAAGCATTTAGAAAAAGTGTTAGTTTTAGCCAAAGAGAAGCTAAATAACTACAAAAGACACTGGCTAGATTTGCTGTACTCTTAGCAGATACTGTGTGGAGTTTAGGTCCTTTACCCAGAAAATTAAATAGGACCAAAAAAATCAGTCTCTCTTTGTCATATACTTACTTCCAAGCTGATTTGACAAACCCTAAGAGCAATCACAGCAAAAAACAAAAACAAAAACAAAAAGCAAAAAACAAAAACAAAAAACCAAAACAAAAACAAGGGGAAAAGAAATAAAGAAAAAAAAAAGAAAAAAGAAAATAAAAATCCTGCTGCATATTTAATCATATTTAACTGAATTGTCTTCTTGTTTGCTTGAATTAAGAGTGAAAATGGCTGGTTTACTGTTCTAATATGACAGAGCAGGATATTCACATGCAGTTTCCATGTGAAGGTTTTGTGGGACAGGTAGTTTTGGTAGTTTCCTGTTTGGGCTTTGAAAGAGGGGAGGGGGATAATTCA
The DNA here is from genome assembly GCF_018350195.1 of Panthera tigris. Lineage (NCBI taxonomy): Eukaryota > Metazoa > Chordata > Mammalia > Carnivora > Felidae > Panthera > Panthera tigris. Next base: position 69,797,220 of record NC_056666.1, on the reverse strand, counting down.
GCAGATGGCGACTGGGAGATTTTTCTTTCATGTTGCAAGTATAATACAAAATGAACTATGAAGTTAACCAGCCACAATTCTCTGCAAAGGTCAGCTGGTCTCAACTGATTTCATGTTCTTTTTACAAAACACTCTTGATCTAAACTGTATTATGTGGAAAAAATCAGATGCTGCTCTACCCACTATTAATTCATTTCAAATATTTGCTTCAATTCCAGGATAATAAACATAACCTTGACTGAGTAATTCTTTCCCAGTTATAATCTGTATACTGATTATCTGTGTTGACCTTATAAATGTATTATTTTTGTTCATTTCACGACTGTTTGGATTTTTTTGTTTTTTGTGGTTTTTGTTGTGGGGTTTTTGGCTTTGTTTTTTGTTGTTGTTTAACCTTTTTTCCTTTGGGGGCTTCTCTTTGTTCATTTGTTTTTGTTTGCTTTGGACAGAGTAGTGAGTCACGAATTGAGTTTTTTAACCTGGCAAGATGGAAATATGAGTATGCCAAGTAAATCACAAACACTAATAGATTTTGTTCACTCTTTTCTTCACAGTACAGTAACGTGTATACTTTTCTAAGCATGCAGAGGGAAGTCCATCAATTAAACAATGATTCTTAAATACCTATAATTTATTTGATACACAGTTACATAGGACATTCTATATGCTCAACATTGCTTTAATTATTGTGGCAAATACAGAGAAATAAATAGGATATGGCTTCAGCCTTCAAAGTATTTAGTATCTTGTTCAGCTAACAAGATTTAATAATACTTGAAATAACAAGGAACAGTTTAAGATAGTGTGCAACTAAAGCATTAATTCCAAAATGGAAGGTCAGTGTAGGTTAGAGTTGGAGAAAGCTTAATGAAAAAGATAGAACTTAAATACTAGAGATATGATCTTAATGCTTGGGTAACACATGTATAGTTGGGATGGCAAGTAAAGGCAGGAGGAAGTAATGAGAATAAGTAACCAAAACAGCAATTAAAACAAGAAGGAGGCAGAGGCGGAGGAGTAGAATTTACATGGACTGAATGTTTATTATGCTCTAGGAACAATGCTGAGTGCATTATATAATTGAAAAATGTATATGATGCTCTGAACACTTCTATCATTTCTTCACCCATAGTCAGATTTCTTCCAGCCTTTTTCCATGAGTGGTGCTATTCTTTGAGGCATCCATAATTTCCTCACCAGCCTCTTTACAATCAGTGCCACTCGTTCACTCATTCACAAGAATATCAAACAGAAGGAAGGGTGAGCAAATAGGGAAATAGACATCGTTCTCCCTAGCACACTTCTGTGCTCTTTCATTATTTGTACACCCCTGCAAACACAGACCAATTTCCCACTTGCTTCCCTGGGCCTCCTAGAACAATCACTGTTTCTCTCCTTGGAGGCTGTACTCTATTTCTCTGCTTCTCATCTTCTCCCATTACCACGACCGCAGTCACATTCCTCAACATTTCTGTATGACGGACGGAAAAACCCTGTAGAAAAATTTGAGGGTTGGTGGTACTCTAATATGTGATCCCTTCCAAACTATGTTTATGTTTTTTTAAAAAATGTTTATTTATTTATTTTGATGAAAAGAGAGAACACAAGGGAAGAAGGGGCAGAGAGAGAGGGAGAGAGAGAATCCCAAACAGGCTCTGCACTATCCGTGCAGAGCTGGATGTGGGGCTCCATTTCACAAACTGTGAGATCACGACCTGAGCCAAAATCAAGATTCAGACACTTAACCAAGTGAGTCACTCAGGCACCCCAAACTATGTTTATGTTCAAGAAAAACTGTGTTATTTAAATTCATAGGAAAGAGTAAGATGAGACTGACAGGAACAAGAATAAAGAAATGTTGCTTATGTATTTCTTAGGATCGAACAGAGAGAACATTCCTCTATTGAGGAATGAACCAGTGTCACACAATTACTTGATCAGAGAGCCAGTTAGGCTCCACATTGTTAAAGGTAACTAGATATCAGTGGGGACTGAACTTATGACCCAGACTTCTTTAGCACTCAATTTTAATGATCAAAATAACGATAGCGAGGTGTCAGCTAAATCCTATGTCTATATAACTCTATAGTTATATAACTCTATAACTCGATAGACTGCATAACTCTGTAGAGAAGCATACATGATTATCAATTGGATTGTTATCGCCTTCTCTTTTTGAACAGGATATGCGGGTAGGAGCGAGGGGAAAACAATGAGTTAATATGTGGGACAATATTATGGGCTGTGTTTCACTCACAGACCCAGCACTACTTGATTCATGACTTAAATCATAGAGCTATGTTGGTCCAAGTGAGGATTCTTATTCAAGTATTGGGGTATAGAAGACAAACCTAAGACCCACTCGATAGAAGGAGAACTAGTGGATGTTAATTTCCACTTCATAAAGTTGCCAAGCTACACATTTTGTTTTGAAAGGCATGCTTACTTCATGGATACCACTTACCAGTAGTTAACTGAAATACCTTACAAACATTTTGGAGTCAAAGAAAATAATGTTCTCTCTACAAATGAATGACCTATAATGAAAAAGTTTTTTTTAGATCCCCCAAGACAGAATTGCAAAGAAGGTTAAAGCCACTCTTTTTGTTTAGACTTCGAGAAACTAAAGAAAAATCTTTAGAGAATGGATCAGAGAGACCAAGGGTTGCATACTAAAGACCCTGTCTGAGAAACCACACTTCAGATGATCTGGTATAAACCTCTATAGATGCTTAATGATTGGTTACAGATATTTAACTGGTGTTTTATAATATTTCTTTCTATCTTTTGTTTCTGTGTCTTTTTGCATCGCCAAATTCAGCTGCTCTAATTCCAGAACAGGTGTGGGATGGCTTGGTCTTTCAGGGCGATGCCCCTTGAGGATCCTCACTGCCTTTGTCTCAGCAGTAATATCATTAAAAGGACAGACTTAGAGGAAATGGAAGGAAGGAGATTTTCTCCTCTGTAGCTATTGTTGCTCTTGGCAGGGTGCTACCAGGAGGCCTAGATATGTACCACTTAAAGCTTAAATACTACAGCTCACTCTACCAAAGAGCAGTTTAAACACAAAAGCTCAAGTAGATTATGCTCCTTTATGAGGTGACTCATCTTGGATGATAAATATAGTGTGCCTCCCACACACAAAAACAGATGTGGCAGATACGTCGCTTATAGACACAGTGCTTTGCAAAAGCTTTGCGGCTACAGAGATTTAGTTCTTAAAATAATGCCTCACATTTCCACGGCATTTTCTTCCAAGTGTTCACAGCATTTGGGATGGGAGTGAGGGGAGGGCAGATCATTCCAAGTGAATGATGTGAGGTTCGGCCGAAAGAAAAGTGTCCACTAAGTGTGCAGCCAAAACAACTGCAACGGGTTGTTGACAGGATCTGGAAACTCCTCTCCTGGAGAGCCTGAAGACTCATCCACCCAGGGTGGCCTCTGGGGTCTGCCAGCAACACACAGGATGTATTAGGTGATCCCTGAGGCCATTTTAATTCATCAGATGGAAGGAGGCATTTGTAACGAATACCCAACAAACAAACTGCCAAATAGTGTCACCAAATCTTACAAAATCTCTTGAATACGAAGAAAAAATATGCGTGTCCATTGTCTTTTCCTCTTTCCGTTATTTAGATTTAGATTTAGACTCTTTAGTAGGAACGAAATACTTATCTATTTAAGCTTACTGAAGCCGTTAAGGTGACATTCAAGCTGGCTTCTCCTCAAAATGCGCCACCTGCCACCATGTAGCCAACTGCCTCTACTAGTTGATTTGTTGCCATAGTTAAAGACACAGTTAGATACTCCCAGGCATCCAGGCTCAGGCTCTGAATCCTACATTCCAAAGTGAAATCTACCATCCTTGGTAGGCATATTCCATTCTCAGGAATCAGTCCTTTCCTGAGAATATGGGGATATTCAGGACAGCTTTGATTTAGAAAAATGGAGAACAGTCGCTTCTATTATTTGTAAACCTATCAGAATTCTTTTCCAGCTGCCTCCACTCCCCCACATGCACTATTTAATGCTCTGCCATGCTTTTCAAATAGCCAGGTATAAACTAAAATGGAAAAGGTGCTTTGTACCTTTCCATTTCAAGTTTCCTTGAGATGGTACCTCAAGAGTTTTAGATTTTCTAGAGCAGTGCTCCAGACTATTTTGATTATGACCCTAATAGATGTATATTAGTGTGTTTATAAATTATACATGTAATAAAAAAACTAGAACATTTTAAAGGATGAGATAAAGATGAACTAAACATATTTAATGTTTTGTTAACCGTGGTGGCTTTATACTTTAAGGTATCAAGGAAAACTATATTAGGACAAGGCTCATTGTTAACTAGAGTAGACATACCTTCATTTTAAATAGCTTTTCTGGTAAATTTATTTTTTGACTAGTTTTCCAGATATTATCAGGTTGTCATTTTCTTTATTTACCCCAAGAACAGCTCTTATTTGGGGAAAAGGTATCAGAACAACCATTTTCTTGTAGTGCCTAAATGCTTGCTCTATTAACATTGTCTTCAATTTAAGTTTGCTTTGCAGGAATATTTTAAAGCCATTTATCCATTTTGTAAAGGTTAGTCTAGTAAAAACTGGATGCAAGTCATTTAATGCAAAATTATGCACATATTAAACTACAGTACATAATAATATCTTGAGGGAAAAAAAAAGGTTCAAGTGAGGGCACCACAGTTAAGCTCACCATCCAGCTTCCCCTCCCAACCTTGCTCCATATGGGCATTCCGTATGTGGTGACCATCTTACATTTATGTGCAGTGGGGATGCCAATGTCATTCCATAAAGCAAATTAGTAATGTTTCCTTATGAAGATGGTGAAAAGAAAGGTCACAGAGGTGGAGAGGATATTTGTAATGCATATATCATCAAAAGATTGGTGTAAAGAATTTTTACAAATCAGTAAGGAGAGAGGCCAACAACCTACCAAAAAAAAAAAAAAATGGGCAAAGACATGAACAAGAAAAGAATATCCAAATGGTCACTAAGCATTAGAAAAAATGCTAAGTCAGAATGCGCGGGTGGCTCAGTCAGTTGAGTGTCAGACTTCTGCTCAGGTCATGATCTCACAGTTGGTGGGTTCAAGCTCTGCATTGGGCTCTATGCTGACAGCTCAGAGCCTGGAGCTTGCTTGGGATTCTGTGTGTCCCTCTCTCTCTGCCCCTCCCTCACTCACACTCTATCTGTCTTTCAAAAATAAACATTAGGGGCGCCTGGGTGGCTCAGTTGGTTGAGCGTCCGACCTCGGCTCAGGTCATGATCTCACAGCTTGTGGGGTTGAGCCCCGCATCAGGCTCTGTGCTGGCCGCTTGGAGCCTGGAGCCTGCTTCAATTCTGTGCCTCCCTCTCTCTCTCTGTCCCTACCCTGCTTGTGCTCTCTGTTTCTCATAAATGAATAAATGTTAAAAAAATAAATAAATAAAAAATAAACATTAGAAAAAAGAAAAAGAAAAATTCTAAGTCTTTAATCATGAGAGAGATAGAACTTAAAACTAGAGTGCAATGTCACTACACACACAAAAGATTTGCTATAAAAAATTAACTATATCATGTGTTGGTGAAGATATGGCGTACTAGAACTCTCATAAAATGGCTGTTGGGAGTATCAGTTGGTACAACCACTTTGAAAAACTGCTTAGCACTATCTACTGAAGCTTAATATTTGCATACCCTAAAATCCAGGAATTCCACTCCTAGGTATTCATCCAACAAAAATATTGATAGATAATAGTATTCATTTCATTACTAAGCCAAAAACTGGCAACAAGGAAACAACCCAAATGCTCATCAACAGTAGAATGGATAAATCATAGTACATCTGTACAATGGAGTCATATACAACACTGAAAATGAATGAACGACAATTATATGTAACCATAAAAGTAAATCTCATAAACATACTGATGAGTAGAAAAATGCCAGATTAAAAATACACAAAAATTCCATTTATATAAAATTTTTAAAAAGGAAAAACTAGTATATGATATTAGAAGTCAAGATACTGATTTTCTCTGAGGGGTAGTCATAGGAAGGAGATATTGCTGGGTGTGGGAGGGGTCTTCTGTGGTACTGACAAGGCCTGTTTCTTGATCATGTTGGTTACACGGGTGTGTTCACTTTATGAAAGCTAATCTACATGTATGCGTTTTATCATTTACTTTTCTTTATGTATGTTATACTTAACAAATTTAAAAAAACACAATGAGTAAAGCTTAATTCATTTTCTTAATTTTTTAAGAAAATAAGACAAATATAATTTTATAACAAAATAATTTTATAATATATAAATAATGTGTATATTATATATAAGTAATATATAAAATAATTTATAATAAAATAAATAAGATGAATAAGATAAAAATAAAAATAAGTGACAGTTTTAATTGTTTCTTTTCACACCCTACTCAATGATTCAGTGAGTTATCCTGGAACATGCACAACCTTTTGGACACCACTATTCTGGAGCCAGAGCATACTGAGTAGAACAGATTTCCTCCCAGACAATAGTTCTGGAGAGTTCAAAAAGTCTAGTCCAGCGGGGGAAGGGAGAAATGCATATTCAGGGAGTAGAGAAACTGGCTGTTGCCCATGCCTGGAGACCACAATTAATTTGGTCAATTTAAGAATATGGGGAATGGGAAAACAACAAGCATTTCTGGTTCCATCCCAACCTTTTCCTAGTCCCAGTATTGGCTAATCAGAAATTCTGTCATTTGAATTAAATCTTTGCTTTGTTTTGTTTAAGACCAACCCTCCTATTTTCTCTCCAGGGTACAAAATATGCATTGCATATAAATCAAGGTTTCTCTCTCTGCAGGCCTCCCACTGTAATTGAAATTCCTGACATGCCTCAAATACAAAAATGACCTTTGCATTCCCCTCTGCTGATTTAATCACTAAACAAAAAATTTTATATTATCCTATGACATTTGTTGGTGCATTCATCAATTAATCCATATTCAATATTTATTGAGCTTCTGTTTTGTTCTAGGCATTCTGCTAGGACCTGATAATATAATCATGAATAAGAAATCATGGTCCCCATTCTTAAAGACCTATAAATGTTCCTGTTGTAATTTTATGTCTTTAATTTCACATATTTATTTATAAAAACAACATAACCTATCAGACATCATTTACTAACGATGCCAAAATTGGTATTGGAGGTGATTGTGCCACTGTCAGACCATCTAATTGGTTAAGTTTGTTGGCTGTCAGGGAAAAAAAAATGTCTTGGGGGTTTGTAATAATAAAGAGTGAAGCCAAGAAAGAGGCCCCTCTTATCCATTACCAAATATCTTTTTAATGACTCAAGTGTAAATGAGTGAAATAGAATAATTAAATGTCTCTTAAATACACATAAATTTACATAATAATAGGAAAATCTGGGTGGAATGCATTTTCATTTTTAATGAAACCAAAACACTTATTCAAAAGATAAACTTAATACCCAGCAGGCTTTTCAGCTGCCACCTCACTTACTCACCAACTTTGAGGGTTAATCTTGGTCTTTGAGCAAGTGAACCATTTACCAACAAGCTTACTCGATCACTTTGATGACTCTACTTAACCCTCTATTTTTTCTTGCTACGAATAAATTCTAACTTCAACTATTTGTAAATGCAAATGAAGTTTTGAAGTCTAATTATTAGTTATCAAGTTTTATATACCCAATGAGACATCATCTCATTTAAAAAAAATAATTAAAACAAAAACTACACTCATAGATTCCAGGATTGCAACTCAGTATGATTTACAATGATTTGGCAGTGCTTACATTTTAGTTACAGTGCTTTTATCACTATTGTGGAATGATGCAATATAAGCTCAGAAGACTGTTAAGCACTCTGCAGTTTTCTAGAAAAGACTACATGACAGTGAAAGAATAATAAAATGGGTGTTTCTTTTTTGCACGCTATGATATGATTGCCAAATAAATCAGAGATGACAATAACTTACGTTTGTTCATTAATGCCCCCCTTTTTATCTTGCAGCATTTATTATGTGCCTATCATGTGCGAGACACTGACAGGCTGTGGGTATACCGAATGAATTAAGTAAAATCTTGTCTCAGTCCTTGAAGAACTCGCAGTCTGGTGAGGGAGACAGACATGTAAACAAATAATTACAATGCAATTTGAGAAGAGCTATAAGAGAAAAGGAATGCACTGTCAGCAGAGATGTTAGCAGAGATGAAGGAGATGGTAATCCTGTCGGAGGGGGAGCAAAGGGCTGGGCAAAAAGGAAGGTCAGAGAGAGCTACAAAGAAAAGACGTGTGACCCTGAATCTTAGAGCTTGAGAGAAACTGAATTTACAGACTAAAATATTTGAAAAAAAAGACTAACTAAAACATATAATAATTAAAAGAAACAGAGTTTCCTTTCTTCTATTACAGACGATGATCCTTCCCTCATAAGACTGTCCAAAGCAATATGACATTTCCCTGTCTCTCACTGAATGTCGCTTGGCAGCTAACCCTCCCAAAATAAGGTACAAAATAAATATCAGAGATGAATCTTTCATCCAATTGTCAGTTTAGAAAACCTTGCTATTGCAATATTGCTATTGGACTAAGCCAACTGTCCCCAATTCCTTTTCCAAGGCATAAGTATCTCTAATCCCAAGTGTTGCTCAAAAATAGAAATACAATTATCTTATTGACAAGAAAGCTATAAACATAAATCTAAAAAGGTCAACCCGCTGATTTTATGCTAACATCTAATTTATCCAGTAGCCTTGTGCCTTTCCAGGCTACCTAGGATCCTGAAATCTTTTAGCACAAAAAGCAACAGGGGATTATTACTTTTTACCAACATTTTCACATTATATTATTACTATTGTCACCAACCAAAGATTTTCATCACTTTTTTCTCTTAATGTTTCAAAGGTAATTTAAATCTCTGTCTAAACTCTCCCCTAGGTCATCATCTTAAAGAGGTTAAATATCATTTGCTTATACACTAAAAACACAACACAAAGGAAGTAGCAGTGGTTAATCATCATTTAGCAGTCCATGCTAAAAAAAACCCCCATGACTTCAGAATATAACATTTAAATATGTGACTAGTAATCTTTTTTGCAAATCTGTATCGACTTCCAGTAAATTAAGCTATCAATGGTATTTCCTAAGTGTCAGTTTCATGCTGGGATCTATATCAGCTACATTAGGAAGTACTTAGAAGTGCTTACAATCCAATGTGAGGCTCACACTGTATAATATGCTTAAGAGAATCATGAAGTGAAAGAAAGGTAAACCCTCAGGACACATGGACCAATGATACGAACACATGGTTCCCTCATCAACTCATTGAAACAGAAGATCTAACCAAACCAAATCTATCACTTAAATAAAGTTTATAGATAACACCATTATCTCCAAGTCCTGATCTTACCTACACAAAAGTAGCTAGATTTAATTTACCCTTTTATGCCATTGTAACTAAATCAAGAGTATCACTATAAAGCTTTCAGATCAAATATGGTCTGCATGGAAATATTGAAAACAGCCTTCAAAACAACCAGCAATGTGTTAAAAAGGGTGGGGGGGGGTGGTGGTTAACGGGTTCTGTGATGCAGGTGAAGTCTTGTTATAATTAAGCTTGTTAAAGCCCCAATTCCACTTCAATAAAACAGTATGAGGCTCCAGCTGGTAGCCAGCTGCTCTCCAGACCTTTTCCAAGCCAAAAAAAAAAAAAAAAAAAAGGCCCCATGATATAAGACCATATAGGTTTGTTTTAACCACATTTCGCTTTTCTAAGTAAATCAAACAATTCTAGATATTGAGTTATCCAAATATTCAGAAACTAATGACTTTCATCAATCTGTGAATAACCTAGATTATTTTATAAATATCTTACTCTATTCAGATGTACCAGTATGAAGAGGAGCATATGGCAAGATTTTATGTAGCTCGTTCATGGAAAACTTGGACATATTTCAAAATAGATAACCTTTAAGAAGCTTTTATTCCTTTGGATTAAAAAATCCCTGCCAGAGTATGCCCAAGCTTTCAAAGTTGCACATCAGGACTGAGAAATTTAACAAAGAATTTCTAGAACTTTTGGATGGAAAAATCTCAAGGGAATTGATTTCAGCAAAGCCTAAAACTATATTATGTTCAGACCAAGAATTCAAATAACCTTTTCTGCATAATGTGATACTCCTATAAACTTGCATTTTTATTGTTATTTTGACCTATGAGTTAGTTCTGTATAGGTAACAAATGGTTCACAGAAAATCTTTGCAAATCTTGATGAATGGGCTAAAAATGGAAGTGACTGGAATCCAAGGCTGAAAAATAGGTGGTGAGAAAAAAATAAACCCAGAAAAGTAGCAAAGTGGGATCTTTGTATTCTTTCTCCTCACTCAAAGTGACGTCTGGTCTTCTCAGAAGATCTACTTTCAGAAGGCCACAGAGTGACTAGACAGACTTTGTATTTATAAATGTACGACACACCCTTAACTCATATTAACTGTTATTCTTAGCTTGCTAAAACATTTGAGAAAATAATAAGGGAGACTTGGAAACTAACTGGAAGAAAAGGTACATTTGAGTAAGGAACAGGGAACACGCACCCATTCATTCACTCATTCACCTTTTCAGTCAGTCAAAGAATAAATATTGAGCACTTACTATACCGTAAGCCAGACACTAAATAAAACAGATGTGGTCCACTGTTCTCACATAGTTCATAGGCCAGTGGGTGATAAAATTACAATACATTAAGCATGACACATATGAAGATGGAGGGCAAACAAGGCACTGTGGGGGCTGTTATGGAGGGGACTGGTCAGTAAAGGTTCCCAGGAAGTGATGACATACATGGTGAAATGTGAAGGTTGACTAAGAGTTAATCGGACAAAATGATGGCCAGTATGTTAAAGGCAGAAGCAGAGAACGGAGTGATCAGCGCTCGCTCTCTCGCTCTCTCTCTCTCTCTCAAAATAAATAGACATTTAAAAAGTAGATGAGAGAGACTGTGGCAAAAGGGAGGAACTGAAAGATGTTCAGCATGACTGAATTACAGATTACAAAATGAGAAAGTGATAAAATACAACACCTGAGAAGGAAACAACAAGATCATGAAGAGATTTGTAGGCTATGAAGAGCATATTATGAATTAATCATGAGGTTTAGAAGCAAATGACCCAAACTTGAGACTTCCTAGTCTTATACCTTCCAAAATATACCCGTAAGCTTTCTGAGATTTACTTTGCTGATTTATAAACTGTTGATACCGATTCTGTCCCACCATTTCAGGTGGCTATTATAAAGATGAGATACTGTGTGAGGAATTACAGATATAAAAGGATATTATGAACATAGAAGCATGCGCTGGGGTAGGTCAGAGAGACCAGTTTACAGAGGGACAAAACAAAAGTAAAGATGTCATCTGATTTAATGTGATCTTTTGGGTCTAAAATAGAACATTTACTGTGAACGAGCTAATTCTTTGCCCTTGGTCACAATAGCCATTGAGTTTATCTCCTCTAAATCTCTCCCTTTAGTAAACAGCCAATCCTACATTCATTCCCATACTTTGCTTCCCAGAATTACTGGCCCACTGCCCACTTCCCTTCATTCCCCATCTAAGGAGTCTAAGGATCGCTTTACCTAACACTACCACCAGACAGTGGCAGGGATCTGGGAGGACTGTAAAGGGAGTATAGTGGTTTCCTGACAACTCCCCCAGGATGGTCTCCAGAAGGGGAGACCTCTGCTGGAAAATTTCCCCTCGTCTATTTTCACTTACTCGCTGAGACTTAACCACCTAATTAGGGCTTTATTCCTGAGGGTTAAAATTTTCTAAAGCATTTGAAAGGAAGTCAATTTGTTACTTGAAGTCTCATTCTAACATAACCAACACATGTTCTCACAAGGGACTGTAACAGTAACATCCGTATGAGGAAAATGTGTTAAAGGATTTCAAATGAATCTTGTCTATATGGATGCCCTGAAAAATAACTACAGAACTTAAAATATGTTGTAAGCAGCCCACAGTGTGTAATAACAGAGACAGTACATAAGTTCTTTGAGGCAATGCATCTGTGACCTTGGCAGGGACTGCTGACATCAGGACCTTTGCAGAAAATGGGTGGTTTTGACCTTGCAAAATATAAGCATATTTTAACAGTGTACTCATAATAGGATAAAAATTTATTAGGTTTTATTCAATGATTCAAATTAAATATTTTTTATCAGTATCTTGGAGGCAGATCTAATGCTTTCCTAAATTTCATTAAGCCTGTCAAGTTATATCTTCTTTTGAAAAAACTTTTAATTAAATATAAAGCTGCAAAGACCTGTAGTCCCTGCCCTCAATTAGCTTAAAATCAAACCTTCCAAATCTTCAAGCGCTGTGATGGTGATGATGCAACTTTGCACATAGCTAAAAGGTAATGAATGGTGGTAGCAGCAATAGCACGGAACTCAGATTTATCAAGTGCAACAGAGAGACTGGGGAGTCTCGTGGTAACTTCCAGATGCCTCTTCCAGTATCCACTGAATTCTTTTCTCTTCTACATACAGCCATTCTCTAAACTCAGCCCCTTTTCCTGTCCCCTTCCACCTCCCCCAAAAGTCATATGAGCCAAATGGATATTTCAACCAGATGGAAAATAAAGAGGGAGAGGGAGAAGGAGGTGGAGAGAGTCAGCACTGGCTGTTACATCAAGTCAGAGCAGCAATTGCTACTGTAAAAGCAAAAACAAGGTATCAGTGGCTTGACACAAAAGCTCATCATTCACATAAAATCTAAGGCAGATGTCCCCAATCAGTAGCTCTGCAAGACAGTATCCCCTCAACTTTCTTTTCTAGCCATGAAGTTGGAAGAAGAGAGAGGACATAGTGTATGGCCAGGCCAAGACTACCCACATTCCACTAGTTTGAATACCATGATCTGACCTAGTGCAAGGGCACTAGGAAAGGTGGTGCAGCTGTATGCCCAGAAAGGAAAAGAGGAGTGGATACCAGTAAGCAGTGACAGTCTCCACCAGGGCTGGGCAGGCTTGGCACAGCCAAAGAGAGAAAGCAGAGAGCAAAGGAACAAGGAAGGGGAAAGTTTTAAGGGCATCTTGGGGAAATAGGTTTTTGACTTTTTTTTTTCCTCCCCATTTCCTTCCAGTGACCTTCTATCTAGACATTCCTTTTAGTTTTTTTCGTATTCTTTCTCTCAGTCCTTTGAAATGCACCCTACATTATGTCTGGCTCAACTGTGTGCTTCAAATTTCAAACAAGGAATGCCATCCCTTAACGTTTTAATTTGTGTTAGAAAACACACGCTCTATGTAATTAAGACATCACATAGAATCGCTCACTTCTTTAAGATCCAAATAAGATAAGCTCAAGCTCCAAACTTTCCTCAAAGTTTGAGACTTGTCTCAAGTCTCTCTCTACATTTCTGTAAATTCTAGTCATGGACTGAGGAATCTCATACCTTCCAGCTGACTCTGGTGGCTTCCAATGAATTCTTATTTCCTGTTCTATGACTTGCAGACATTCCCAAAACTCAGCCCCTTTACTTGATTTTTACCAAAACGGGACACACATATAAGTTCGCAAACCAACAGGAGACACTTCCATGAGAACTTCTTGTGAGCAGAATGGAAGTTTTTAATGACCTTGGTGACAGAGGGCCTTTGCCTTGCAGAAGTGCAGTCAAATCAAAATTGACTATTAAACATCTCTTTGGCCATTACAGCCTAGTGCTCAGCCAACCACAGTATCTTCTCTCATCCTATCCCTCTCTTGTCTATTCTGCCGCCTCCCTCTGGAGAAATGACCACACAACCATTGACTTTAGGGCTCCTCAAGACACAGTGAAGTGCCATATTCCTTCCCAAGTCCTCAGCATGAGGGGATCTAACTGTGCAGGGGAGGATAATGAAATATTTACAAAAAGAGGAGCAAGTATTTTAGTTTTACTTAAGAGCAATAATTTTTTAAGCTGAATATTTGTCATTTACAACTCAGTATAAAGGATTTCAGATCCTTCAGTTAGAAAAAGTTTCAATCTCTTCTCTAAAACCAACTTGTAGCAATCTCTGTCTTGCTTAGAACTTTCACCCACTTCTTAACACGTCACAATCCTCATACTTTTAGGCTTAGCTCAAACTTCATTCTTCACAAATGCCCTTGCTGACCATTCTATCTAAAGCATACCCCTCCCTGTCATTTATCATATTATTTTATTTACTTCAGTCTTTATTAATCTCTAAAATACCTTCTTTATTTATGTTTCTTATTTTAAAATCTCGTTTCTATAGGGTAAACTCCTTGATGGAAGGAATCATGTCAGTCAGAGACTCTAGCACTTAAATCAGTTTTTGTGTGCCACAAAAGGTAGGTAAAAAATATTGAACATAAATGTAGTCCCTTACCTCTAGACACTGTACTTAATGAGGGCAGACGGACACAGCAACAGATACTCATAAAACCATAAATTGTGTGCAGTGATAGAGGTAGATTTGGGATGCTACCAGGCCAAAGAAAAAGATACCTAATACAGGTGAGTGGAGGGGGTAAGTGGGGAGGATAGTAGACTGAGAAAAAGCATTACCTAAGCTAAGCAATAGTAATAATTTACTGAGCTGATTATTTGAAGGAAGGAGAAAGAGGGCAAAGTCAAAGAAGATCTAAGGTGAAACGCAGAACGGCGAGCAGTGGAACTATTGATTCAATGTCATGTTTTAGGTAAGAAGTGACTGTAGGAAAAGCTGCATTGTTTTAAAGGGAGCACATTAGAGGGAGCATTGTATGTATGTTAAGGAGTTTGGATTTAATCATGAAATCGTTGATGAACATTAAAAGTTGTTAGGCAGTAGAGTGCTGTGGTCTGACCCATGTTTTCAATGAATCATTACAGCAACTTTGTGGAGGAAGTATTTAAAACAAACAAAACTAGAACAGGAGCAAGCATACCAGTTAGGAAACTATGAGGATAGTCAGAGGGAGATGATCTATCATATTAGGTCATGGTATCTGAGATAAATAGGACTCCATAGTTGCATGAGCCAGTTCCTCATAATAAATCTACTTTATACACAAACACATGCACACCCTCCTATTGATTCTGTTTCTCTGGAAAGCCCTAATACAATTATGGAAGTGGAGCATGAATCTTTGATAGAGAGCCAAAGCCCAAATTTCCAGCCACCAAATTCATGAGCATACTACAAACACAATTTCTGTCTCCAAAGAAGACACCACATGGCCCAGTATTGTCACTTCCTCGAGCTCCAGTTTCAGGATCTCTGAGTGACACATAGTCCTCTCCAGCAAGTTCAAATATCATCCCTTATCATCCAGCAACTAATGTACTTGAAGACAAGTTATCTCCCTTCTCCCTTGCCCTAACCCAATAGATAATGTTGGCACAGGGACAGAAGGACTATAATGAACGCTTCCACTCAGGAAAAAACAAAAAACAAACAAACAAAAACGGATCAGAGATTTAGGTTGTATACTCTAGACAAAAGGCTAGGAAAAGGATGTAGGATGTGGGGGAAGAGTAAGTTGGAAGAAACTGAGGTATTAGCAGAGATGTTAGTGTGGCTCCAGCAAGTACCATCCATTTAAATATTATGTTTGTCATGATACTAAGACTTCCCCATATTTAGGTAGTCAGCTTAATCATGGAAGCAAAAATACCCAAAGATTTTTTCCTAGGTATATCCTACTCAGCCTTTTTATTACCATCCTTCCTTTCCCTCAACTTAGACACGGGTACTTTGAGGCCACCTAAAGCAATAGTCATGGATAGGACAATGACCACCATCATGGGCTCTTTCGTTTTACAAGAAATTTTAATGGGACTATTATCCTGATAGCCTCTCTTTAACAAATTACGACTAGATTTTTTTATTTATTATCATTTTTAATAGACTATTCTTTTGGGGCAGTGTTCATGGCAAAACTGAAAGTACAGAGAATTCCTATATATCCCTGTCCCACACTCATACAACCTCATCCACTATCAACATCCCCAACAGAGTGGCACCAACGTAATAATGGGTGAATATACATTGGCACATTATTATCACTACAAGTCCATAGTTCTTTCTTGGTGTTGTAAATTCCGTGAGTTTTGACAAAGGTATAAGGACATGTATCCACCATCATATTATCATACAGAATAGTTTCATTGCCCTAAGGATCCTCTGTACTCTGACCATTTATTTATTCATTCCTCCCTCATCCCTAACCCCTGGGAACCACTGAACTTTTTACTGTTTCCATAGTTTTGCCTTTTTAAGGATGTCTTATAATTGGAATCATACAGTATGAGCTTCTTCAGATTGGCTTCTTTCACTTAGCAATATGCACATAAATTTCTTCCCTATCTTTTCTTTTTTTTCCACGGCTTTGCTGAGGTATGACTGATAAGTAGAAAATTGTATACATTTAGGTTGTACAACATGACTGTTAAGGTGTAAAATGTAATGACTTAAGATATGTATATATTGTGAAGTGATTACCACAATCAAGTTAATTAACACACCCATCATCTCACATAATTACGTGTGTGTGTGTGTGGTGAGAACATAA
Source organism: Panthera tigris (assembly GCF_018350195.1). NCBI lineage: Eukaryota > Metazoa > Chordata > Mammalia > Carnivora > Felidae > Panthera > Panthera tigris. Next base: position 69,780,650 of record NC_056666.1, on the reverse strand, counting down.
GAAAATTTCAAGTGTACAGTACAGTATTATTAATTATAATCACCATGCTATACATTAGCTCTCCAGAACTTATTCGTCTTATAACTGAAAGTCTATACCCTTAAACAACTTCTCCCCATATCTCCCATAACCCAGCCCCCCTGGCAGCTACCATTTTTCTCTCTGGTTTTAAGAGTTTGACTTTTTCAGATTCCACATATAAGTAAGAGCATACAGTATTTTGTCTTTCTGTGTTTAATGTACTCTGCCTAGCATAATGCCCTCTTTGTTGTCATAAGTGGCAAATTTTCTTCCTTTTTATGACTGAATAATACTGCAGTATATTGAATAAAATTGCAGAATACATACCACATTTTATGTACTCATCTGTTAATGGACACATAGGTTGTTTCCAATCTTGGCTAACGTGAATAATGCTGCAATGAACAGAAATGCAGATATCTTTGAGATATTGATTTTATTTCCTTTAAATATATACCCAAAAATAGGGTTGTTTTGAGGAGCCTTCCTTCTGTTTAGCATACGCACCAATTTACATTCCCACTAACAGTGCACAAGGGTTCCTTTTTCTCCACACTTGTCATCTCTGTCTTTTAATAATAGCCATTCTAACAGGTGTGAGGTAACATCTCACAATGGTTTTGATTTGCATTTCCCTGATTAGTGATATTGAGCACCTTTCATGTATCTGTTGGCCATTTGTTTGTCTTCTTTGGAAAATGTCTAGTCAGGTAATTTGCCTATCTTTTTAATTGGGTTATTTCAGAGTTTTTGTTTGTTGCTATTGAGTTGCAGGAGGTCCCTATATATTTTGGATATTACCCCCATATCGGATACATGGTTTGCAAATATTTTCTCCCATTCTGTAGGTTGTCTTTTAATTTTCTTGTTTGTCTTGCTGTACAGAAGCTTTTGGTTTCATACAGTCCCACTTGTTTATTTTATTTTTGTTGCCTGTGCTTTTGGGTTCCTATCCAAAAAGTCATTTCCAAGAAAAATGTCAAGTAGCTTTTTCTATGTTTTCTTCTAAGAGTTTTGTGGTTTCAGGTCTTACATTAAGTTTTTAATTCATTTTGAGTTAATTTTTATGTATGGTGTAACATAAGGGTCCAATTTCATTTTTTGCATGTGGATATCTAGTTTTCCCAACACCATTTATTGAAGAGACTATCTTTTCCACCATTATGTATTCTTGGCACCCTTGCCAAATATAGTTGATCATGTATGTATGATTTTATTTCTGGGCTCTTGATTTTGTTCCTTTGCTTGATATGTCTTTTTCATGCCTGTACCATCCAGTTTTGATTACTATAGCTTTGCAATATAGCCCAAAGTTAGAAACTGTGATGCCACCGGCTTTGTTCATTCTTCTCAAGATTGCTTTGGATATTCAGGGTCTTTTGTGGTTCCATATGAATCTTAGGACTGTGTTTTTCTATTCCTCTGAAAAATGTCACTGGAATTTTGATAGACTGCACTGAAATTGTATACCGCTTTGGGTATATGGACATTTTTAACAAAGATTAAATCTTGCAATCATAAACGTGACATATCTTTCCATTTATTTGTGTCTTCAGTTTATCAAGGTCTTATAATTTTCAGTGTACTGCTTTTTTACGTCCTTTGTTAGATTGAATTTTAAATATTTTACTCCTTTCATTCTTTCATAAATGATATTGTTCTCTTTAGTTTCTTTCTCAGCTTGTTTTTAGTGTATAGAAACATAACTTACTTTTGTATATTAATTTTTTAGCCTGCACCAAATTGCAGGGATAGATCCCACTTAACCATGGTCAATGACCCCTTTTTTATACTAAAGTATCATTGACACACAAAGTTATGTTAGTTTCAGCTGTGCAACATAGCGATTTGACCAGTCTTTACGTTTTGCTATGCTCACAAGTGTATATAATCCTTCTGATGTGTTATTGAATTCAGTTTGCTAATGTTTTGTTGAGGATTTTGGCATCTATGTTCACTGGGGATGTAGCTTGTAATTTTCTTTTCTTGTAGTGCCTTTATCTGGCCTTGGTATGAAGATAATATTGGACTTATAAAATAAGTTTGGAAGTGTGCCCTCCTTTTCAATTTTTTGAAAGAGTTTGAAAAGGATTAGTGTTAATGCTTCTTGAAATTTGGCAGAATTCACCAATGAAGCCATCTGGCATTGGGTATATATTTTTTGAGAGTTTTTTTTATTAATACTTCAGTCTCCTTGTTAATAGTCTGTTCATATTTTCTATATCTTTGTGATTCAGTCTTAGTAGGTTGTATGTTTTTAGGAATGTACCGATTACTTCTAGACTCTCCAATTTGTTACCATACAATTGTTGATAGTCTGTTTGATTCTTTGTATTTCTGTGGTATCAGTTGTAATATCTCCACTTTCACTTCCATACCTTTTTTAAGGCTACATAGCTCATTCCTTTTTAGCATTGAATAATGTTCCACCATCCACACCACCATTTATTTACCCATCCATCTAATGAAATCCATCTTGGTTGTTTCCAATTTTTGGTATGTATAAATAAAACTGCTATAAACATCCATGTGCAGGAATTTTTATGGATGTCAATTTTCAATTCATTTTGGTAAATACTAAGGAGCAATACTACTGGATTTTGTGGTAGAAATATGTTTAGTTTTGTAAGAGACTGCCAAACTCTTTTCCAAAGTGTCTATACCATTTTTCATTTCCATCAGCAATTAATGAGAGTTCCTATTTCTCCACATCCTCACCTGCATTTGGTTTTGTTAGTACTATGGATTTTCAACATTTTAATAGGTATGAGGTGGTATCTCACCATTTTAATTAGAATTCCCTAATGATGTATGATGTTGAGCACCTTTCATGTGCTTATTTTCCATCTGTATATTTTCTTTGGTGAGGTGTATGTTCAAATATTTTGCCCACTGTTTAATTGGTTGTTCACTTTCTTATTGTTGAATTTTTAGGAGTTCTTTATATATTTTGGACAATAGTCTGTCATCAGGTATATCTTTTGCCAATGTTTTCTCCCCGTCTGCAGTTTGTCTTCTCATTCTCTTGACCATGTCTTCCAAAGAGCATAAGTTTTTAACTTTAATGAAGTCCAGATTTATCAATTTCTTTCATGGATTTGTGTTCAGTGTTGTATCTTCTCAAAACCTTTCAAAGTTTTATTTCTTTTTTATTTGGGTCTAAATGTAGTAATGGTTTATCACTTTGAGATGTTCCATATTTCAGAACTCTCCCTACTTCTTTTATTTATTGATCGTATGATTCTTATTTGTCTGACCTAATTTTTTTCTTCTCAGACTTTATTAAACTCAACCAGTGACAATCAACAAACAGTACTAATATTCTGTTTCCCAATCTTTTCTCCTACAACTATAGATAGGGGTCTTAGATGTTTTCCCAATTATTACAGGCAACAGTTTTACCAAATATTTTACTACTGTGGGACTTTACCATCATCTTTCCATACTCTTATATTGGTTTCCTTATTGCCCACTACCTAAATACTCATCCAATTTCACATATTTCGAGTTTTCAAATCATAGCATCACACTTCAAGTCACCAATTTCTATATTAATGTTAGCTACTGCAATAAATAAATCCCAAAATTTCAGTCGCTTAATACAATAGAACTTTTTTTGATTCACATAAATGTTAATCGTAAATGTTCCTGGCAGGTAGTTAGTCACATGCTTATTATGGGTTCCATTACTTTCACTGTCTAGGTCCATTTCTCCCAGGGAAAAATGGGAAAAGTCAGAAGAGTTGTCTTTTTTTTTTTAATTCCATGGCCCAGAAATGACTTATCCTTTCTCCTCATATTCTGTTGTCACACACTGGTCTTGTGCTCTCTCTTGGATTCAAGGGGGCTTGGTCTGAAAAATATAGTCCTTTGTCAGGAAGTCTTTCTACATTGTTGGAAGGGAGAACATGAACAATTTGTAGGAGACATAGTTATCTGTAGAAAAAAAAAGCTCTAAGAATGGATTTCAGCCAGGAGGAATGTGATGAGAGAAAGAATTGAAAGATCCAAAGATTAATCTGTAGAGCACATCAACATTTAAGGGACTGGCTGAGGAAAAGAAACGTGGGATGAAGACTTAAAAGAAATCGTTAACCAGAATGAAAAATCTAGTATACTAGGGGAGGAAACAGTTTCAAGGAAAAAGAAATCAGGAACTAAATGCAGAAGACATGGAAGGTAATAAAGGGACTCAAAATAGTTTGACGTATTTGACGCTGATCACAGATAAAGCGGTGAATGTGGAAGTCCATTTGTAGATGATGTGGAGTGGACTGGTTTTAGATAAGTTTGTGGAAAAAGGAACTAAACACTGTTCCTTTCAAGAACTTTGTTAGCAGAAGAAAAGAAATCTAGAAAAATACCTAGAAGGGGACACAAGGTTAAAGGAAGGGGTTTATTTTGGGGTCTGTTGTAAAAAGTTTTATTACAAAAAGACTTAAGTTTTTGTTGCAAAATAACATTGTATTTTGAGATGGAAGACATTTAACCACGATTAAAAGAACACTATTTCATGCCAATATAAAACCAGCTATTAAGAATTTAACTTCCCTCCTCTGAAACCCCGTGGTATTTAACTGGATCATGATGATGGCATAAGTACCCATATTCTTGACAGATTTCCCCTAGTAGACCATAAGATTCTTGAGGCAGAGTCTAGGTCGAATTTATATTGGCATCTACAAAGGGTCTTCGGAATGCTAAAGTGCTTACCTTCTGTATATACAATAGATGGTTAGAAATGTTTTTCTGCATAAATGTTATAACAAATCTTCTCAGCCCAAGATTATTTACTGAAGTGATGGTTGTTTCCTCAAAAGATGGTTGATGGCGTTTATGCCAACCAAACTTTTTTGTGCTCCATAATTTTCTCCCCTATTTTTTTCTGTATTCTCATTCAGTTTTCTCCCTTGTACGAGTACACTGTAGACATGGCCATCATAAGTATAATAAAATGCAACATGAACTACTTTATAAACACACATTATTTGTGATTAATGTAATAGGATTAAAGAATCAGAAATAGCTCTATGGAGCCATCCAACCTCCTTTGCTGGGATAGCTTCATAACATGTCAGTCATATCTGTGATACTTTATTCTCTTTGGTGGGTGAAATCCCTATTTCCCTTTTGTTAAATTTTTAATGGCTTCCCTAATGGTTTGCTGCTTGCCTTTGCCTTGATAGCATTTTCAATTTTTTTTAGAACTTTTTTAGAACTTTTTACTCCTAAATTGTTAACTTTAAAAAAATTTTACTCATGAACAGGAACCCCTTTGAAAGCCATTTACATCTAAGTTCCTAAGTTCAGTGTACTCTCTAAACCTAATCTTGCCTAGTTACCTAATAGTTGTAAATTAAAATATAATACAGCACTAACTTCTAGACTGAATCCAAGACCTGAGTTTAAATTTGCCATAATAACTCCCTAGTTGTAAAGCAGAAGCTAGATCTATAGCTCCCCTGATTAAAACATGGCCCATCTATCAGTGCCTAACTCAATTCCCACCTTTTCCAGGAAGTTTACAAAAGTTCATCTTTCCTATATTTCCCACTAGAAATAATGCTGAATAGATCATAGATTTTTAAGGAACTGCCACATTTTTTCTATAGTGGTTGAGCTTATTTATATTCCCAATAGTATATAAGGGTTCCTTTTTTACCACATCGTCACCAGCACTTGTGTCCCTTGTCTTCCTGATGATAGCCATTCTAACAGGTGTGAAATTATATCTCAGTGCTTTTTGATTTGCATTTCCCTGATGATTAGTGATGTTGAGCATCTTTTCATGTGCCCATTGGCCATTTTGATGTCTTCTTTGGAAAAATGTTCATTTAGTTCTTTTGCCTATTTTTTAATCAATTTTTTTTTGTTATTAAGTTGTATAAGTTCTTTGGTATTTTGGATATTAGCTCCTTATCTACTATATGCTTTGCAAAATTTTTCTGCCATTCTGTAGGCTATCTTCTCATTTTGTTAATTGTTTCTTTTCCTGTGCAGAAGCTTTTGGGTTTCATGTAGTCCCATTTGTTGATTTTTCCTTTTGTTGTTTGTGCTTTTGGCATCATATCCAAAAACTCATTGCCAAGACCAATATCAATGAGCTTCCTTTCTTCTACAAGTCTTCTGTTTTCTTCTGGAAGTTTTATATGGTATTAGGTGTTTAAGTCTTTGGTCCACTTCAAGTTAATTTTTAGGAGTAGTGTGAGACAGGGGTCCAATTTTATTGTTCTGTAGCACCAGTTGTTGAAGTTTTCCCTGAACCATTTGTTGAAGAGACTATTCTTTCCCTATTGGCTGCTCTTGGCTCCCTTGTCAAATATTAGTTGACTATATATGCCAGAATTTAATTCTGGGCTCTCTATTTTGTTCCATTTGTCTATGTGTCTACTTCTGTGCCATTAACATACTGTCATCATTACTCCAGCTTTGTAATATAGTTTGGAATCAGAGAGTGTGATATATCTGGCTTTGTTATTTTTTTCCCTCAGGACTTCTTTGTCTATTTAAGATCTTTTGTGGTACCACACAAGTTTTAGAATTTTTTGGTGTTGTTTCTGTGAGGAATGTCTTTGGTATTTTGATGGAGATTACATTGACTCTGTCGATGGCTTTGGGTAGTACGGTCATTTTAACAGAATTTATTCTGTTGATCCATGAACACAGGAAGTCTTCCCCTTTATTTGTGTCTTTGATTTCTCTCAGCAAAGTCTTATTGTTTTCATTGAACAGATTTTTCATCCCTTGGTTAAATTTATTCCTAAGTATTTTGTTATTTTTGGTGCTATTGTGAGTGGGATAGTTTTCTTTATTTCTTTTTCCAATGTTTTATCGTTAGTTGAAAAGGAATGAAAGTGACTTCTCTGTTGATTTTCTAACCTGCCACTTCACTGAGATCATTGATTAATCCCAATAGTTTTTTTTTTTATTGACTCTTTGAAATTTTCTTTATGTAAAGTCATGTCATCAGCAAATAGAAACAATTTTTCTTTTCCAGTTTGGATGCCTTTTATTTGTCTTGCCTAATTTCTCTATCTAGGACTTCCAGTACTATATTGAATAGGAGTGATGAGAGTGGACATTCTTGTCTTGTTCCTGATCTTAGATGAAATGTTTTCTTAGTAATGATTAAATAAAAACAGCATCAACTGAAAGAGGTTTATAAATGGTCTACTCCTGAAACTGTTATTACACTATACATTAACTAACTTGGATTTAAATTTTTAAAAAAAAAATAAAATTTAAAAAATGGTTTTATGTAATAACATTCAGAAATAGAAATTTCCTGCTCTATGCTCTATTTTTGAGAATAACAGTAAAAACATGAGACCATTACTTAGAAAAGATAACTGTGTAAGTATATGCTTTCAAACAGATTATAGAGAGACACACGGTGTAGGAATAATTTTTATTATGTAAGGTAATGGGTTCAAGAAAGTCAGCTGGTAACTAATAACCCTCAGTGGGGGGTAATTATTATTTTCCATTTTTATGTACTTCTTTCTGAGGCCCAATAAATAGTTGATAAATCATTCAGTAGCTAAGGGGGGAAAAGCTATATTAATCAGTGCCTTTTATACAGAGTTTAGTTTTTATTATGGCACTGATGTTTCAAAGTGTTCCCAAAGCAATTTTAATGTATCTCACAAATGGTTATATATGTAGTCAATAGGCTAAAGTGTGCTTTTGAAATTCTTAAAGGGAAAGTGGACATTTATTTTAGAACAGATAATTGAGAAAGACATTCTAATATGTCTGAAACTATTCATTGTTAAATGTTTAGCGTTCTTAATACACAAGGAATAAAATTATTTAACAATATGTACAATAACTTGGATTTCTGAATTCACCTCAAGAGCTGCACATCATAATTCACAAAGAAAAAAATATAGAGTTTCCAAAGGGTAGTATTCATCTTTCCTTCTGTTGGTAATATAGGCATACCCGGGAGATACCGTGGGTTCAGTTCCAGACCACCACAAAAAAGTGTGTCAAATGAATTTTTTTGGATTCCCAGTGCATACAAAAGTTACGTTAACACCATACTATAGGCTATTAATTTTGCATTGTCTTAAAACATGTATATAACTTAATTTAAAAATACTTTATTGCTAACAAATGCTAACCACCATCTGAGCTTTCAGCAATTCATAATCTTGTTGCTGGTGGAGCGTCTTGCCTCGATGTTGATGGCTGCTGAATGATCAAAGTGGTGGTTACCATCTTATATGGACACAATTTATGTGCCCCGAAACAACGACAATAGTAACATCAAAGGTCACTGATCACAGATCACCATAACAAATATAGTAATGAAAAATACTGAAACATTGCTAGAGTTATTAAAATATGCTAGAGACACAAAGTGAGGAAGTACTGTTAAAAAATGGCACTGATAGACTCAATGCAAGGTTGCCACAAACCTTCCATTTGTCAAAACAACACACACACACACACACACACACACACACACACACACACACACAATATTTGTGAAACACAACAAAGCAAGTTCAATAAAATGAGGTCTGCCTGTGTTCCAAATCTCCTGTTTCAGTTGTAATGTGCCCTAGCCATTTGGTATGTCCTTTCCCAGAACGTTGGCCAATTTAAAAGGGTAAAATATTGTACTTCCTGATTTACAACTTTAACAGCTCATGAACCTCATTCCAAACTCTGCCCAATGAACATGAGGGTTTCTTATGGTAACAATCAATTTGGAATGAAGAATTTACAGGGAAAGGGATCACTATTTGTAAGACATAGAGTTGAAAACCAGCATTAAAATCAGTTGAAAAAGAGACCATACATTTTCTCACCTTACCAAATCCACTCTTATTTGGAGAAACGTCAGGCAATGCAAGAAGTTCACAAGTTAACACAACAAACATAGCTCTAATCTACAAATTCCATGGAACCAGGTTAATCAGGCCTTGAAAGTCTCTTCTGGGTTGTACAGACAGAACCACCATAATTGATGAGAATATCCCACCAATTATGGGAACTTGGGAACTGAACTTCCCAAGGCTTCTACCGGGGTTCCCTGTGTATGGAGACCCAGCTTGATTCGTTTTAGATTCACCCTTATCTTTAGACCTTTTCATCTTCATAGTGAATTTTTTTTAAAACAGAAAGAAATTCTTTCAGAACTCTCAAGCATAATCCCGTTGGACTCCTCTCAAAAGTATATTTTCATATATAAGAGCAAAATGAAATTTTGATATGGGAGTGTAGCTCAGAGAAGTGGTAAGGTAAGTGCCTTGTGAGGAAGGGGCATACATGGAAGGAGTAGCTGTAGCCTGAATAGTCAGGTTTCCCCACTCTGTGTGGTTATTAATATGGATGTGGTAATCGATATGAATACCCAAAAACTAAACATTGCAATATCCTAGCTGCATGTACAGATTTTCTTTTAAACTTATCCATTTATATTTTTAAATAGACTATATCTTTTAGAACAGTTTTAGATTTATGGCAAAAGTAAGGAGAAAGTACACCCATATACCCTCTGCTATTACCATTCCCCACAGTGCTACATTTGTTACCTGAGATGAATGTACGGTGACACGTCATTATCACACAAAATCCAATTTCCTTCTTTTTCTATCTTTTCTTCCTGTAAAAAAAAAATCCTTTCTATTCCCCTGGGGACTACTTTTATTTCAATGTTTCAGAAGTTTCCAATTATTTAAATAATAGATTTTGACAGTAAGATGAAATATTATGTGTCTCTTAGTCTTGATCTTATTATCTACCTTTTTTCAAACTAACAAGTGCAGAGAATTATAGGTAAGTTAGTTCAGTATACAGAAAGTGACCGTTAATCTTCTGATTTAAGACAAAGGGGACTAGCCAAGAAACACAGTACAATGTATATATGTGTCTGGTCTTTAGATTGCTTGATTAAAAAATAAAAGTATTAATGTACTTCAAGTGTCAGAATTCCATGCTAAGGCCCAACTGGTTTTATGGTTCCTTATATGATCAAAAGGATAGAGTCATCCTGACATTCAAATCCCATCTATGTGCAGTCACTTCTCATCACAAGCAATTTGTCTCTGAATTTTCTCCTGCCCCTATATGCCAGAGTGGGGACTGGGGGTAGAATGGGGAAGGGAGTGGCAAAGCTCTCTCTGGCATGACTCTGTAATGGCTTTTGGTTGTAAGTTGCATACATTTCACCCTCTTATACAGCCTCTCTGAGCAAAGATTCTTATCACACTAATTCTATACACCACACAGGACTGCCGGCTGATTAGCAGAAGTTGCAATTTGCATGGCCCATCTGGTAGACACACATGGGCTGTCATTGACCTGCCTCTTCCCTCTGCCAATTGAACTATGAGCTTGGGTATAATTACCCAATACTACTGACATGGGCGATTGGCACCCAGTTAGCTCTGTGGAAAGATAGTCCATAGGACAATGAGTTTGTGACTTTCATTCTCTTAGGGCCCAAATTTAAAATAGTAAAAAAGATGGGGCACCTGGGTTGCTCAGTCGGTTAAGCATCCGACTGCAGCTCAGGTCATGATCTCATGGTTCATGAGTTCAAGTCCTGCGTCAGGCTCTATGCTGACAGCTCAGAGCCTGGACTGCTTTGGATTCTGTGTCTCCCTCTCTCTCTGAACCCCCACCCCCAACAATCATGTTCTCTCTCTTTCTCTCAAAAATAAACATTAAAATTTTTTTCAAATACTAAAAAAGATAAAGAAGACTATTTCTCCATCATCAAAGAAACACAATGAAAGTCTAAATATACCAAATGCCAATAGCATAATTTATGCCTGAAATACCTACCTAATAGCTCTGTTCCTCTCTTTCCTCTCTGCCTTCTCTCCTACTCAGACATCATCTCCTTAGTACTATAGAGAGGAATGAAAAGTAAAACATATAGTACAGGATCTGGCATATAGTACAAGTTTAATAAATGAAAGTGGCTATAATAATGGCAACTGCCTGTTGGATTTCTGTTGTTATTTGTTATTTGTCACCCAGCCTCCAGCTGCCAATGGGAACAGAATTCCACATTCAAGATCCTGGGATGCCTGTATACATCCACTCACTCATGCATTCGTTCCATCTCCAGGTATTTCCTAAGCACCCACTATGTGCCAAGTATTGAACCACAATCACTGAGGAAACCATAGTTAGTAAAGCAGACACGATCCCTCTTTGTGGAGCTTTCATTCTTGTGCAGTGAACCAGAAGTCAGAATAAACAAAATAATTGCCAGAGCAGGGAGGGGAAAGACTAATTTCCATAAGATGGTCAAGAAAAAACTCTTTCAGGAAAGTCTTAATCCTACATACCTTTTACAAAGAAACTTTCCACTTTAGTACAACCACAGGAAAGTAAAGTACACACCTTCATGTAGAAATAAAATATTTTAGAAGCATGGGGATCACAGTTTCTTGTAATCAACTTGTTCCTGAATTTATTTGAATATGCAAAAAAGGTAACAAATCGTTAAGAAAATTATGAGTTCACAAACTTGATTGCTGAAAGTATACATTCCAAATGGTGAAAAGGGACAGTTTTCAATACTGCTTGGTTAAAAAATTGGAAAATTCCCTTTACCTTTCTGGGCCTCAAATCCTTCTAAAAGTAATAAAGACAATAAAAAATATCTACCACATCAAGACCTGAAGTTTTCATTATAAATATAACCATGGCATATCAGCAAAAATGTCTAATAAACTTTTAAACTATTTTGTGAGATATCCAGTCTGGTGATATTAGCTTGATTAAATATAAAAGTATCCAAAAACAAGTTTTAGCTTATTGTTACATATGATTCAATAAGAATGGAAATGTGCTTTATGCTCTAATTGTATACCAACGCAATCTTACGCTCTCTCCCTACAGAGAGGAAGCAAAAGGAAAGGAAAAGTGTTGGTACCCATTTGTTGGCCACCAAAGCTTTTCTTCAAGAATGTGTTTTGAGGAGCTTTGGATTTATAGCAAAATCAAGATATACATGTAGGAAAAGACATTGTGGTTGTCAACAATGTATGTGGTTTTGGTGCTAATATTATTTGTAATCATTTTTGCTAGAAAAGAATAAAACACTGAGAGAACAAACACTTTTCCAAGATCAGTTGCTGAGTGCTTGCTGGTCATTGTCAGCCCCCTTGATGAATTTTCCGGCTTGCCTTTCTTTTGTTATGGTCACATGTCACTGGTCAAGAGGTTAGTCTCTAGCACAAGGTTTAATCAAGATTTAGTAATTAGGTTTTTCTTTCCTGTGATAAGGAATATTTTTTATGTAATTACATAATGAGAACAGGCAAAATGCCACTGAATCCTAATTGATAAATACCCAGGAGTATGCAAAAGCCCTACAGACCATATGCCCTGAATTTTGAATGACTACCAATTTCAGGCCTGTGGTACAACCAAATCAATCCCGAGTATTCCAGGTTCTCACTTAAAGGACCCTCATCTCCACTGTCAAGCATACCTTGTCTGTTCAGCTTTGTGAGCTGATGCTATGACAAGAATTCTAATGTTTTGATGACTTGTTTTGAAAGCCAGAGATATATTAAATGTCTCCTAGCACTGATGGATATAATTTGTCATATTTTTTTTAATGGAGCAAGTCACTATCAAGTTGGGTAAATAAACTCAAAATGTATAAGACTGGGTTCAGTAAAGAAAATAATAACAAAAGTATAAGGAAAACAAAGCAGGGCTTGGAGACATGGCTGAATTCCAAGCCTAGGTCTAAACTCCTGAAATCCCCAGCAAGTAACTCAAACGAGCTGTCTTATTTGTAAAATAGGATTCATACGCCTATCTTCCAGGTTTCTTGGGAGGTCTGCTGAAAGCCTGTGTATCCTACAGTGTGGCATGGGACGAAATGCAGAGTCATTATCAGCATCTCCCCGGTTGGCCAGCCACATCCCAGTATGCAAACTGTCCTGGCCTCCAAGTCCTACACTGGCTGCTTCCTTGTGCCTCAGTGATGATTCTGAACCAAGAGTAGGCACAGGAAGGCAACGGGTTAGTGCCTTTGGTTCTCTGGAGGTCTAAGTTTTACATCATGAAGGGAAAGAAAGGCCATGTCTTCACAACCACAGCGAAGTACAGAATTGAAGACTAAATGAGCCAAACACTAACAGCACATTTTACGCCTGATTGCCTGAGGTAATTGCCCACATCTACCCTGACTTTGGGCCTGACTCTTAAATTCACCTCTAACGTCTAAGAATCATATGCTTCGGTTTGTTCCTGAGATATAAGTCCCAGGTGTAGGGGGTGTCACAAATCAGCACTGAGGTTCTGAGTGAAAGTTCTCCATGGAAGTCATTTTCCTATTCATAAATGTCCACCAGTAGAATTTTCTACAGTTTTATACACATGAAATTTCTGTGTTCAAAACATAATACTAAGCATCTGCAGGAGAGTAAATTGATACCTACATCAAAACGTAAACACATAAAGTAACGGCATTTTATAAGGTCTGCTTTTTACATTTTCTTTTCCATATTCTACATAAAAAAAAGTATAGGATAAGCAAAATGGTTGTCTAAATCTAACTGCAGACATAGTTTTAGCTCTTTCGACTGCATTAATCCTTCAAGATCCTCTCTCATAGTTTATAATATCATTTAAATTTTACTCCAGACATTTACCCTTTCCATATGTTCCTAGCAGGAAACGTGCCTGAAAACAGAAATTCAGGGAGACATGTGATATTCAATAATGTAAAACATTTTCAAGGGGAACAAAAGGAACTCTCTAATGAAAATCCTTATTGGATTTGGTTTTGCTCAAATATTGTCCAAGTATCATTCCTTCGGTAACTGTTGTTTTACTTCTAAGGATTTATTTTTCCCCGAGATTTTTTAATGCTCTTATATTAAGATGCTTTGATAACAAAGGTTACTATTTTAAGTCCTATTTCAAATCTTCTCTAACTGAAGCCACTTTTCAAATGAGACTTTCCCCCACCATTTTCCCAAACTGTGGGCATTATTAGATACAATAGTACAATTGTTTGGGCTGTAGCACAACACTTTAGATTAGATGAGACACTGATGAAGTTACCAGAAGTTTATGATGTGTCATATCACTTAAAAAGATTAAAGCCAACATAGTAGACTGAATCCATCAAGTGATTATTAAGTATTTTTTGACAGTTTGCATTTTAATCTTGGGACTGTAAGTAGTGGTTAGTTTCTGAAAATTCCAGACAGTAATTTCTCTAAAAGTATTACTACTGTAGACCTCTTTACAGCATACTCAGGTGAGTGAGAGATCCACAATCAATGTGGGCTGAAATTCTGGATTACATAATGGGGTGGAATGGGATAGGAAGGATTTAAAACATCTTTAGAAATAATGCAACAATAAAGTAAAATGTACATCTATTGCAAACTCTCTTTATGAGATAAAAAGTCTTTATCTTCCTGCTTCCCAAATTTAAAAATCTTTAGGACTTAATTTTTTTTTCATTTCATGCAATAATATTTTTGAAGTTTTGTCAATAAAATGGATTTTCTTACGCTAAAGGAACATCTAAATACAACCAGGATAAGGGTGGCAAACACATGGCAGGAATGATGCCTCTCATCCCTCCTTAAAACACTGCAGGCGTTCATGTTCATTGCCCTCTTTCCTAGTGTGATGGGTACTTTTAAGTGTCAACTTGGCTAAGCTATGATACCCAGGTGTTGGGTCGAACAACAGTCTGGATGCTGCTGTGAAGATAGTATTTAAGTGTGATTAACATTTATAATCAATAGACTTTGAGTGAAGCAGATTAGCCTCTTCAATATGGGTGGACCATTCAATGAGGTGAAGACAGTAAGAGCAAAGACTGAGCTTTCTGGAAGCAGCAGTTCTGCTTCAAGATTGCAACATTAATTCTTACCTGAATTTCCAATCTGCTGGCCTTTCCTACAGATTCCTCACTTAGCCAGCCCCCACAATCACTTGAGTTCATCCCTTAAAATGAATTTCTATGTATATTAAAAATAATATCCTATTGGTCCTGGAGAACTCTGACTATATATTCCTAGTGAGTCCAGGCTTGGTCTTTGCTCAAAACTTGCTCTAGGTAGCAATTAGAGATGACACACCTAATTAAATCTGTTTGCCATTTCTATATTAGCAGACCTTCTATTTAAGAAAACAGTATAAGGAATTCTTGTATAAAAGCAAAATAACCCCTTGTAATATATTTAATCATCCTTGTTTTTTAGGTATACAAGGTTTTAGGTAAAACCTCAGTTTATGAGCATAATTCGTTCTGGAAACAGGCCTATAATCCAAAGCATCTGTATATCAAAGCAAATTTTCCCATAAGAAATAATGGAAACTCAGACAATTCATTCCACAGCCCCAAACTATTCATATAAAAATGATCACAATACTGTAATATAATACAAAATAATAAAGAAAAGACAAAATATAAAGAAAAATGAACAAATTAACCTGCACTTACCTTTGAAAAACTTCCTGGCTGGTGTGAGGGAGACAAGAGGGAGGAAGATTATTGCATAAGATGATTTTCACTATCACTAATGGAATTACTGCTACCTATTGGCTCAATGGGATCTTTTTCTGCAAGGGGGCCATTGCATATGCTCTCACGGATGTTGACTACAGTACAGGATTAATAAACTCTTGTCATATACTGTATTTAATGGAACTCACAATAAGACAGCAGAGGAAATGTTCTATATCTGCAGGCAGCCTGACCTAGAATGAAGCAAAGCTTACCTAGGCTTACTCTTGTAGGGAAAAGCCAAGGGCTGTCCACAGGTGCCTTGAAGTGACAAAAACTACCCTAGTGCCAGTTGTGGGCACCTTCCAACATTCTGAAAAACCACTGATTTCTGCCAAACACCGCACCACAGCCTGAGACGGAGCATCTGAGCATTGGAGACAATCACCCACAATCCCGCAGCGAGAGAGAGAAAGAGAAAGAGGGAGGGAGGGAGAGAGAGAGAGAAGAACTGTTGGCTCAGGTGTGATCATGTGACATTTGGTATCACGTACTACTCATATTGCAAGACTTCACTTGTTTATCAAGTTAAAAAACTAGAATGCTTGTCTTGCAGAATACTCTCAGAATAAGTTACTTGCAATCCAAGGTTTTACTGTACTTTGTTACTTAATCAGCTTGCTCACAGCCTTTTATTATTCGTTGTGTAGAAAAGTTTCTCACAGCCTACAGTAGTAACAATAAGCACAGAGATGTGTTAAAATCAAAGCTTATGTTATAGAACAACCCAACTGAGCCTTTCCAAACTTCATGTAAGCTAAACCTATGGTCTTAACATGAACATTTCTAATACAGCATAAAGCCGTCGCTGGATGCACGTCACCCCGATGGGTCTTTACATGGAACCATGTGCAGTCTTGTGTGAGACTGAGCAAGACCACCAGCATCTCTAAAGAATCCATTTCTTCTTCAGAAAATGATGTGACAAGTTAGATAGCTTTACGATCCCTTCCTGCTTTGGAACCTATGGTTCACAGTGGATAGAGTGAATGTGAATTAAAGATAGATGCATTTCAGAGACCGGCCTTTAAGGTCACTTGAAAACTTCTCTAGTAGGTGACCCTATATATTATGCTTTATTGTCTACATCATTTATCATTACAAGAACCTCAATGTTCTAGTCAGTTCCAACATTTATAGCGGTGGTTTACTATGTCATTAAGTAATAAATAAGTTTGTGAGGTTTCTACTATCTAATGTTACCATGTTATGAATGACTTTGGCAAAGCATTTCATAATTTAAGTTTAAATGTTTTAAATTAAGTAGTATTTTAAGCATCTTTTTTAAACTGCAGAATAGAACAGACATCTACGTACCTATCATTCAGACTTATCAATGCATTTTTTTCCCAGGACTTTTTAGGGACAAAACATTAGAGGTACAGCCAGGCTTTCACCTGTCAAATCTCTGACACCAGTTTCTCCAACTCCCTGCACCCTTTAAATGTTGGTGTTCCCAAACTTGCTCTCAAGAGGACTTTTCTTCTTTCCCTCATCTCTCTCCCTAAATAATTTTATGCATTTCCTGAGGTTTAAAGGCATAGTTAAGATGAAGACAAATACATTGCCAGAGGGCCTTAGATATGGGGCCTTCCCCCATCACCAAACGAGTCAACCAGCCTCTCCAGCCAGGCCCTTCCGCCGAGCCCCAGATTCGCCATATGCGACTACTCAACACCACCCCAGCTACCCACCCCTCCAACCCACACATTTCCCACATCTCAGTAGACATCACCACCAGTGACATGGTAGCTTAAGTCAGATATTTAATCATTCTCGATTTCTCCTTTCTTTTACTCCTGACATCCCAAATATCACCATATGCCATTGTTTCTACCCGAAGGACACATCTTGTTTTGTACACTCTTCTCCATTTTCTGTTTGTTATCACTCCACTCCACAATGCCAACATGTCTGACCTGGACAGGTGCAACTGACTCCAACATGGTTTCCTTTGCCGTTGTTTTCCCCTTCCCCCAATCCATCTTCTACACTGTGTGAAATTAATATGGAAGTTGGGCAATGTGACTACATTGATTAATCATGCAAAGGCTTCACATTACACCCAGAACAAAGCACACATTACTAATCCCAGCTGACAAGTCCAACATTATCCAGTCCCTCAATCTCATGCTATCGCTTCAATCTCATCTCATGCCATTTACCCTCTGCTCATTATCTGAGGCTCCCCCTCCCCACTCCCAGTTTTTTAAAATAAACCCTTCACCACCTCAGGGCTTTATCCCACGGTGTTCCACTGTCTGAAAGCAGCGCCCCCCCCCCCCCCCCCCCCCCCCCCCGCCAATACCCTGACTCCAAACAGACTTTTTCTACCTGGGTTACTTTAAAAAAACTTCCTCCCTTGATGTTACAATTCATAAATATTTGTCCACTTATTTTTAGTTTCTTACCTTCACTGGAATAGGAGTTCAAGTCACTGATGGTACATCTATCAGGTTCATTTCTGTGATCCCAGCAAAATCCCAATTCCTGAAACATAGTAAGTATTGAAAATTTGTTTTAAATGAAATAAAATATTCCATTCATCTGAAAAAAGCAGTTTCTTTAGCTGAAAACTCTTCACCTATTCCCCATGTCACGAGACCATTTATCTAACAAAAACATTTTAAATTTTGATACAGATAGATCTCCAGGAAAATTAATCAAAATAATCAGAAGAAAACAGAGAGAATTTTATATTTCATTTAGTAACCCGAAAGATTTATTTTGGATTTTAAATAGATGTTTATTTAGCTAGCTAGCTAAATGATAGATAGACAAATGCATATATTTATTTAAAAGTATATGATATAAACAATTTGCATTTATATTATATATACACACATATGTATACATTATGGCACAACAACATAAGAGAAAAGTACTTTTCTTATAACTGCAATAATGAAGACTGTGCTGAAACATGAAATGTTATGATATAGCATCCAGTTAAAAAGTGTAATGCACAATGGTACTTTTCCATATAATTACAGGTATATAAATGAAGTCCCTGGCAAAAATAAAAATAGTTATATTAGGGTGTATTAGTATATTACACTTATATCTTCAAAATTTTATTGATGGTTTATATCTTTGAAATCAAAGTAAAAATAATGACAAACTGCACAATAAAAAGTGTTCCTTAAACTTTTATAAAGCTGATCTCAAAAACTAAATTGTATCCTGCTACAGGTAACAGGTATTTTACTGTTGGTTGCTCTAATTGCTTCGAACAGTAATGTGTCAGGAGCCAGGCTACAAGAGATGACATTTAAGAAAAACTGGAGATAAGAGAGCCGTTTTACACAATTTAAATAAGCAATTTTTTCATAAACTTACTGATATTTAGCCATTTGGTCCTTTATTCCCAAAACCATCCCAGCAAGAGACACAAAATAAAATAAAAGCTTTTAAGCCTGGATTCCATCACTTTGAACATGCAGACAATAAATGCTTATTTCTTTGATGGAAAGTTTTTATTTCCTTGAGTTAGGAAAATAATGGTATTTTCATTTGAGATACACCTCAAGACCCTCAACTTATTTTATGCTTCATTATTTATGTGAAACATTTTGTGATGGGTATTGTACCACCCAGTGGGCCACAAATATGGTGAAGTGTTACCCCACGTTCATTAGAAACCACAGCAGACAGATCTTTGTCACAGGTACTGCCGGGCCCTACAGCCTAGGGCAGAGGCAACTCGTAGGGAGGCAATGAGTCCTTCCACGAAGAGTCCTTCTGGGGAAGATGACATTTATACTGGCCTTTGAAGGATGCTTAGGGTTTCACCAAACAGAGAAGAGAGTGAAAGAGCAATCAACATTGAAAACAGGGTAAGTAAGGGCATGTGAAGTACAGTTTTTAAAATTTCATCATCATTCTTGACTGGAGGAAGAGGCAAGGATGACAGAACTAGTAGTTCCTTTTAGGTAGAGCTGACTTCTCCCTTACTGAGAACCCAGTAGTTCATTTGTTCAGTTATAAACACTTCATAATGGGCCATGAATTAAATTTATTAACTTTATTATAAAAATCCTATGTTTGATTAAAAACTTTGAGGCAAAAAGATTAGTGGAAGAGGTCATAATATACTTCCGCGGAAAGAAAAACTTTACTACTATATAATGACATTTTTTAAGTATAATGCTAAGCTCATGGCAATTCCTATTTCGCCTGCAGAGTGGCAGAAAATTGTTCTTGGATTCATTTTTAAAATCTAATTTCAGTAGATTAATTTTCATGTGGGTAATTGACTTGTTTTCCTTCTTAAATGTCGATGCCATTATTATATGGGACAATAAATGTTAACAATATAACTAGTTTTAATAGATAATAGCATCTGCTACAGGCAGTCCTAGTGACCTATAACAAGTCTCCCATATCTAAATGGTAAATACATGCCTTTTGCTATGCGAGCCTCTCCTTATCCAATATATGGAAGGATCACAGAAACCAATGACCTTTTAATTTGATGTCTCTAACTGGACAAAATGAAAGACACACGGTAACTTCACAGCTATTAACAAATTCACAGTGGGGTGCCTGGGTGGCTCGGTCGGATAAGCTTCTGACTTTGGCTCAGGTCATGATCTCGCAGTTTGTGAGTTCGAGCCCCGTGTTGGGCTCCCTGCTGACAGCTCAGGGTCTGGAGCCTGCTTCAGATTCTGTGTCTCCCTCTCTCTCTGCCCCTCCCCCACTCACGCTGTCTGTCTGTCTGTCTCTCTCTCTCCCCCTCTCAAAAATAAATAAACATTAAAAAAATTCACAGAATTCTTCAGGTACATATATGTGATCAAAAAAGGTTTATATTTAGGGAAAACTGTAGAAGAAATTCCAGCACCCAATAATCACCTCTTTTTCATTGTGCCTATTGCATATGGACAAACTAACAGCAAGCATTGCTCTGAGTGATCAGGCCAAGGTGGGCAAGAGCAAACAGCACCACATTCCTAGTCAGTGTTCCATGCTTCAGTTCCACAGAGAACTCCTATCTCATGTGGTTTTCATTGTAAGTTCTGCCTCCTTGAATGCTATTTCCTCTCTTTTGGCTTTCACCAAGGTCAAAGGAATCTCCAGCAAATAAAAAATGCAAACGTCCAGTCATGTGCTGGAAATCTGCCCATCCAGCGTCTAAACAACCCTCACTTTAAAGTTAACAAGTTCACTTAAGTACACTACCAAGTCAACGTCAAGATTGTAAGTGATCAAGGCCAATACCATGATTTCTTAAAAGATAGTAACCGTGATAAGTTTAGCTAATGTCACTCCTTTCTGTTCAGTGTCCAGGGATATCCACAGGAGTATTCATCACAGAGGTGGTCAATCTCTGAACATTAATCTTTAAACAGCATCCAGACTAAGAGCCTCTAATTCACCTCCTGACACACTCCACCCTCTCCTGAGTAAAGAGTAACTCAACATAGTAATGTGCATCCAGAACATCCGCGATTCTCATATCAACCAGTTAAAACCTAGACAGACCTATAGTGTGAGCATAATTCAAGAAGCAATTCTACTCTTCCATAGATATCCTCTCATAAGTAATCCTTTCCTCTTCTTCCTTACAGCTTAGAATGTTTGATCACCAGAAAGACTGAATATTAGAAGTGAATACTGCTTTGCAGAAGCTTTTAGCAAAATCTTTAAAACCCAGTGCCCTGGGAAAGTGAAGCATCCAGTTACTAATTACCAGTTGGAGAAATTACCAGGATTCAATTTTCAAAGGAGCTACCCAATTATCCACACTCTTACTGCCTCATTATAAACACATGTAGGTTGAACAATTAGAATTTTGTCACTAAGAACTTACTTTTATAAATTACAACACGTTAAAGAGTCTCTTTGACCACCAACGTTATAGTTTTCAGAGTTATTTAGAAATGTAGTTCTTGCTTCCCTAAAAGCAAATAATACATGAAATTTAATTGTGGCAACATTCGATTTATATGCCACTTCTTTATTTTGGTGTTTTGTTATGCTAAATGTTCATATGTTAAATCTCAGCCAAGACTCATGTGACTAAATTATCACCATGTAGCATTTTCTGACAAAAAATGTGACGAAACAGCCTCCTGGAACTTTTAAAAATACATTTCTAAGTATGTGGGGTTTTTTTTAATGTTTATTTTTGAGAGAGAGAGAGAGTGTATGCGCAGGGGAGGAGCAGAGAGAGAGAGGGACAGACGATCTGAAGCAGGCTCTGTGTTGACAACAGAGAGCCCAATGCAGGGCTCAAACTCACAAACCATGATCATGACCTAAGCCAAAGTCAGACGCTTAACTGACTGAGCCACCCAGGCACCCCAGAAACAGCCTCCTGGAAGTTATTACAAAATACTTAAGTATATGCTTTTGATATAGATGTTCCCCAAAACAATTCGGTATAAAAATATTGGGCTCATTTGGCTTGTTAAAATAAACTGTGTACTAATATGCAGCCAAGAATTCTTTATCCAGCAAGGCTGTCATTCAAAATAGAAGGAGAGATAAAAAGTTTCCCAGACAAACAAAAAGTAAAGGAGTTTGTGACCACTGAACCAGCCCTGCAAGAAATTTTAAGGAGGACTTTCTGAGGGGAGAAATGATGAAAATGTATATGTATATATGTATATATATATAAATACCAAAAGCAACAAAGACTAGAAACCATCAGAAACTCCAACTCTACAAGCATCATAATGGCAATAAATTTATATCTTTCAGTACTCACTCTAAATGTCAATGGACTCAATCCTCCAATCAAAAGACATGAGGTAACAGAATGGATAAGAAAACAAGATCCATCTATATGCTGTTTACAAGAGACCCACTTTAGACCTAAAGATACCTTCAGATTGAAAATAAGGGGATGGAAAATGATCTATCATGCTAATGGTCAACAAAAGAAAGTGGGAGTAGCCACACTTACATCAGACAATCTAGACTTTAAAATAAAGACTGTATCAAGAGATGCAGAAGGGAATTATATCATAATTAAGGGGTCTATCCACCAAGAAGACCTAACAATTGTAAACATTTATGAGCCAAATGTGGACCACCCAAACATATAAATCAATTAATCACAAACATCAAGAAACTCATCGATAGTAATACCATAGTAATAGGAGACTTCAACACCCCACTCACAGCAATGGACAGATCATATAATCAAAAAATCAAGAAGGAAACAATGGCTTTGAATGACACACTGGACCAGATGGACTTAAGAGATATATTCACAACATTTCATCCTAAAGCAGCAGAATATACATCCTTCACCAGTAGACATGGAACCTTCTCCAGAATAGACCATATACTGGGTCACAAATCAGCCCTAAGTAAGTACAAAAAGATCAAGATCATACCGTGCTTATTTTCAGACCACGATGCTATGAAACTAGAAATCAACCACAAGAAAAATATTGGAAAGGTAACAAACACCTGGAGACTAAAGAACATCCTACTAAAGAATGAATGGGCTAACCAAGCAGTTAAAGAGGAAATTAAAAAGTAGATGGAAGTCAATGAAAATGGTAACACCACAATCCAAAACCTCTGGGATGCAGCAAAGGCGGTCATAAGAGGAAAGTATATAGCAATCCAGGCCTTCCTAAAGAAGGAAGAAAGATCTCAGATACACAAATAACCTTATGCCTTAAGGAGCTGGAAAAAGAACAGCAAATAAAACCCCAAACCAGAAGAAGACAGGAAATAATAAAGATTAGAGCAGAAATTAATGCTATCAAAAACAAAAACAAACAACAACAACAACAACAATAACAAAACAGAACAGATCAATGAAACCAGAAGCTTGTTCTTTGAAAGAATTAACAAAATTGATAAACCACTAGCCAGTTTGATCAAAAAGAAAAAGGAAAGGACCCAAATAAGTAAAATCAAGCATGAAAGAGAAGATATCACAACCAACACAACAGAAATAAAAACAATAATAAGAGAATATTAGGAGCAATTATATGCCAAAAAATGGGCCATCTGGAAGAAATGGACAAATTCCTAGAAACATATACAGTACCAAAACTGAAACAGGAAGAAATAGAAAATTTGAACAGACCCATAACCAGTAAGGAAATCAAATTAGTAATAAAAAATCTGCCAAAAAACAAGAGTCCAGGGCCAGATGGCTTTCCAGTGGAATTCTACCAAACATTTAAGGAAGAGTTAACACCTATTCTCTTGAAGCTGTTCCAAAAAATAGAAATGGAAGGAAAACTTCCAAATTCTTTCTATGAAGCCAGCATTACCTTGATTCCAATATCAGACAGAGACCCCACTAAAAAGGAGAACTACAGACCAATTTCCCTGATGAACATGGATGCAAAAGTATTCAACAAGGTATTAGCCAACCGGATCCAATAATACATTAAAAAAAAATATTCACCACGACCAAGCAGGATTTATACCAGGGATACAGAGCTGGTTCAATATCCACAAAACAATTAACGTGATTCATCACATCAATCAAAGAAAGGACAAGAACCATATGATCCTCTCAATAGATGCAGAGAAAACATTTGACAAAATACAGCATCATCCTTTCTTTATAAAAACCCTCAAGAAAGTAGGGATAGAAGGAGCAGACCTTGAGATCATAAAAGCCATATATGAATGACCCAACGCTAATATCATTCTCCAAGGGGAAAAACTGAGAGATTTCCCCCTAAGGTCAGGAACAAGACAGGGATGTCCACTCTCACCACTGTTATTCAACATAGTATTGGAAGTCTTAGCCTCTGAAATCAGACAACACAAAGAAATAAAAGGCATCCAAATCGGCCAGAAGGAGATCAAATTTTCACTCTTCGCAGATGACATGATACTCTATATGGAAAACCCAAAAGATTCCACCAAAAAACTGCTAGAACTGATTCATGAATTCAGCAAAGTTGCAGGATATAAAATCAATGCACAGAAATTGGTTGCATTCCTATACACCAACAATGAAGCCACAGAAAGAGAAATCAAGGAATTGATCCCATTTACAGTTGCACAAAAAATACCATAAAATACCTAGGAATAAATCTAACCAAAGAGGTGAAAAATCTATACACTGAAAACTATTGAAAGCTGATGAAAGAAATTGAAGAAGACACAAAGAAATGGAAAAAGATTCCATGCTCCTGGATAGGAAGAACAAATATTATTAAAATGTCAATACTACCCAAAGCAATCTACATATTCAATGTGACCCTATCAAAGTAACACCAGCATTCTTCACAGAGCTAGAACAAATAATCCTAAAATTTGTATGGAACCAGAAAAGACCCCGAATAGCCAAAGCAATCTTGAAAAAGAAAGCCAACGCAGGAGGCATCACAATCCCAGACTTCAAGCTATACTACAAAGCTGTAATCATGAAGACAGTATGGTACTGGCACAAGAACAGACACTCAGATCAATGGAGTAGAATAGAGAACCCAGAAATGGACCCACATATGCACAACTAATCTTTGACAAAGCAGGAAAGAATATCCAATGGAATAAAGATAGTCTCTTCAGCAAGTCGTGCTGGGAAAACTGGACAGCAACATGCAGAAGAATGAACCTGGACCACTTTCTTACACCATACACCAAAATAAACTCAAAATGGATGAAAGACCTCAATGTAATACAGGAAGCCATCAATATCCTTGAGGAGAAAGCAGGCAAAAAACTCTTTGATCCTGGCCACAGCAACTTCTTACTCAACACGTCTCCAGAGGCAAGGGAAACAAAAGCAAAAATGAACTACCGGGACCTCATCAAAATAAAAAGCTTCTGCACAGTGAAGGAAAAAATCAGCAAAACTAAAAGGCAACCGACAAATGGGAGAAGATATTTGCAAATGACATATCAGATAAAGGGTTAGTATCCAAAATCTATAAAGAACTTATCAAACTCAACACCCAAAAAACAACTAATCCAGTGAAGAAATGGGCAAAAGACATGAATAGACACTTCTCCAAAGAAGACATTCAGATGGCCAACCGACACATGAAAAAATGCTCAACATCACTCATCATCAGGGAAATACAAATCAAAACCACAATGAGATACCACATTACATCTGTCAGAATGGCTAACATGAACAACTCAGGCAACAACAGATGTTGGCGAGAATGCAGAAAAAGAGGATCTCTTTTGCATTGTTGGTGGGAATGCAAACTGGTGCAGCCACTCGGGAAAACAGTATGGAGGTGCCTCAAAAAACTAAAAATAGAAATACCCTATGACCCAGCAATTGCACTACTAGGCATTTATCCACAGGGACAAGTGTGCTGTTTCGAAGGGATACATGCACCCCCATGTTTATAGCAGCACTATCAACAATAGCCAAAGTATGGAAAGAGCCCAAATGTCCATCGACGGAGGAATGGATAAAGAAGGTGTGGTATATATATACAATGGAGTATTACTCGGCAATCATAAGAATGAAATCTTGCCATTTGCAACTACGTGGATGGAGCTGGAGGGTATTATGCTAAGTAAAATTAGTCAGTCAGAGAAAGACAAAAATCACATGACTTCACTCATATGAGGACTTTAAGAGACAAAACAGATGAACATAAGGGAAGGGAAACAAAAATAATATAAAACCAGGGAGGGGGACAAAACAGAAGAGACTCTTAAATATGGAGAACAAACAGAGGGTTACTGGAGGGGTTGTGGGAGGAGGGATGGGCTAAATGGGTAAGGGGTACTAAGGAATCTACTCCTGAAATCATTGTGGCACTACATGCTAACTAATTTGGGTGTAAATTTTAAAAAATAAAAGATCAAATTTAAAAAAACCTGTGTGCTAATAACATGAGGTTATTTTTTAAATCCATATTCCACTGCCATTATCTCTTAATATTTCCCAGTTTTCTAAAATTAATTCTTTATTCAAAAAATATTTTGAGCCCTTATTATGTCCCTGGCATTGTAAAAGCGCAGGAGTAATCAAGTTGAGTGAATGATACGCTTTGTGGGGTGTATGAGTGGTGGGGTCAGCCTGTGATGGCGGGGATTTAGGCAATGTTTAGGCAACGTGTCCCCAGGTTTTGGTGACTGTCTGGATGCAGGCAGGGAGAGAGAAGCTAAAGAAGACTCCTGGGTTTTTGGAGTTGACAAGAAGGCCTCTGACTGTGCCATTCTCAAAGCTAGGAAAACAAAAGAAGGGACAGGTCCAGAGGATAAGGACCAAGATGAAAAGTTGAGTGTGATGGACTAGCAAGACATCCGGATGTCCAACATGTAAGAGGCAACTGAGATCAGGGGCGCTTTGGGTGGCTCAGTCGGCTAAGTGTCTGACTCTTGATCTCGGCTTAGGTCATGATCTCACTGCTCATGAGTTCAAGCCTCTGCATCAAGCCCTACGCTGACAGAACAGAGCCTGCTTAAGATTCATGTTCATTCTTTCTCTCTCTCTCTCTCTCTCTCCCTTTCCCCTACTCATGTGCATGCTGTCTCTCAAACAAAATAAATACACATTTTTTTAAAAATAGGCAACAGCGATCAGGACAGTTATCAGGCTAGAGAGATAATTTAGGAAACAAATGGGACCACACAGGATCTGTGGGTAGAATGAAAAGAGGAAGAAGGACCAAAACCTGAGCAACACTAACTTTAAGGGAAAGATGGAGGTAGAGGAGCCTGAAAAAGAAGCTGAGAAGCAGTGGCCGAAAGAGAGCGGAAGAAAAAATTCCAGCAGCATATGGTGTAAGTACTCCGTGGGAACAGCACATTCTGAAAAAGAATGGAAAGCTAAGAAGTCCAGAGCTGAGAAGCATCTCTTGGACTGAACACTGAGAAGATCAGGCTGACTTTCAAGGGGTCAGCTTCAGGGCCTAGGGAAGTGAAGGGGAAGTCATGGAGACAGTGATTGCACACACTTCTTTCAACATGGAGAGAAAGAGGCAGCAGAGAATAAGGGGGCTGGGGGCCTTGAATTTTAGTTTTAAAACCCTAGAGGAAGGATTTAGTTTTGAAAGAAAGGGGAGGCTTCAAACCATTTAGTTGCTCTTGGAAGGGAACCTGTGGAAAAGAACACAGAGACAAAAGCATGAAAGAGACAGTACGACTGACCTCACATAAAAAAGAAATACTTCCAGCAATAACCTGGGTAAGACTTAGTTATAAATAAAAAGGTTTCTCCAAATCTGTTTGACTCTCTCTCTGTGTAACACTTTCTAGTCAAATATTTACTTACTAGTATTCTTAAGCACTACTTCCTTCCGCAAAAGACCTGGGGTAACTAACAACGAAACAATTACAAAGACTAAAACTACATTACAAAATTGCAAATTAGATGTAGGGATTTTGGCTAAGAGGAATAGAGATAAGAAACTAATAAAGCCAAGTGTAAGAAATATATACAAAGCCGTGTACAGTTGCTAGAAATGTGGCCAAATTTCACCCTGAGCTTACTAGTGACCAAAGCAAAGAGAGAAACACAAAATGTCACATGGCTCCATGTCCGTAAAATAAGAAACAAACCAATGGCTTAGGAGAAACCTAGCTTCTTCTCTTTAAATCGAGACCAGAGTAGAACTGGTCTCATTGTTCTCACAAAGATGACACAGTGAAGAAGCAAATGCCTTTCTTACAACATGTCAACAACTGATAAAGCAGCACATTTCAAACACCTGTTTCTTAAAATGTGCTCCAATATAGCCTTTAAAAAAAAAATGATACCAGATGGCAATTAACTCGGGTTCCAAGAATGCAGAACTCTAACATCTGGTTTGATAGATGGCCTAATTTTAGAATCTCATACAGGAATGGAAAACTTGCATGCCCTACAAGCATTCATTCACAAATATTATTAAATAGCATTTCTCTCAACTAGCATTATAATACGGTTTACGTAGAGACTTTAAGGTTGTATTTTATGGTAAGAACCTTGAGTGTAACCACAGATGCAAGCAGTCCATCAGTCATGGAGATGTAGCACAAAATGCCCCACCTGGTGGGCATACATGGAGATAAGGTATCCAAGCTACCAGACATCCTGGGACAGTTCCAATTTATGCCTGTTGTACTGGCATAATTATTAATAGTTCCCCTTACCATTCTCAAATGCATTCCTATTTGAACAATAAGGTATACAGTCATTTTAGTGGTCACTATTAATGCTATGTCTGGGAAGTTATCAGTAATAGGCCCTTGGCCACTAGTCTGTAATCCAAAAGCCAGAATTCCGTCTGTTGGCAAGTGAGTATATGGTGACATAGGATCCATTGGATTTAGTTGAAGCAATAGCCTGAAAAAAGCATGTGAGGTCAAGTAGATTTCTAAATCAAGGATTCCAAACTGGGGAAGAAAGCAGAAGCAGATATTCAGGGTCAAAAGAGCCCCAAGGATTCAAGGAAGACTATAAGCTAACCCCAGAGGGTCAATCTAGAGTGCCTTAAAAACATCCCCTGAATAGATTCAAGGCTGAGCAGGCAGCAATGATCCAGAAATATCAAGTTGCTGAGAACCAGTCACCAACAACACAATCTTATACCAATGAGGTTCAAGAAGCTAATCTATAAGAATCTGAGTAAGGACAATTAGGATCTATAAATCCAAAATCTCAAAAATGTTTATTTAATTTGACTTAATGCCTTACCTGAAGAATTAATCTATGAAAATACCCTGTTATATTCTCAAAAATTAGGTATTGAGATTTTCCATCAAATGACTTGTAGTAACAAAAATGTGAACAATCTAATTTTCCAGCTGCATGAACTCAGTTTAATTATGATACATCTAAATGATTAATATTAGGGAAATAAAAATCATATTATTAAACAATATTTAATGGAAAATGTTAGAATGTAGTACCCCAAGTTGTATCTTTTGAATTAAATTTATATACATAAACATTTTAAAAAAGAAAAACAGGGATTACTTATGGCTTGTAAGAGTGTAAGACTTTTGTCTTCTTATTTATGTTGTTCATATTTTCTAAATTGTATATAAGCACATATTGCTTTTATATTTGGAAATACAGCAATGCTATTATTATTAAGGTCAGAAAACTTGTCTTTTTCAAAGCGTTTTCCTAAAGTTTACCAAACATTGATACTAATTGGGATGCTGCACATCTCACAACTGAAAAGGCTAATTTTCTTGGTCCAAGATTTGGCATAAAAGTAGTTTCATACCTTCACTCAGCTTGTTTTGATATTTACCAGTTTTTCAGTAAATTTCCTAACACGGTACACACTAGCGCATCCTTAGGACCAGATTAACAAATCAGCAACTTTCTCTGGTAATTTAGCATTTGGCAGACGACCACTGCCAACAAAGGCCTAGGATTACGGTTTCCTGAAACACTTAAATACAATAACATAGATTTATGGATGGACATGGTTTACAGTATTACCCAAAAGAGCACTGGTTCCAGACTCAGGTTCAGCCGCTCACTGCTCGAAAGCCAATAGTCCAGAAACAAGCATTGGTGGGAAAGGAAAGGTTGCTTTATTCAGGAAGCCTGCAACCTGGGAAGATGGCAGACTTGTGGTAGGGTCCCCTCCCTAAGGAATGTGGTGAAAAAACCCCAAGATAAGGAAAGGCGACCTGGTTACGTGCGCGAACATGATATACCTCACGACTCTGTAACACAAGACCACCCAATCAGACCATATGTCTGTAAGTTACCATGTATGGGAGACAAAGAAGTAGAAATCCTATAAAAGGCTACACCCAGCTGTGCTGGGGGCTCAGTGTTTGGGGTATGAACTCACCGAACCCGTGCTGGCAGGAATAAAGTTGCTTCCTGGAAAGAAAAGCCTCAGTGTCACGACTCTCTGTGCAAACCTCTGTCCCATTACAGACTAACATCTCAAAAAACCATTTTTCTGAGTCCAGGTGGAGCAGGAAGCTTTTAAAGGGGAAGATGTGGGAAATAGTGAGGGGGCAACATGAGGAAGGAGCTGGTCCTCAGCAGTCAATCATTTGCCTTTCAAGACTTCCAGATTCCTCTGCTTTTCCAGTAATCAAGACTCCCAGGTGTCTCTTATGGAGAATATCATGATCAGCTGAGGCTGTTTTTGAGCCCAGTCAGGCCTTATCTTCCGGAAAGTCTGGTCCTTTGTTCCCCAAAGCCAGTGGTCTGCAGGATCTCAAGGGAAGTAGGTTAGTTCTGCTACAAACTATGGAGTTTAGGTCAGCAAGCAAGGAGTGCATAAGCTTGAAGAGAGTTAACACTGAAGGCCTGTTGGAGCACTGCTTTAATATAACTTTCTACTACCTATACACTATTAACTGAAACTTTTGCGTTTTTAGAGTATAATGATTAATAATCACAATAAGACTTTGAAGAAAGACTTTTAAGTACTCTATTGCCAACAACAAAAATTAAGTAATGCCTGATATAATTTATGTCAATCATCATTTATTAAACTTGGATTCTCTGAATATATATATACATATATATATATGTATATATATATATGTATATATATATAATTCATCCAGTAGATGAATGTTAAGATTCACCCACTCCTGAAATTCTATGATTGCAACTTTGAAGTATGATAAATCATCTTTAACCAAATATACAGAATAACTGAAACAGATTTTTTGTATGAATCTATTTTTATTGAACATACATTAAATAACATGCAGAAATAACAGTAGTTTACAGAAGATTATGAAGATTTGCTTTTAAAAAGTTCAGATTCCTAGACAGATCAATTCATCATCAAATTATTTCTCCAATGTAGTTTGACATGTTTGTGATTGAGGCTTTGCCCATACATTTTTTTAAACAAGTTTGAATCTTAGCTGAATTTCATTCTTGGGAATTTCAGAATTTATGTTTTGTGAACTACTAGAGTATCTTCATTGTTTCGGTCAGGTTCAATTAGATTTGTAGTCATTTGAAGCTGAAATTACCATAATGGATACTATAGACATATTTAGCAAAGCCAGTATTGTCTTGGTTAACTGGGGGGAGGTTTGTGTTTGAGACCATATTTGTTTATAGTTTATTGCCAACTCACACCTAAATATGCGTTAGCTTACAAAACTGCAATGGGAAATAATTCATGTTTAATTACATTTTAACTAATAACTCTCATGCCATGAAATCCACGAAGCTGGCATTAAACCAAAGTGATTTGATGGAAGTCCAGAAACAGCAAGAGCATTTGATGAAATTGTCTGAATTACAGAGCCAGTGCTTAATTCAGAGGCTCAGCACTTTGACTATTTAATTATGTTTCTTCCGCACTAATGTGGAAATGAAAACAAATGGAATAGAGTGGTGTTCCTATTCTATTCCAAGAGCATGATGGCAAACATCTGAATACAAAGTTAAAAGCTTAATGAATCATTTTTGCATGTTATCTACAAAATGTCAAAACCCTCAAATACTGAAAGCATCAAAATGTTTATCACCATGTACTCAAACATCAAATGATGGTTTTTTTTTTTTAGTATTCATCTAGATGTTTTGGTGTCACCATCGGCAGGACCACTGCCTACTGAATATCTTACCTGGTAGCTAGCTATGAGTATAAAATATTGGTATGGTTCCATTGTTATTTTTTTATAACTCATTCAGAATTATAAAGAGTTAAATGTTCACATAGCTAGCAACCAAAAATTATGTTTATCTACTTATTCATAAATATGACAACAATAAACTACATGTATAATGATTATAATGAAACATTAGGTCCCAAGATTATGGCCATTAAATTTGAAGGAATCAAATTAAGGAAATAATGAGTTACTCAGTGCAATGATCACTTGATCCTATACTATCTTGGTTTGGGTTCAGTTAGGGAAACAGATCCATTGCACGTGTTGAAAATAAAGCGATAATAATGATAGAGGAATTGGAGGCTTTCTGAATGTGGGAAGGACTGGGCAGAAAACACCTGAAAAGCAGCAGCTAGAATACTGGAGAAGTCATTACTCATGATTTTAGCCCACAGCACTGGAAAAGGTGGCCAAGAGTCACTGTGAAGGTCAAGAAGCCACCACATCTGGCTGCCATGACTGTGGAGGAGGGGCTCATGGAGACATCTGTCTGGCAGTCACAGCTGTGAAGTGAGGCATCTGGAGAGTTCCAAAGAGTCTCCATATCTGTCCAACATCCTCCCACCATGTCCTCCCAATAATGGTGGCTTCTGCTTTATTTCCAACTTCAAAATCTCCCAGTAGTTCTTCTCATGGGTAAACCCTATGCCAGAACCATTCAGGGAAGTGAATTGTTAGAAATATGGTTATCAGCCTTAGAAAAGTTGGTGTTTGGGTCAACTCAACATGCTGACCTCCACAAAAGATGAAACACAAAGCTCCATATTATTTTATGCATCTCTGGATGATAGTTACTTCTCTTCTAGCAATCTACTCTCCCCTTTCGATATCATGTAGCTGAACACTGAGGTACATCATTAGTCCTTGCTAACATACCTTACATTAATGAGAATTGAGCAGAGGAAAAGATTCACTAATAAAAATGAATATATTTGTATCAAAGCAAGGAAAAAATATACGTGACTTCTGTGGCCCTTGCTTGTGAAATCACTCCCGTGGCTGTAGTTGGATTTATAATATCCTTCTTTCATTACTATTCTGAATACTCTCTAGCCTTATCAAATACCTAAACTTGTCTTGGTTTCTTGCCTGAAGAACCCACATCTTCATTCCTGAAGGAGTAAACAGCTATGCCTGTATTATTTTGCTACAGAATATGGGAAAACTGAGTAGCACATCCAGAGAATCCTCCAAGTTCCAATCCTGTTCATCTTTGGTGCCACTGTACCAGACAAGTCGATTTGCCCCAGATAATCAGCTTCAATCTCCTAGCCAAAATATATATGCTTTCACATGCTGTTTCAGTGGTATGAGGTGCCCAAGTGGCAGAGTGGTAGTCTCACCTTCCAGTTCCCTGGAACCATTGCTCTGACCCCCGTAAACTAAAATCTCTAAACATATGGAGATTAAAGAACACAAAAAGTGTCTTGATAGTAGATTAGTAATTAAATTTTGAGAGGAGTCTCAATATTGTTCTTCTTGGTATTAACACATTCGCCTTGGCAATGCCTTCATTCCCTGTGGTGAAAGTAAACTAGTAAGGGCAGGGTCTTTATAGCATCAGGGACCTAATGCAACACACTGATTACTACACTTTGGTTCCAATGCTACCTGAACACTGCACTGACTCCATGTCAAGTCCTGATGAACAAATGCACCTTTTCTGTTGACCCTCCTTCTCCACTATCCTTTATCTTAGTTTTTTAAGTCTCAAATGTTAAAATGAGAAACTGAGTCAACAGTAGCAAGCAACAAACTATTATTATCCTCAAATTCCTTAGATCATTCTCCTAGAGTCTAGTTGAAGCAAGAGAACAAATACATATCGACTGACTTTGGAGGAAATCTTTCTAAAATAATGACAGAAATGCATTCCTTTATGATCAGAATTTTACTTAATAAGAACCAGTTGAAGGAAAATTCACACAAATGGGTTTCAGGAGACAGCAGTGAATCGGAGGAAAAGGAGACAATTACTGGCCACAGGATAACTTAGTCTAGAGAGGAGAAAGTTATGAAGTGACAGTAATCTTCCATTATCTTTCTTATTTTCATCCAAAATAATTAATGAGGAAAATTTAGGTTAGCAGAGGAGAAAGAAAGTCTTTGAGTAAAAAGATCAAAGAGTCTGAAATGGAATATTAAAAGGAAACTTTATGAGATTTGTCTGTCATTCCTGAGAAACAGTTGTGTGTTAAGAGAGCGATGAAGTAGGCAACCCATAAAGTCCTCATAATTTCTAGCTTTTTCATATTGTATCTCATTTACAGAAAGGAAAAGTGGCCCCAAATGTCTGGCAATAAAGAACAAGGTGACGTCATTATCTTATGTCCACTCCAGGGGTGGGAGGATGGTTTGGAGAGGCCGACTCTGGCAAGTGGATGTTCTACCTTCTCCCACAAAGCCTTCTCTTACTCCTCAAGAGCCCCATGAGATCTGTGTCATTAACTCCATGTTGCATACGTGGCTATTTAAGGTTACACTGATGGAAGAGAAGTAAGAGAGTGCAGTACTTACTGACCTCTTATGAATAAAAGTTTCCATGAATAAAGTTTGTTCTATATACTCTAACTCAAATTGTTAACATAATTTGGCAAATAAGCACCAATACAAGCATAAATCACAAACCAGGATATTGGTGATTAATGAAAGAAATATCTCTAAAATCAATGGTTACTGTTTAGTTTTCTCAAAAGTTATCAATAGAAGAGAGCCATTATGATGTAGAGGAGGAGTTTGTGCTTCGGAGTCCATTAGACCTTTCTGAGTCCTCTGATGGATATGAAGTGTATTACTTTGGAAAACTTACTTAACCTCTCTGAGCCACTGTTTCTTCCTCTGTAAAAATGGCAAAAATAACATACTGTAGAGGTGTTTTAAGTAGAAATTTCTCGATAAGGTGCATTTTTCTTTCCCATCTGCCTTTATTTAATTATCTTCTACCTAATTTGCCTCCTTTTATTAAGACAAAATGGAAGCTGTCTTGCACTATAGTCAAATGGACAGGACAGATTGCAGGACAAATATAAAATAGAGATTTAAAAATTCAGCTCCTATGAACAGTGAGGTTATATGTCCAACCAAAGAGTGCTCAACAAAATAATTAACAATTGCCAATTGCTTTGAATTTGTCAGGAGAATCTGGGGGACTAATGGCATCCTGCTCTTAGAACAGCACTTTTCAAAAGAAATATGATGTGAGCCACATATGTAATCTTACGTTATCTAGTAGACACACTAGAAAAAGTAAAAAAAAAAGACTAATGAAATTAGTTTTATGATATTATCATTTCAAAATGTAATCAATATAAAAATAGTGAGATACTTTCTTTTCTTTTTTTCGTACTAAGCCTCTGAAACCCAGTGTGTGTGTATTTTACACTTACAGCACATTTCAATTCTTGCCACATTTCATATGCTCAGGTGGCCACATGCTGCTCATGGCTCCATGCTGAACAGCAAAACCCTAGACCTCAGTCTTCTCTGCAGAACTGAGCGTACAAAACAGAAGCCACTGGAAGGAAGCAAACTCACTACTCTTGTAGGAAATGACAAGTTGGTAAAGGTTACTCCAGCCCAGATCTGAGGTCTGTATGGAGTTCCTGGGACAGAAATCAAATGCCTTTGGGACAGCCTCTGACCTCTTCATGAGCTCCTATTTGACTTTTTAGATATTTTTGGTTATTGACGTGTGAAACAAACAAAGAAATATTAGTCTTGAGACCAACAGGATAAACTCCCTGATGCCCAGAGCTCTGTTGGGAACAAAGGGACATAGGGGAATATCCTTAGAGCTGCAAAAGCATTTTATGGTCCAGCTGTGTGGCCTGATGGCATTGAGTAGGCTGGGAATCGTCCTATAACCTGGCTGTGAAAAAAAAAAAAAAAGGCATTTGGGGCAATTTATTGTCTTTCATTTGTTTGCAAAAATCGATGGAATCTCATTAAGGAAAGGAAAGGGATGGTCTTTCCGCTAGTTGGTTTTATCTCTGTTGTTGTTTGAACAGGTGTGAAGGCTAGAATTATCTGGTGTATTTATAGGATTTGGGGACTGGAACAAACCATCATAAATTTGGCCATCAAACTTTTTAAACCTAGCCAGTCAACAGAGAAAAGCTTTAATTTGGGGACAGTTTAAACACACATGCTTCACATTTTATTTCTCTCCTGTAGAAGGTATTAAAATGTTTGACACTTAACATTCCCAGTGCTGATGTTCCAAGGTAAGCCCTCACTGCGCCTCATTTGGACTCTTGGTGTAGGCTCCAACTTGGTGTTTGAACTTCATCTTGACCTCTTCCTCCAGTTACTCCGCCATGACCCCTGACTTTTGTCATGTCTTACCATAATAGCTGTCCTAAAGTGCACCTCTAATCTGGTCATATCTATGACTAATCATTATTTTCAGGTGCTCTTCTCCAGGCATATGAACTTCACCCATTTACATCCTCACAACAAGCCTTAGAAGTTAGTGGGTTTGAGACTCACTTTACTGTTGAGGAACCTGGGGTTTAGATAAAGCCCTAGACCAAATAATTTGTTAAGTGATGGAACTGAGATTTGAACCATGGCAGACTGAATCTCATGGTATGAACAAGAAGCTACCTCAAAAATACTCAGTGGCTCCCCATCCTCTTACAATTCCAGACCAAGGCCCTCTGTCGTCCAGTATCCTACTTTTCACAAATCCAAGATTTTATTCCACACCAATTCCACCACCTGAAATGCCAAGCCTTTGTAATCTAAGACATTTTCAAGGCCCATATTAAGTACCTTCATTTCTCCTAGCTAGAACTGGTCTATCTTATGTCAGGATCCCCTTTACAGTAGTATTAATTCACTGAAGGTACTGTCCTGTAAAACTAGTTGTCTGACATTGGCCAAGGCAACTATGGTATCTGGTCTTGTTTCTTCCTCTGTGTCCAAAATACATGTAATGATACCTGGGAGCTGTTCCTCCCAAGGTGGCTGAAAGATCAAAGTGAATAATAAATATTAAAGCACACAGTAAGCTGTAAATGCAATACAATGCAAGCAATTCTCGGTGTTCACTTTGGTATTCTCTACAGTGCTTAGCCCCATGCTTCACACTGAAATGAATGTGCTTCTTGAACTGGCACATTTATCCCTAAATTGTAAAAATAAACAAAACAGAACCTAAGAAAGTATTTCCTAACAGCCTTTTAATTTGGTAGATTTAATTTCTATTTGAAAATTGTCTCGACATTTCTAGATGAGTTTCCCTGGAAAATTCATTTCCCTTGCAAATAGCTCTTTGGCTTTGTATATGTTTCCAGAAAAATGATTGCAATCTTTCAGGTTAGGGTAAAACACAAAGAAAATCACTGTTATCAATAAAAACGTAAAATATCAATTAATTATTGATCAAGACGTTCTTTTTTAATATAAACACAGTTATGGCATCTGTCCATCTATATCCAAACCCGCTGATGCCCAACTTATGTCACTGAGTTTCTTATTTTAACCAAAATGCATCTCAACCTGTGATTGCCATGATTTCCCCCCTATGTACCTGCGTTAATAGTTGTCTCATGCAAGGTATCTTGGACCTAAAATTTTGGCTTTGATTAAAGACTAACCCAATTTGAGAGATTATCTTCTTCCACGTTATTGCATAATCAAATTACAAAAATTAATTTGTGGTAATGAAAAAGTACTGCTGAATACTCCAGTCTGAACTAAGTAACCAGGCACTTTCTTAAAGCAGAAAATTGGCCTTTACCAAGGAGGGATTTGTGGGTCAGAGTACTCAAGGATATTCTTAGCCTCACACAGAAAATACATGCC
This sequence comes from Panthera tigris, assembly GCF_018350195.1. Taxonomy (NCBI): domain Eukaryota; kingdom Metazoa; phylum Chordata; class Mammalia; order Carnivora; family Felidae; genus Panthera; species Panthera tigris. The sequence goes on along the minus strand of NC_056666.1, from coordinate 69,742,810 downwards.
CCTGGTCATTTTCCCATCCCCTTCAAAGGACACAAAGTTTTAAAAGCAGAATATAATTACATAATTTCTATTATTTATATATTCTTTTATTCATAGGACTTGATAAAGTTAGGGAGAAGTCAGAATACGAATGAAAAGCTGACTCACCAACAATGCTTAAGTGACCCCCGGACCAGACTTTTCAGAAAGAATCCAAAGTGAGCCTGTGCCTGATGCATAGAATAAAAATCTCACTCTGGTTTCCTGCTTGAAAATGGAATGATTGGGAAACAGTTATGCCTTGATTTATATAACTCATTTTTTTTTCTGAATGGTTTAATTTTTTGGCACAGATTGCATTCAACTGGTTTTAATATTTTCTAGAAGTTTGTATATTTGATCTCAGCACCACCCCCTGAGGTAGATGCTGCCTCTATAGATAGGAAATTGGCTACAGAGTGTACAAGTGGTTCCTTTTACAGGATAGTTCATGTGAATTGGCAACTGGAGCCGAGATTTCACCTTCTTGTCTTTTGGATTCTTTCAACTTAACCTTTCTGCTTTTCCGGACTTATTCTATCGTGTTCATTGGGATTTCAAGAAAGGTTCAATGACATTGAAATAAATGATATTTTAGTCACTAAGATTGCCTCTAAGGAAAAAAAAAAGCAAAGATAAAAAGACTCCAAGTCATAGTCTACACAATTTGTGCTCATTACACACTTGTGAAAAATAATTTGTGTGTGTGAGAGAGAAACAGGGAGAAAGAGAAGCTAGTTTATTCTATATTATTTTGATTTAATATTTAATATTTTATTTTAATAAATTTATTAAATAAATATATTTATTATTATATTATATTTATTATTATATTATATTATATTATATTATATATTATATATATTATATATATTATTATATATTTATTTAATATATATTAAATAAATATAATAAATATTTAATAATATTTAATATTTTATTTAATATCAAAAATATTTGATTTTTATATTATTTTGATTTCATTTTATGGGCTTATTTTCTTGGTTATCATTTTAACAATGGATGTATGCCATCAGGGGGAGAGAATTTGAAACGAAAAGTGGAAACTAAATTTTAAAACTTTTATTTTATAATTATTCATTGAATGTTATTTTCCAAATCTTGCAATTCTAGAGAATAGAGCTGTTGGTTAGAAATCCAAAGTCTAAATTTTAATTTCTAAGCATAATATTTCTCTTTAAATAAGTTAAAATGCTGTATAGAATCAAGGAATAAGAGAACTACACTGATGGCTTTATTATTCAGCTCTAATGATTACATTTGCATACACACTGGCTTTTTCGGAAGAAAAAACTACAGAGCTGGTATTACTAGAACAAAATGTAAATCTCATTGTCCTAAAGGAGATGTCTGTCCTTGAAACACATTGCTTGGGAGTGGTAGATAGCTAAAGGAGAAATAGCAAATTTAACAGGGATTCTAAATGCTAGAAATAATTCAGTGACATTTAAGAACAACTTTCTGAAACGTTAATTTTTTAAGATATAAAGAGCTCTACAAAGCCAATAAAGCATAGAAATAAAAAAAAACTGAACAGAATTAGGAAAATAAACACAAAACAATTAAAGACTAATGAATACATTGAAAGACTTCGATCTCACCAGCAATGTAGTGGATGGTTAGGAAACATGAGACAGCTGCACAGCCTAACTCTTCTTCATTATTTTAGATTTTTTTTTTTTAATGTTTATTTATTTTTGAGACAGGGAGAGACAGAGCATGAACAGGGGAGGGTCAGAGAGAGGGAGACACAGAATCTGAAACGGGCTCCAGGCTCTGAGCAGTCAGCACAGAGCCCGACGCGGGGCTCGAACTCACAGACAGTGAGATCATGACCTGAGCCAAAGTCGGCTGCTCAACCAACTGAGCCACCCAGGTGCCCCTCTTCTTCATTACTTAAGAGTGAACAAACAGGAAGGGCGTGCCTGGGAGCTCAGTAGGTTACGTGTGGGCCTCTTGGTTTCGGCTCAGGTCATCCTCTCACAGTTTTGCAAGTTCGAGCCCCACGTCAGACTCTGCGCTGGCAGTGCAGAGCCTGCTTGGGATTCTCTCTCTCTCCCTCCCTCTCTCTGCCCCTTCCCCCTCCAGGCTGTCTGTGTCTCTCTCAAAATAAATAAATAAACTTAAAAAAAAAAAAAAGAATGAACAAAGAGCAAAAAAATCAACATGATGCAAATAAATACATTCTTCAGCACAAACTGTCAGGGACTGACAATCTCCTACAGGTTGAGGGGTAAAGTTTTCCTTTAAATTAGATTTGCATAGGAAATAAGAAGCCAAGTAAAATGCCTGCTCTATTTCTCGTGGGAAACTGGAGGACATACCACAAAAGACACACGAAGCGTTCTGCTCACAACTTGTTAGTGGTCAACACATTTGCCCAGCACTGTTAGCATGGAGTACAGCCCTTCCCGCCACTCTCCTCCCTCAGGTGGCCAGGGTGACTCGCGACCACTTGCCCCTTCCCTAGCACAGCCGCACACTTCATGCCTCCACAATTTTTAACCATTTGAAGTTCATCAAATATATCGTGCTGGTTCACTGTTTGTGTCTGGAAAATGGTTTACTGTTGGCACTACGTCGGCTCTATCATTTCTTATACCCGTGTATTCAATCATTTAACAACATTTTATTTTTATCGAGTACCGTCTAGGTGACTGGCACTGTGCGAGACACCGGATTTATAAAGATAAGTAGAACATAGTTCCTGTTCTCTAGAAGCCTGCATTCCCATCAGGAAGGAATGTAAGAAAACAGCCTGACTAGATTCTACAGCTGAGACCCAGCTGGCACAGGGGGGCCGCTGGAGGAGGTGATGTCGACACTGAGGATAGTATCCCCCATAGGAGTTAGCTTGGGAAGGCGTAGGTGAGAGGACATTCTAGAAAGATCAATCAGTGAATGCAAAGAGCCAAAGTGAAAGATAACACATGTTTCTGGAACATGAGTACAAAAACAACCTCTCATTTCCACCCACACCCCCTCAAAACACCACATCTCCCCTACCTCAGCAAAAGGCAATTGGTTAATACGGTTGCTCGACACAAAACCTCAGAAACATTTTCAAGTTCCTCATTGTCTCACATCCCACATGCAACCTATAAGCAAACTTCATCAGCTCTACCTTTGGTAAATATATAGAATTTGATACATTTTTGCTGGGTTCAAACACACCTGCTTCAGAGGTTGTGCATAGGCTTTTCCCTTACCTGACACGTTTCCCCTGAGAACTGTGTGACACTCTCCCCCTCTCCTTTGGAGTCTCTGTTCAAATGTCGACTTCTCAGGGAGGATTGCCTTGAGCACACTCAAAACAAAATAGTGACTCATAACTCCTGACACGCCCTTCTCCCAGTTACTTTATTTTCCTCCATTAACACTAATCTCAATTTGACATTTCATACCTTTGCAATGTCTGTCTCTACTTCTCCGTAATATAAACTCCACTAACGTAGGGATGGGATATTTTGTACGTTGCTTTATTCCAATGCCTAACTTAGTAACTGGAACATAGCGGGTATTCTGTAAATATTTATTGAATCAATTAATTAATTAAATAATGAACTACTAGTATACTGGCTAGAGAATAGTTTTTGTGCGAAAGAGTAGTCACAAAAAAAATGAGAATGGAAAAGTAAGTAAGGCAGCCTTATTGTGGCAACGACCTGCTAGCTTTTCCCAAACCTGTTTCCTGACATGTTGGGGGAGAGATGGATAGCTCAGGTGGCTGTTGGCAGGATTCGGTTTCTCCTGAAGAGTTGGACCGAGGGCCTCGGTCCCTTGCTGACTATTGGCTGGGGGCCTCCCTCAATTTCTTGCCATTGGACCCTCCAAAGGGAAATTCATACGCCAGATGGCCTCTCTCAGAGTGAGCCAGCCAGAGAACACAACAGAAGTCAGAGTAACCTAATAACAAAAGTAACCCCTCAATGTTTTTGCCATATTATATTGGTTAGAAGCAAACCACTAGTCCAAACCATACTCACAGGGAAGGGATTGTGCGAGGGCCTGAAACTAGGAAGTAAAGACTCACTGGTGGCCATCTTAAAAGTCACCTACCATTAAGCAAATAAACACATGAGTAAATATATGTTTTCAAGTGGTTAGTATGAGAGAGAAGAAAGCTGTTGCAGGTGAAGCATATTCTACATTATACGGTCAGGAAAGGCCTCTCTGAAGAAGTGACAGATGACCTGTGACCTGAGGGAGAAGAAAGAATCAGCTGCAGGAAGTATCTATATCTAGAAAGAACATTTCATGGGGAGCCTGGGTGGCTCAGTCGGTTGAGCATCTGACTTTGGCTCAGGTCATGGTCTTGTAGTTTGTGAGTTTGAGCCCTGCGATGGGCTCTGTGCTGACAGCTCAGAGCCTGAAGCCTGCTTCAGATTCCGTATCTCCCTCTCTCTCTGCCCCTCCCGTGCTCATGCTCTGTCTCTCAAAAATAAATAAATGTTAAAAACTTTAATTTTTCTTTTTTTTAGAAAGAACATTTCAGGCAAAGGGCATGGTATGTAAGAATCCTGTGTAAGAATTCAGAGCATTAAAGAAACTGAAAGGAGACCAGTGCAGGCAAAATGGAATAAGGGTAAAAGGTGAGTTAGTTGAGGTAAGTAGAGACCAGATTGTGAAAGGTTTTTTGTTTATGTTGAAATATTTGGATGCTATTTTGAGGTTAATGAGAAGTCACTAAATAATTTCCAGGCAGAGATGGATATAATTTGATGTCTAATTTGAAAAGATCACTATTGGGTAGCAGATGGAGTGAGAGTGGAGACAGATAAGCCAGTAAAGAGACCATTACAACGGTTCAGGCAATCAATGAGCTAAAGTGTATTGGAGTAGACTCAGGAGAGACAGGCTCTTGATTCAGCTCTATAATGGCTGAAGAATCCAGAGTGTGCTAATGGACTGTATTTGTGGGGCAAGGGGAAAATGAGGTGTGAAGAAATCCCTTTGGACTTCTTGGGACGGTTTAGATATGACTACATATGTGTGGCATTAGATGCCACAGGACAGGACGAAATCACTGCTACATATTCTACATATTCGTGAGACTGACTCTTGCCTACCCTTCAGCCCATCTGTCACTTCCTACAGTGAAGAGAAAGGGCCCAAGACTGAGCCCCCCGGAATTCTACCTGCTTCAACATTCTGGAGAGGAGAAGGAGCTGGCGAAGGAAACATAGAAGAAATGGCCAGAGGGATAGGAGGAACTTCAGCAGAGATCAACTCTGTGAAAGTTACAAATGGTGAATTTGGGGTAGAAAATAGTGTAATGTTGTGCTGTGGATAGTTTTATCTTACTTGTAAATGATCAGGCAATTAAATGTTAAAATTTTACTGAATTGAATGTTGAAGTTTTCCATTTTTATAATTTAATTTCCATAGTTTTAAGAATCATGAGTATACTAAAATAGTTTAACACTAATGTCATCTGCTTTGCAAATTTTTAAAGGTAAAAGTCAATAAACCAACTGCATGTTAAAGGATAAATACAAGGTCAGGGAAACATAGAACCAAAAAGGTAAAACATTACAAGATTAGCAAGCATAAGATATGTAAAATCTATATATCAAAGCAAGAGTGGCTAAAGAAGTACTAGGCAAGGAAGAATTCAGAGGGGAAAAAACATTAAGTGGAATAAATAAAAGCATTTTATAAAGATAAAATGTACAAGAAAGTATAACAATGGAGAACCTTAAAGCACCAATGATAGTTCAAATGAATTTGAAAGACAGTAAGAAACTGACAAAACATAACTGTAGAAAGTTCAGCTCAGTCTTGCTAGTTTATGATAGAACAAGAGACAAGCTAAAAGGGTTAAAGCCACAGAATATATTTAACTTATTTAATCTAAAAATTGATATAAAATGTGTATCAGACATTATAAATTGAAAACAGAAATACACCATCTCCTACATTTATAATTGAGTTTATGTTTATGAAAAATGTTAAAACAGTTTCAAAAAAGAGGAAAATGTGCACCATATATTTTCTGACTGTAACACAAAGAAAAAGTGGATACTATAAATAACAGATCAAGCCAACAATAACAAAACTGCCAGTCAAAACTACAGAAAAAAAATGTAATTATTGATTCAATTAAAAAATAAAAAATAGAATAACACACAACTTACACAATAATTAAAACACAAATTTAGTCTTTTAACTCAAAAGAGATAAAGAAGAAATAAATAAAATAAGCATTTAACGCAAGCTGTTGGTATTAACAATCCTAAGGAAAGAAGATGGAGATAAGCGACAGTGATACAATAGAAATAATTATATTGAAATGAGTAAATGTGTAACAAGTAAACACAATAATGAATGGTCTTATTTCAAATTAACTATTAACAAATCTGATGAAAAAATAAGAGAAGAGATAAATAAAAATGTTTAAATATATATAAACTGAAGCACATAGCACTTAATTTCTACAAAGAATAATTGAATTGGAAAACTTAAGATGTTCTTTATGAGGAAAATAGAAATCACAAAGAAAAATCTAAAACAGAAAGGATGCAGAGACCAGTATCTGAGGAAGAAACTGGGAACAACAACAAAGAAATACCTGCCCCAAATGACTCCAGGTCTAGGTAGTTTAAAGGATAAAATTATTTCCAACTTTTAAGTTTTATTTTTATTAAATTTAAGAGATAAGTTCTGTGCTACATAAATATTTTCTGGAAACATAATAAAGTGAAATGCTAAGTTTTACCAAGCAACTGTTTTTCTGAAATTAAATCTAACAAAAATAAACACCAAATTAAACTATAAACCAGTCGCACTTATTGACAGAGAAGTGAAAAACCCCCAATAAAATGTTCAACGTAAAAGTATAATCTGTCATGACCAGGAAATCTTTATTGCAGACATTCATGAGTGGTTGAAAATCAGGGTAGATAACATGGCATTTCATATCAGCAGGTTGAATTTTTTCTGTAAGGTCCCTTATAGAAAAGATTTATAAAACATTTATAAAAATTATCTGATAAAACTCCAAATCTATCTGTAATTCAAAAATTATTTTTAAAATATCAGAATAGATGGATGTTCTCTTTAAATTATATGCAATATTTATTCCAAATCAATAGTTAATAAAACACTAGTGGCAAAAATTTAGTCATTTTACTAAAATCTGGGACACCTGGGTGGCTCAGCCGGTTAAGCGTCCAACTTTGGCTCAAGTCATGATCTCTCGGTTTGTGAGTTTGAGCCCCACATGGGCTGTGTGCTGACAGCTCGGGGCCTGGAGTCTGTTTCTGATTCTGTGTCTCTCCCTCTCTCTCTCTGCCCCTCCCTGGTTCTCACTTTCTCTCTCTCAAAAATAAACATGAAAAAAAAATTTTTTTAATAAATAAATAATAAAAAAATAAAATCAGAAACAAAGTAACGCTAAGAACTAATGTCATTTTTAATATGAAAGGTCTGGAAAATGCTATAAGATGCAACGTAAAGAAAAGGAAAAATATTGGTAGGGAATGACAAAATTATTATTTTCAGGTGATATGCTTACATATCTGGAAAAAGAATTAATAGAAAAAGCTTCCAAAATTTATTTTGTGAAATGGGGCCAATTCAAAATAAACACATAAAATTTTATAGTCTTTTTATAGAACTGAAATAACCATTTAAAGTATAATGGAAAAAAGAGGCTACAATAATAATATCCACAAAAATAATTTTCTAAAATCCAAGAATAACTAGAAATCCAAGAATAACATTAATAGAAATGGAACCCACAAGATCTTTTATGCTTTGGAAGGAAGGACAACATATTTTAAATGGGGCAACTCCCCTATCCCCAGTAAATGCATAATTGTTTTTCAATTGCACACTAAAGGAGGGTTTTTTGCAAACTGTGTAAAATAACTAGAAACTTTACTCCAAATCTTAAACATATTCTAAAATGTAAATTTACTAAATACTGACCACTGGCACAAAAATGGCCACAGATCAGTGAGATGTAAGAGATGGTCCAACAATTCCCAGTATATTTGAGAATTGAAAATAAAATTAACAAAGAATCACAAATCAAGGGACAAGAAAAAGAATGTTCCAGATATGGCTTGGGGACATTTAGTTAAAATTTTAGAAAAAAAAAATCCCCCTTACTGCATACACTGGAATAAAATCCCATATGTACTAAATAAAGTGTTTATGTAAAAAAATGTTAACACATAAAATCTTAGAATATGGAAGTGAATATTATTAAATGTTTGGGTGGAGTCAGGGAGCAGACAGGGAGTGAAAAGTATTCTTTTAAACTCAAATTTAATAAAAGTAAAAATTAAAAAGATAAATGGATTTGACTACATAAAAACTTTTAAATCTGTAGGTAAAGCATTTGAAATATAAACAACTAAGAGGAAACACATTTGCAGCAAATATGAGAGTTAACATCTTTATTAAATAAAGAGCTTATAAGAAAGACGAAAAGTACAAAGTTCCCAATACATTAATGATCAAAGGACACACACAAAGAAATTCGCAGAAAAAACACCATTAGTATAAACTAACTTTTGTGAAAATGTTCAGCTTCTCTAAAACTAAGATAAAACTATAGTTTCATGATTGATGATATGAAATTAGGAAGAAAACAAATGTATAACCACAGCCTGTCAAGGATGAATGAAATGGCCATTCACATACATACACAGTTGCAGTATAAATTGGTACGTGTTTGGAAAGCAATTTGAGCCAATGAAATAGGATCTTTGGAAATACTCATTCCCTTTTACTCAGTGATTTCACTTCTGGATATAAATCTTAAGCAAAGCCTTCTAAATAGAGACAAGGTGTTAGGCATAAAGAGGTTCTTCTCAGAGTTGTTTCATCCTTATAAGTGCCTAAATCACATTCATTCTGTTATTTTTCATAGTGACAATGGAAACAAGTTATAAGTATAACCAAGGAGGATAATTATTTTCTGGCATATCCATCCGGTTGAAATATCTTGCAAAATAGACCTCAACGGTGTTAAGTGAAAAGAAAGATACAAAATTACACGCACGATAAGAGAATGATTGTGTCAAGATCAAAGTTTCATACATGGATAAGACTAAAAGGAAATATACCAAAATCTTCGGGACGGCGGTGATTGGTTGGTGAAACTGCATGTTCTGTAGAATTATTTTCTGATTTTTTTCTATTGCCAAGTTTTTCTTTAATGAACACGAACAATTTTTATTTTTGGTAAAACGAAACAAGCCAAACAAAGACAACGAATTTGCATCACTGACTAGGTCAGCAGTTTTAAAGGCCCCTACGGAGAGGAGAAGGCTCCGGGGGCTGAGTGGGGCTCAAGCACCCCACCCCCTTCTCCCCGGCCCAGCCCCTCCCTTGAGAAGCCAGCACAACCTCTGAGGCAGGGGCGCTTCAGGAATGAAAGAATTAGGAACAGCTGGGGCAGATTCAGAACCATGACATGCATGCCCCTTCAAAGGCAGCTCAGACGCAGGCAAGGTGAGCCAGAGTTCAGAGCAGAGTCAGAGCTTACGAATGGGTGGATTAAGCTGAAAATGTGCAGGAGGCATCTTGAGGGCACTGCCAGTGCTCAGAGTGAGCAAAGAGAAGAATGTGGCATTTGACACCTGTGGACCAGCCAGCAGCTGAGTACAAGCTGAAGGAGCAAAGTTCAAAACTGCAAAAGTGGCTGTATTAGCAGATGAAAAGACAAAGGACACAAAGTAGTAACTAGAAGAAAGAACTTATTTTTAATTGGCTAGAAGGTATAGCATTTATAAATTAGGCCTTTCTTGGTTTTTATCACTTGTTCACAGCTTTGTGTTGTACTTTAGAAGAGATGTTTTTAAACAATTATTTCATTTTACGTAATGCAAGCTTTTTCTTTTCTTTGTAAGGAAATGCATCAGAATGGAGAAGCATTGGAAAAAATGTGACCCTGGTTTGCATTTGCCTTGCTAAATTGGTTATTATGAGCCTTGGTTTCTTTTTTATGGGGATAGGGTAATTCATTCTGCCAATTGTTATTGCATCTCTCTACTCCAGACTCTGAAGTTGCCACTGGGGATGCACAGTAGATAAGACGGATGAGCTCCTTGCAATTCAGAGGACCACTGGGGAAAGCAGAGGATTGCAAGGCAGTGGGAGGAGTGTCATGGGAAGTGGAAGAGGCTTCCCAGGGGTGACCTCTCTCCAAGTGCAGACAGTGCATGGCATATCTCAAGGGCAGCGAGGAGGGTTTTCTGTTTGGTCTGAGCATAGAGGGACCTGTCCTGCTGCGCCTTGTCGGCCACTCTGGATTTTATCCAACATGATCTGGGAAGACACTGTAGGCTTTTAAGCAAGAGGGTCACATGACAAATTTAAATTTCACAAAGATTACTCCAGGGCAGATGTGGGAGGAGACCAGCTAATGGACTCTTGCAGAAAGTCAAGGGAAAGATAACCAGCAGATGAATCTAGAGTTTTGTCTGTGAGGCTGAAAAGAGAGACAGGATTCAGGTTGTGAGAGGAAGAGAGAACGAAGGATGTCGCTTAGATTTTTTACTTTATACCTGGGAGAAAGGTGATGCCATGATCTGGGACATGGACACAAGAGGATGGGCAGATTTGAGAGAGAAATGGTGGTTTCTGTTTTAAGCACATTGATTTGGAGTTACCTATGATGCATTTAACTTAATGGGATGCGACATCCCACTTAAATTGTGGAGTTGATAACAAGTCTGAAGCTCAGGAGGGAGACCTGGTCTGAAGACAGGCTTAGAAAAAATTAACAAATAGATGCATGGGAATCAAACCAGCCACAACACTTAGAGCAAGAAGAGAATCCAGGGCAGAATCCGATAATACTAACATTTAAGGGATAACCACAAGAAGGGACTGAGTTCGAACAACCCCTGGGCCAGAATGTTCATAAAGGTAGGAAGAAAAGTGTGTGGACGCAGTCACAGAACTCAGAGAGGAAATGGTAAAGGGTGCCCTATATGGAGGAGGATGAAATAATGAAAAGGCTAAGACATATCCATTGAATATAGCCTCAAGGGGCTATTCGTAAACCTGGTAAAAGCAATTTCTGTGGAATGATGAGGGTAGACCCCAGATTGCAGTGACTGAGGAGTGAACATCAGGCCATGAAGTGGAAACAGCAATTGTGAGCAATTTTTCAAGACGTTCAACTGTGAAGTGGAGAAGACAGGAAAGAAGCCTGAGGAATTGCGTTGGTTTCCTATGACTGCCATCACAAGTTACTACCAACTAGGTGGCTTCTGACAACACACATTTGTTCTCTCATAGTTCTGGAGGCTAGCAGTGTGAATTCAAGGTATCAAGAGGGCCAATGACCCTTGGAAACGTCCAAGGAAGAATCCTTTCTTTCCTCTCTAGTTTCTGGGGGTTACTAGCAATTATTGGCATTCCTCAGCCTGTAGCTGAAGTATTACAATTCCTGCCTCTGTCTTCTTCACATGGCCTTCTTCCCTCTGTGTCTATCCATCTGTGTCTGATCTTCCTCTCCTTTCTCTCCTAAAGACACCAGTCATCGGATGTAGGCCCATTCTAATCCAGTATCTAAGCTCAGGCTGCTATAACAAAACATCATAACCTAGGTGGCTTAAACAGCAGAAATTTATGTCTCACAGTTCTGGAGGTTGGAAGTCTACAGTCAGGGTGTCAGTGTGGCTGCATTCTGGGGAGAGCCTTCTTCCCGGTTGCAGTGGACCAACTTCTCCTTAAATCCTCACATGGTGGGGAGAGTGAGCTAGCTCTCTGGCCTCTTCTTCTGAGGGCTAATCCCATTCATGGGCCTCTACCCTCAGCATCTAATTGCCTTCCCAAGGTTCCACCTCCAAATACCATCCCATTGGGGATTAGATTTCAAATATGAATTTGGGGAGGATACAAATACTCAGTCCATAATTTCCAGTATGAGCTCATCTTAACCTAGCTAATTATATCTGCAAGGAGCCTTTTTCCAAATACAGTCACATTCTGAGTTTCTGGTAGACATAAATTTGGGAGGGGACATTGTTCAACCCAATAGAGAACTCTACAGGGGAGGTGATTTTTGTTTGCTTGCTTGCTTGCTTCTTTAATTGATTGGTTGATGTTATACTTGGTAAAGTAAATGATTGTGAGTTCTTTGTGATACATGTGTGATGCTAACTTGAAAACTTTTGTTCCCTAAAGATGATAATTATTTCAGAAGAGTTTCTTGCAACATTTTAGGGGATTTTTACACCATATCTGAGACTCATGTAGAAAACCATCCCTTAGGGGTAAAATGGTAATGCTATTATAACAGCAGAGTTTCTTGTGTGTCTCAACAACTGTTTTAAATCTTTTGAAATTATAGTAATATAGACAAGACTCCTGGGATAGAATACAAAGAGATTTTGTATCTTATTCAATTTCAGATTTTCTCTAGGATAGTGTGATTTTTAGAGTAATCCATTTCCATGAGGAACATTTAGGCCCTCTGTTTATAAATCACCAAAAAATATCTAGTTTACATGCTGTTTAAATAAGTCGATCAGTTGAGGAGGATATCATGTAGTTATAGCTTGTTATCATTTTATTGGGATTAAAATAATTAACTTACATACCTCGTTTCCTCATGGCATGACTAAAACAAAATAAACAGAACAAAAACAGATCTCTTACCTTGGGAAAACACACACGCACGCACGCACACACACACAGTTTCAAGACCAGCTACACCAAAGCTTTCTGAAATACTGGAGTCTGTTCTCTCCTTATTGAGTTTGTTATAAGAATTAGAATTCTGAATATTAAATCCACATTGGTGACATCTATTAAAATAATCAGGATCTGCAGAAAGGATAGTTCTTAAATAACATTTTCTGTCCTACTTTCATCTTTTATAGCTTTAACTAAAATGCAGCAATCTAAAAATACATACGTGTTATTCCGGTGCCAGCGAAATAACCATAATTTTTATTTACTTTTAGTTTTTTCCTGAAGGCAAAAAACTGAAAGGAAACACCTGCGGACTCTGACCCTTAGTCTTTAACTTTTCTAGCAATGTAATCCACAGACTAGAGTTTGGACACTCTATATGTTTCTTTTCAGGTTGCATGAAGGAATAATTGTGAAGTGCTTTCTTAAATGGCCACCTGCTCTTTCCCCTCGTGGTGACAACTCACTTCCAACTAGCTGCGTACATCATTTTCCTTTTTGAAGACTACCACAAAAGGCTTTGCATGGGTATTTCTCATGGCTAACATGTGGGGTCCACCAGTACCTTTCTGTGACAGTCCGTGGAGCTGGGAAGTGAATATTGCCCACTGTGCCCAAACTCGTTATCATGTATACTATAATCATTGCCTCTCTCCATCCATACATTGATCTTGGGAACCACAGCAAAGGAACAATAATAGTTTAAAATAACAGTCAATTCCCCAAAGACCCCAGGAAAATGTACTTCTGTCTCTGAAAAAAAATTCTAGCCTAAATGCTATCTAAGTTTAATGTCTTCTTTCTTCAGGGAGTAAAATTATTTCGGTACATTCACTAACAAGCTCATGTTTTGCAAATTTGTATGTGTATAAAGACTTGTGGTATACTAAAATTAACTCTTTTTTTCTTTTGCATGAGTCAGAAACCAAAGTAGAAAATAGCCTCTCCATTGATTCAACAAGTAACATTGAGGGCCAATTATGTGCCAGGTACTATGATTAGCACTAGGTATACAATGATAAGAAGAACAAAAATGGTATCTTCCCCTATAGAGCTTGAAGTCTAGCGAGGAAGACATTTATTTCCATAAAGAGAGAGTTGCAAACTCTGTTAAATCCTACAATGGTAAAGAACAGGCATTTGTGAGAGCATAGAACACTATAACAGCATGAAGCTTCTATGAGACCATGACAGCAGAAATGAAATCTGATGGATGAGTAGAAATTTCCAGTGACACACAGCAGTAGAAGTACTCCGGGTAGAGAAAGAGATATATACATAGGTGTTAGGTGACAAGAGAACATGATACATCCAAAGATATAAACAAGGTCACTATGTGCATCACAAGAAGGGTAGGAAGGTGGTGAGAGTGTTAGGAGGTAAGGATTTGGGTCTTTATCCTAATAACAATGGGAAGTCAGACAAGGATTTTGAGTAGGATATCGATACATTAAATTTTACATCTTAAAGAGATTACTTAGGTAGCAGTGAAAACAGCAGATTACAAAGAGGGAAGAATGAATGCCTGGAAGATCATTTAGGAAGCAAGAGCATGAGTCCCAGCGAGAGATAATGATAGCTTTGACCAGAGCGATGACAGTAAAAAGGAAAGGCAGTCAGGATGAGATTCGATCAAGAATGATGTCTTGATTTCTGACTTTCAAAGCTCTGTGAACCATGATGCCACTTACTGTAGTAGGGAGCACTGAAAGGGGTTACAGATGAAATCATGTGTTGGGTTTGGGACATGTTATATCTGGGGTGCAAATGCGAGCTCCGGGTGAAGGTATCAAGTAAGTGATACACACAGGTCTGGGATTGTGAAGAGACCCACTCAAACTGGAAATATACATTAGAGAGTCACTGACGCATATGATAACTGCAGCAGTGGGAGAGAAGCAATAGGAGAGGATTCTAGAAACAAGCCTTAAGGAACTCCAACATTTAAAGATTGGGTAGTGTAAAATGAGCCAACAAAAGGAGTCTGGAAAGGGGAGGTAGGGATAAAACCCAAGGAAGATGGCTTTGTCCTAGAAGACAAGGGAAAAGACTGTTTTAAGAACAGAATGATTTTACTGTTGTGAAATCGGCTGAGAAGTCATGTAAAGTGAAGGCTGAACAGTATCCTTTAAATTTGGATGACTGGTGACCTTAGCAGGAGCTATTTCAGGAATGATGGGGGTGGAAGCTGGAGGAAGGGGGTTGAGGAATGTGTAGGAAGTGTGTTATTCAACAAAAATTTGCTGTTTTATGAGACTTTCATATATATGTTCATATTCTAACAGGATGTTAGGATTATTAATAATGTTCAGTTGCCTGGTTACCCCGTAGGTTTATTGTGGACGAAAGAGACAGAAGAAGAGAAAAAGAAAGAGAGACAGAGAGAAGAAAGGAAGGAAATACATTAAATTAATTCTTCAACTCAATGGCGAAACGGGACGAACCTCAAACAGAGATGCCGGCAAGTGACACTTGGGGGCAAGTTTTCACCTGGAGCACTGGGAACATGAACTATTTAACTGCACTTAAAGAGCAGGCACTTATCTAACACAAATTCATCTAGTGAAACACTTTATGGCTTCTTAAATACTCTGTTTTAGGATGACCCACCTCAGCTTGGCCAATCAAGAAAAGGAAGAAAAGGCCTGTTTTAATTAGGGGATATGTTTGCCTTCCTGAATTATTTTACTTTTATCATATTAACTTAACGCACCTTATACTAAATGTACGATCACCTAGTGAAAGTTCTTTGGGGATAGAATTCTATGTAATTCTATTCATTACACACTGGTATAGAACATGATTTAAAAGAAAATAGTTACCAAAAAACCTATATTTTATCCTTCCTAATTTCTCCCTCCATTCATTTTCTAAATTTCTTTTTTTAATATAATTTATTGTTAAATCGGTTTCCATACAACACCCAGTGCTCATCCCAACAAGTGGCCTCCTCAATGCCCATCACCCACTTTCCCCTCTCCCATACCCTCCATCAACCCTCAGTTTGTTCTCAGTATCCAAGATCATTTTCTAAATTTCATCACTCCCTCCAGCTCCATTTCACCTCCTCCCACACTTCATTCTCCCATTGACTTAATTCTGCTGTTGACCAGTAGATCTTCTGTTATTCTTGAGGTTTCTCCAAAGTCATTTTTTCTCAGGGGCCCCCTATAATTCTCAATACTCGCTTTTCTCCACCTCCTACTGTCTAGCATCAGTTAGAGGAATCATTCACATTCTCCCTACACCCTTAAAGCCATGGGGTAGTCCTACATTTTATGGGAGAAAGGACTAGAACATGGGTGCCAGGCAGGCCACTAACAAGAACCTCTCCTGAGTCTCCCCCTCCTACACACACTTATACTCCCAGGTAAACCAATTGGTCTGCAAACAGTAGGTAACATTTGCTTATTTCCTCCCACATTGTATTAGAAGTTTTCTGTCTTAGCCTATAATACTTATAAAGGTCCCCTTGAGCAGATGCCCTTCAAACTAAAATGTAAAAGTCGGCGTCAACAAAGGAACTGTGTTCCAATGATCCAGGTCCTTATAAATTTTAGACTTGTTGAGCCTCTCATAATAGAGGGCAAAACCTTCCAGAAGACTATTTACTTTCACCAGGGGTGTTACAAAACAATAATGCTGGGAGAGTGCGTGTGGAGAAGGGGAACAAACAGAAACCATGGGAAGACACCTACTTACCACTCCAGTTCTCTGTACCCTCTCCAAGCTGCTCCTCCTTGAAACAGAAGAATCCAGAGAGGATGAGAAAAGTAGTTTGTTTCCAAAATGAAAACTAGTAACCTTCTATATGTTATTTGAGCATTCACTGTTTTCTCAGCCCCAAACTATGAGAGATTTGTCGTATTTGCTCACTTACAAAAATTCCCACATCAATTCATGTAGAAGCCACTTTATGGAGACAACAATTATAAGAGTAAAATCTGTGACTCACCACCAAGACTTTCGTTAGCCTTCCCTCAACTGCAAAGATCCAGTTCCTATAAATAATCTGTTCCCTGATCCCAAGGGCCCCTGCTGTTTAGCATTATAAATATGCAACACTTTATATTTTTGTAGTCCTTCCTCTTAACTATTCTATGCTTCAGAGCTCATCAGCCCTCTTGTTTTCACAGCACCCTATCTTTACCCTACATGAATCCCTTTGCTGATGTCCATATTCCTTGCCTGCATTCTCCCTTACTATTCAGGACAAAGTCTTGGCAAATTCTGTGGTTCTTCCTTTTCTCTCAATCTTCCAAATCCAATCAGGTATCAAGTCCTACAATAATAGCAACGATTTTGTGAATACCTATTCTGTACCAAGCTGTGGCTATATAAATTGGGGTCACATTTACCCACACTGCTTGCTGGCTTTACAAAGAAAATGAAGCTTTTTTTTTTTTTTTTTTTGCTCGTGATCTCTAACACTGCTCTGACTTTTCCTCAAGGGCTCTATTAGAAAGGTAGCAGGAAAAAAAACAAGAAACTAAATATTAGTCCTATCTAGCCAAAGGAACAGTTTAAACAGTTTCTTTCAGTGTATATATAGCTTCTTGGGATAGAAGCATTCAATCTCTCATATATCCCGCCTTTCTCCCTCTGCCCCTTTCCCAGATGGCATCTTGATGATACCTCCTCAGGAGGTATCATCTCAGGAGAGATGAGAGATGAGAGATGAGATCCACAGACAAAATGATGCATTCTTACTGCTCACTGGGGTGTTCTCAGAACTGTGGCAATGGACTGTCACAGGTCTCATCTCTGGGAATTCTGGTTTCATCTGCTTCTGAAGTCTGTGATTTATAACTCTGGCCCAGTCATCCGCCCTGCTGTTTTGTTCTTGCTGGTGATGAGACTCTAATACTTGCAGTTCCTCCCATTGGCTGCTGGCTTAAACCATTCATCTGCAAACCCTGGTGTGGGTCACCATGCCCCTACTGCGACAACACCAGTGGCAGGAATCACTGGCTTTCTACTCAGTAGTTTTCTGTGACCCCTCTGGGACATTCTCATTCCAGTTCATGGCATACAGAAATAAAAAACAACCCAGAAAATGTAGGTTCTGGTTTTCCTTCTGCCTAAACAGGCTACAGAGATGGAGTTGCTTTGATTGAGTACCACTCTTAGACTCCTGCAGGGAGAGCCCAAAGTCAGGCATCCCTCCAGGAGAGAGAGAGGTAGTCAAAGATCTCCATCCCTGGCCATCCAACCCCCCTCCATCTTTTTCTCTTCCCATAAGCCCTGGAACTGAAGCAGTCAAGTCCCCTTCCCCTTCGTCTTCCTGGTCAGATGGGACCTCCTTTATATAAAACTCCAGTTCAGCCACACCTGCTTCCACTTGTTAAAGCAGGAAATAAGGGAATGTTTTCACCTCCCCCTCCACTAAAGCCTGACTTCTGTAAATACAATCTTCCCAAATATTTTATTTTGGATACCAGATTCTGAAGAGTAATACTTTCTTTTGCTTTTCATTCCTGCTATGGGTTCACCCCACCCTATGCACACAGATACACACAAATACCACACAGCACACATGTACGCACGTGTGCGCACACACGCGTGCACATACACACATAAGATGCATGGTAAGAGCTGATTAGAGAGATCTTCATGTGCTAGAAAATGCAAAAAGGACAGGCACATTTGTATTTGTTTTCTCAAAATATTGCACAGTTATACCTATCATCCCTAATCTTCACAACTTTAGAAACCGGTTTTAATAAATACAGATAGGTCACTGACCTGTGTTCACATAGTAAATGATACATTCACGATTAAAAGGCAGGTCTGACCAACTTCTAGGCTCAAAGTCTGTCTACTAAACCATGGAGGCTCTCCAGTGACTCTCTCATCTATCTGCTCCTCTTCTGTTATGTCTCTCATCGGACCCTCGAAAACCTCTTGCTTGAATTATAATAGCCTCCTCTAGTCTCCCCCATCATCGTGGCTGTCACCTCTCTTACATGGCTATGGTAAGTTTTCCTCAGCTCAGTGTCAGACACGGCAATCATCTGCACAAAAATCTTTACTGCCTCCCTACCTATAAAATAAATTTAAAACTCAACAATGTGCAGTAGAGGGCTTGCAAAAATGTTCACAAATCCTCCCATCTTTGTGCACACCCCTTTGCTATCATGGTATCACTCCTTCCATCAAGAGATAGAGTCTATTTCTCTACCCTTGGAATCTGGACTTGGTCATATGACTTACTTTGGCCAGTGTAACATTAGAAAACGTGACACATCTGAGACTCACAAAGTGCTTCCACATTGGATCTTGCCTCCTCTTGCTGTCTTTGGAATCCTGAGTCACCCCTGTGAAAAAGGCCATGCTTGCATACTGGAGAATGAGACCTTCTAGAGAATAAAGCATGGCTGAGATTTTCTAGAACAGAGGTTAGCAAACTCCATTTTGCAGACATGATGCAGTCTGCCATCTGTTTTGGTACAACCTGAGCTATAAAAATGATTTATATAAAAAAAATTAACAATTAATTTGATAATAGGAAACCCGAACTTTGAACCCCAAATGTTCCCCAACCCCTTCCCAACCCCGAATGTTCCATTCTCCTCATTAGAAGACCTAGATCCCAAAAGTTATGCTCCATTATTATTTTATTTTGAATTCTGTCAATAAAAATCTATGGAAATTTTTTCTCTTTTTATAAATATGCCTTTATAAATGTATCCTATATAAATGTATCCTTAATTCTATCTTTTGACCTGCAAAGTCTAAAAGATTTACCACCTTGTCCATTACAAATTTTGGCAATCCTCCGTTTAGAACAATCAGCCTGCCAAGGATCAGATATTTGAAGAAGGCTATTCTAGAACCCCCACACAGCCACACTGTTGGTCTATGGCAGAAATCGGTTGGTCCTTCCCAAGCCAGATGAACTACTCAGCCAACCCTCAGAATCATGAGAAAAAACAGATGCTTGCTGCTTTGAGATGTAGGCATAGGGGCGTTTTATTACGTAGCAAAACCTAACGTGCTCATATCACATACATGCAGCTCTATGGTCTGGCTTAGGGTCCTGTGTCTATGTCATTGCATGTCCACACCTGGTAGGAAACCTCAAATTCGATTCTATTTTATGAACCCACCTGTCTTCTTAGACTTCTTAGGCTTAGCAGCCTACAACATGATTTTCCCCCACCCACTTCTTTTGGAGACTTCTTCATTTATGGCAACCTTTTCTGTGAGGCTTTCACAGATTTGCTGGTCACATTAAGTTTCCTACTTCTCTGATGTCTAGAGTAATGTTTCCTAGATGATAGGTTCCACATTTTTTTGTCTTTATGTCCTACATACTTGACTCTAATATTTGTTAGATCATGTATCTCCATCCATTCTACCTTCCCAGCTTTGTCTCCCGCTAGCCCTGACATATACAGACCTACATCACATAGTGTTTGCTCAATTAACTATTTTATTTCATAAAGGTTCTTGAAGATATCTATGATTTTTGTTTCTCAGTTTGATGATGTTTTAACCCTCCAAAAACTGGGCTCTAAGAAGCAACACTGTGACATTGCTCTACAGGAAACCAATTTACTTGATGCAGCAATTTCTGGCTTGGGGCTATCTTAGGGACCAAATTCTAACTATGCAGTATATTTGGATGAACTCAAAACCTACCACTCCATGAGTGGGATAAAGGGGCAGCAACTCTTACTCCTCTTCGCTCTCCTGTGTTCGTTGGGCTATTTCCATAGGTACCGAAACACTCATTTATAACCTTCATTTTGCTCTGAAGATGTTTTTTTGTGCTATTACTTTATTTTTAAATGTGGTTTAAGTACAAGATATGAGTCGCCAAGAGGTTGCCTGCTAAGAGCGGACCATCTGACTGACTGGCTCTCTACCACCTTCCACCAAATGACCCCTGATACCCCATCACCACCAATGCACTATCACATCCTTTCTTCCCCCTTTGTCAAGTACAATAAACCTTCCTTACACTGAATGTTATGTCACAGAGTAAAAGAAACATTTTGGAGCTAAACTGATAATATTTTTCTGTCTGTGAAAATTACTTGATATCTCAGTTTGAGATGGAACGCATCACAATTTTCCCATTAATTTTTTCTTTTCTTTTTTTTAAGTTCTGGGGCACCTGGGTGGCTCCATGAGTTGAACCCCGACTCTTGGTTTCGGCTCAGGTCATGACCTCATCATGGTGCACGAGTTCAAGCCCCCAGTGAGTCCGAGCTCCCTGTATGGGGCTCTGCGCTGACAACATGGATTCTCCCTCTTTCTCGTGCCCTGGAGGCACACACTTGTGCACACGCTCTCTCTCTCACAAAATAAACCTTTAAAAAAGTGTTTTTTTAACTTTTATTTTAATGGTTTTCAACTTAGTGACAGAGTTTTCTGGAAAAAGTATTCTATCCTTTCATCTTCTTTCGTCCCTTCTTTCTTCTCATCCTTTCCTTCCTTTTTTATTTCTGACAAACATTTAGGTGTGACTAATGTATACACAGTGACCAACATCCTCTCCAAGGCTCTTGATTTCTTTGATGCAGTGGTTCTCAGGAGCTTGGGGAGTACTTTTGCCCCCCAAGGACATGACAAAGTCTGGAAGTTTTGATTGTCACAGCACAGCAGTGTTTACTACTGGCTTCTAGTGGGTAGAGCCTGGATATAGAGCATTGGAGTCTACAATGCACAGGGTAGCCCCTGACACAAGAAATTATCTGCCCCAAATGTCAATAGTGCTGAGGTTGGAACACCTTGCTTTGAGGTATCCCATGTTTTCTACCACGAGGTCATTGTTCACAGTAGAATATTTCTTCCTTGTCATTCCTCTTGACCTCCATCTCAACCAGTGAAAATTCTCAATCCCTGTTTTTAAAAGCCATATGAAATATTCCTCTCTTCGTGATGCCGTTTTCATTCCTGCTACTGAATGTGATGTCTCCTTTCTCTTGAATCCCACATTATTTTGCCTGAGCCTTTCTCACAGATTAGGCCAAGTTACAGACCTCTGATCAAATTGTTTTGCTCTGCAAGGTTAGTGCTCTGTATTGACCCTTTGAGAAAGTCTCTTAATCTCATTGGGCCTCAATTTTGTCATTTACACAATAAAGGAGGGCAAGTGATGCCTCTGATAAGCTTTCTACCTCTACTCTTTCACTCCTTCCTTATCAATAGTGTGTGATCCCTGTCCCCACAGACCAGTATTCAAATGAAGTCCTGTCTCTGAAGGATTCTTGTTCTAACTTGCTATAGGAGCACCCATCATCATCCATTAAAATTCTTTTCATAACAATCATAGAGCTCTAGATCAGTTTTTTGGGGAATTGAAAAAAATTAAAGAGGTGATTACGAAGTTATTGATAGACACATAGAGATTACAGTGGTTTAAATAGGAGTAACCAAAGTGGTTACAAATATCAAAAGGAGAGGCTATATCTCTATTTCATTCTATATTTTTAAGTCCTTTAATCCGAGTGGAATTTGAAACACAGTCCTACCACTTATCCCTATAATCTGTCTGCTCTGCATGGTTTTGTGAACCTTGGAAACAACCTACATATTATGTAAATAATGAGGTGTAATATCATAAAAAGTGAGATAATTATATACTATTTTACAGACATAACTAAATTGTTTACATTTTTTAATCAAAGTAACAACTTATTTCAGCTTTATGTTTAGCCAAAATAGAGATTTGGGAAATAGGAGCTTTTTTATAGCTTGTCTATTTAAAAAAAATTTTTAATAAATCATTCCATGATTAACTATATAGTCTCTTTCAATTAACTGCACTGCATAGTGCTCTTCAGAAACTCTAATTATACCTTAAATTATCATTCAGAACACCTGCTCTTGTGGGTTTCGGTAATTTCAGCCCTGAATATTTTGACATAAAGAACTATAATCATTGAGAATTTTATGGTTTTTAAAAAGTATTCTGTGCCCAACCTTTCTAGCTAACTATAACTTGCTTTATATGCCATGACTTTGTGCTTGCTGAAGATATTTGTTCTTCATCTTTCATCTTGGGTTACTAATTTAGGAAAATATGGATACTTAGCCTAAAAGCCAAGAGCCTGAAGAAATCCAGTGTCCCACTCTCAGCTTGTATGACTTACACGAGATCATTATCAGACTGGAAAACAAAAAGTTTGCATCTGAACACTGGATTCCTAGAAAGCCCATTCTCCTACCTAGTGACTTCATTAGGCAAGATATATCAAGCTCTCAATGAGACAAAGAATACCAAACGCATAATGATATTTTGTTTCAACATATCTAATTTGAATATAAATGTCCACATACAGTTTGTGTACATATCCTGTGTTTTTACCCTGCCTGACGGCCACTAGTAACAGCTAGAAGTCAGTTGCACATACTATTTCCTGTTATGACTAAGCTTCAACTATCAGTCTCATTCACAATTTATATATGCTAAGTTCCAAATTTTTAAGTCTGTCCGTTGGCCTGTTGAAGACAGATTAGAAATGTGGGATTAGGCAGTGTGAATTTCCTTTGATGGCTCTAAGCATGTTTGATGGCCAAATATCTTAAGCCACCTCATTTCACCTGGGAAGCTGTACTCACCATTTAGTGCTCTAAGCATACAAGCCTGACTCCAAAGGAAGTATGCACTCAGGAGTATTGATGACGTACTGCTCCTTTGGAATCAATCAGACGTGGGTGTATCTGATGGCATCACTCCTACCCATCCCCCACTGCTCTTTCTTGTCCCAATTTTTTATTTTTAAAATTTTTTTTAACATTTATTTATTTTTGAGACAGAGAGAGACAGAGCATGAATGGGGGAGGGGCAGAGAGAGAGGGAGACACAGAATCCGAAGCAGGCTCCAGGCTCTGAGCCATCAGCCCAGAGCCCGACACGGGGCTCGAACTCACGGACTGTGAGATCGTGACCTGAGCTGAAGTCGGACGCTTAACCGACTGAGCCACCCAGGCGCCCCCCAATTTTTTAATTATGAAGTTCAATATACGTCTAGCCACTACAAATTTCAGTTGATAAACTAGGCTACCATGTTAGTCTTAAAACTGAAGTTAATGCAATTAGTATAATTAAAGGAAAAGGTTTCAAATTACATGTGCCAGGTGCAATATGAAAAACAACCAACACTAAAAGTGATGTCGGATGAGAAATTATGCGTGCAATGTAGGCCATGAATCCAAAATTTGGAATTTTTATTACAGTGACTCCTATATAAGTAGACTACATCTTATAAAATGACTTGGTATGATTTAATAACATATTCGATGTACAAAGCTGTTTTTACCGCTTGACCTAGTTTTTACTCCTCAGGACAACAAATGTTAAATGAAACTCCTTCTCTCCTTCCTTGCACTCACTTTCCTCCTCTGATGTAGATAGCATCAAAACAGATTTAGTTTTTATTTGAGTTTCCTATGACTAGCTCTACATCCCTTTGGCCCAATCAGTAAAAATTTACTTAATTTTTTTTTTTTTTTTTTTTTGAGAGAGAGCAAGCTGTATCTCATCCCGAGGGTGTAAAACCCAGAGGCCATCCATTTTAGTGCCAAAAGCATTTTTGCCAAAAGCAGCATTAGTGGCATTTACCCCAATTAAATCCCAATAGTGCTCAACCTTTGAATTAAGCTGCTGCCCTTGACCTTTGGGAGAAGTGATTTACCATTAGGTTTATTAAAGTAGCTCTGAAGCATGTTAGAAAAGCATTTTTCCTTAATGCAAGATGGATGGGAGTCCATATGTAATCAAGGATAGGTTCATTTAGCCCAGCTATATAACTGAGATTTTGACAGACGACTGATATTACAGTCACAGAATCATCAAATTTAAGAGCCGGAAGGAACATTGTGAGGATCTACTCCTTCCTGAAAAAAATAAATAATAAATAAATCTCTGCAAAGCAGCAGATGCAAGCATTCATTACTGTGAGGAAACTCGATCTATACCAAAAAGTCAACGATGTCAGATTTGGCCCTTACAATAGGGGATCAGAGAGAAAACGATATAAACCACTGCTTTCTATGTGACATCCGTTTCAATAAAGGCAGTAACCTAACAAAGGAAACAATTGTGCCTAGGAAATTTCTTTTTTACAAAAAAGCCCAGAGAAAGATCTCTCTGGTCTTTCAGCTTCAAGATCTCTCTGTTACTCCCTCACATCCTTGCTATACCATAGTTATTTCTTAGCCAAAGTGAAGCAGCCATTGGATGTTGGCTACTGCCAGACTGGAATGGGCTTTGTATCACCTGGCAAAAACAAATGGAACTATCACGAGGTTTTGAATTGTTTGGGGAGCTTCCTCAGGAGATAGGTGAAGATGCTCGGCTTCGCTACCAATGTGCACATCTTCCAATCAACAGCAGTGAAGAGGATTTGTATCCTCGAAGACACATAACCTAGGTCATATCTTCTCTTTCCATTCTTTTCCTTCTCCTACTTCTTTCCCTAAGGACTAGACTAGAGTAAGCCCTGAATTGGTAAAAAAAAAAAAAAAAAAAAAAAAAAAAAAAAAAAAAAAAAAAAAAAAGGAAGAAAAGGAGATGGCTCTGATGTATCCCCCAAATCAGCTGCAGACAGACTGAACACCTGAAGGTAGGGGATGGATTTTTTTTTAAGAAACCATAGAAATTTGGATCCCTATGATCTTAGTTCTATCTTCCTATCATAGGTCAAAAATTACCAGTGCTTTTGGAACCAAGTGCATTTTCAATCACATGGCTATCTTAAATTTCAAAAGGAAAAGATTACTAAAGAAAATAATTATCTATGTAATCTTGGAATTCCTTCAAAATTTGAAGTCAGCTCAGTATATTTCCACATACGTCTGTCCAGTACCTCCAGTGGACAAGAAGGCAGGATATTGTGGTTTAAAGGGTGTAAGACTTATAATCAACAAAACCTGAACTTGAATCCCAGGTTAGCCAATTGCTGGCTATTTATTCTTGGGTTGACACATAAACCTTTGAGCCTCTCTTTCATTATCTATAAAATGAAAACAGTAACCTGGATTATGGACTTGTTCTGAGCATAGGAGGAGGTGAATATGTGCAGAAGGTCATAGGAATGTCAGTTATAACCATTTTAGTTACAATAACACGGTTTTACCCTTCCAAGAGCAGTATTGAATTGCGAAGGTACAGCTTGACTTAAGAAATGAACATGATTTCCTAACAATTTCAGAGAAGGGGCTATTTGAAGACTCTTTAAAGCTAGCCACCCTGTTCTCCAGTAATCCTTCATTTTATTTAGAGTATTTTTTTAATCTTTAATCCTCTTTTATAAGCAGCTGGTATTCCAATCATGGATATTGCCTCCTGAATTCTTCCTGACCTGGCACGAAAATGTGTAATAAGGAGAAAAAAATTCCAACCAGTATATCATATTTATGATTCACCCTGCTAGAAAAAAAAACATGGAATAATTTTTATCTTCTCAGTGGATCCAACTTCTCCTTATTACTCATTATTAATTTTTTGTGAGTAGAAAGCTGACATTTAGATATATTCTGCCTCATATTGGCTGAACATTATTCAAGGGTCTTCAATGGACTGAAACCTAGATATCCTTCTTTGTTTAATTACATCCTTATCTTATTACCCCAAAATGTGTTTCTGCATCATAAATTGTCCTGAGACCATTGTTGTTGGGATGGGGGTAGGGAGGTGATTAAAGGAACTACGCTGTAGTTACTGGTCTTGGGCACTTGGATCCACGTGCCTATTTCTGTAAAAAACATCTCTCAGAGCTCAAAAACTTAACTGAAAATCTCTTTTATCCTCAAGGACAAAGGTTGCAAATTCTGCACTGTTTTCGGCTTCAAATTGGGTCATTAGCTCAGTTTGATTTTTCTTTATTTTCCCATCTTTTCCTGTAGTAAAATACAAGTTTAATTCTTTGGGACCTAATCATTAATTCCT
The DNA here is from genome assembly GCF_018350195.1 of Panthera tigris. NCBI lineage: Eukaryota > Metazoa > Chordata > Mammalia > Carnivora > Felidae > Panthera > Panthera tigris. The sequence goes on along the minus strand of NC_056666.1, from coordinate 69,716,208 downwards.
ATATTAAAATTTTATTTTAAAAGAAAAGGCATTCTGGAAAGTGCTTAGTTTGAAATCTATGTGGATTCTAGAGTTATATTCACAGTTTCATTTCTCTTTTGTTGCTGTAAGTTTTAAATGAGAAATGTATTGAGTCCAATTCTGCACAGACTATAACTCTGATATACGAATATGAAGAAAAATGGAGAGAGTGTGTATTAATCATGGGGTTATTTTCTATATTTTACAATACTTTGACATCTTGGTGTCCTGTGGGCCCAGGGAAGGACAGCCCCTCCTAAGGTTAGCTAATTCCTAGAAAAAACAAACAACTTGCCCAAAGCAAGTCATTAATATGCAAACCAAGCAATCTCAAATCCTAACGCAAACCTTACCTCCTTTTACTGGGTTCCTACAATCCAGAACGTTAACCACCGCCCCCCACCTAAATCACTGCAGGGCCAGGTACTAGACAACTAAGACTACCCCTATAATGCAGAGTTCACTGAGGTTTTTCAAACTATCCAATCCTAAACTTGCTCACTTTTCTGTCCTCTTCTTGTTCCTGTAGAAACCGTAATACAGGCTTTTGCCTATGCTTTTCCCTCGTTCCATCTGCCTCGTGACTGGCACACTCACTCCTCTTGGAAACCTTGAGTAGCAAACTGTCTTTTCAAGGGCAGCTGTCTCCCCGTCTGTGGGCCATCTATAATTGAAACCTATACTTTAGAACAGAGAAAGAAAAGAAGAAGAATGAGATGGACAAAGATGAAGAAGAAGGATGAGGAGAAGGAAAAGAAAAAAAGAAGAGAGGAAAAAAGGGAGAGAAGAAAAAGGGAGAGAGAGAGAGAGAACAAAGGAGGGAAGAAAGAGCAGTTCAGCCTCTACACAGCTTTTAATCCAATCGGCAGGATGGGACCTAGCATTGTGCATGATAAACAGTAGCCTTAAACTGAGTCTTTACTAAATAAGGGACAGCAGTGTGGCAGAATTAAGGACCTTCGAGACCGCAAAAGTAAAAACAGATTATATTTGTACACAATATTGGATGGATTAGACATCAATGGGATGACAATAGCAGTTAACATTTAACTTGAAACATGAGGGTCCAATTTTCCCATCTTTACGTGAAGAAAATTAGTGTGAAACACCTGTTTTGCAGGGTCATTGTGAAGATCGGACAGGTAACACCTGTATAAACAACGAGGCCAGTCCCAGGCTCATAAGAGGTGTTTCAATCAATGTGATTTTCCCCTTGTTTTCTATCAACATCTCTCACGTTAAGTTAAATATACAGTGTAAAGGACTTCTGTGTCATTCAGTAGAGGGATGACAAAAGAGTGCTGAAGGATTTTCAAAGGAAATAGACTATATTCTCCATCAGCAGTAAACACTGGATCAGTTTTGAAGCCTTATTGAAAGTTATCTTGGAGATTATAAACTAGAAGATCAGGGTCGGGGTAATTACTGTATGCTTTAAAAGCTCTACAACTGATTCTGAAGTGAGCTTTCTGTTGAGAACTCCTGGAATACACTTCCCTAGGAGGTATATTCATTGTACAAAATTATGATGCTGCCATATTTCTAAGTATTTTTTCTTCTTTGGTACACTCAATAAATTTTATTTCATACCTACAATGTACCGCACTGAGTCAGGCACCGAAGATACAAAAAATAAGATGCAATTTGTGATCTCAGGGATGCCTTTAGCGAGAGACACAAATATCCAAAAACAACTATTATTTGAGAAAAAAAAGTGCTGTTATATTAACACATTTAATATGCACAATGGAAGCTCAGAGGAAAGAATTCTGCCATGACCCTACTATGGATTCAACTGCAACTCACTTTTTTATTGCCAAACATGAACATTTCAGTACAAGCTATGAATCTTTGCTTTCAAGACTCTGATCTTCCCTACTAGTTCCCAATCTTAATGGTTCCCTGTGCTCCAGACCATTGCCAAAGGCCTGGTCCAAATCTCTGAGCACAGCCTCTCAGACTGGAGGATGTCCGAGTTCTAATTATGAATTCTTCTGTGCCCTTAGTTATATTGTCCCCAGTGAGTGATTACTTAATACCTAATACCCATGACCTAGTTCTCCAGTCTATAAAACTGGGACAATAATATTTATTTGCTTTTTATGATTTGGTATTCAGCATTTAGATAGCATTTGTATTTTAAAGGGGCCTTATAATCATTGGTTAGTTTTTCCTAACTAGCTAGGCCTGCCTCACAGGGATGGCATGAAGGTTAATGAGTTCGTGTTGGCTAACGCTTCTGAAGATGAGAAGACCTTTACACCATTAATACAGTAGCTTACTTTGGCATTATGAGGCTTCCCCAGCTTGCCTGCTGCCAGGGACAGCTATGGGGGTGCAGTGCTCACTTACCCTACTTCTCCTAAACAGTTTACCAGCACTGATTCAGAGAAAACGTTTTTTTTAAGTTTTCATTTGAATTCCAGTTAGTTAACATACAGTGTTCTTTTACTTTCAGTGTGCAATAGAGTGATTCAACAATTTCAGACATCACTTGGTGTTTATCATGACAAGTGAGCTCCTTAATCCCCATCACCTATTTCACCTATCCCCTCCCCAACCCCTCAATCTGGTAATCATCAGTTTGTTCTCTATAGCCAAGAATCTGTTTCTTGGTTTGCATCTCTCTCTCTCTCTCTCTTATTCCCCATTAGCTCGTTTGTATTGTTTCTTAAATTCCACATATGAGTGAAATCACATGGTATTCGTCTTTCTCTGACTTATTTCGCTTAGCATAAGACTCTCTAGCTCCATCCATGTCATGCAAATGACAAGATTTCATTCTTTTTTATGTCTGAGTAATATTCCTGTGTGTGTGTGTGTGTGTGTGTTTACCACATCTTCTTTATCCATTCATCAGTAGGTGGACACTTGGGCTATTTCTATTTCAAATATACTTATGTCATGGAAGAGAAACCCTTCCAGTGGGAAGTACAAACCAGATGGGGAGAACAGAACCATGCTCCCAAGTACCCAACTGTTTTACCTCCAAGTTCTTCTTAACAACAGTGAAATTATTGGTTGGAGCCAACAATGTTAGACACTATTGAAAGCAACAGGAAATACAGAATATAGAGTGCTTGTATTATAAAGTGAGAAGAGTATATTTTTCTAATTATGTAGCTTGTAAAAATGTCTATCTCTATTTATCCATTCACATACTAAGTAAATTGGTATTTTTTAGAAGGTATGTGTTATACAGAAGTATTTTTTCTTTGCTTTATACATAATCAAAACTTTGACTGATATAATTTTGTGGAATCCATTCTAAGGAAATAATACAAAAGTGGATAGTATTATTTACAATTTTGAAAAAAATGAAATGACACAAACATTCAACAGCTAGAGAATAACTTAAAAATTTGTATAACATACATAAAATGAAATATTTTGTAGGCATTTAAAATTATGTTTAAAAGATATTTATTGATAAAGGGAAATGTTCTGGATAAAATAAGCTAAAAAATAAAATACAAGGCAGAATACGCCTTATGATCCCATTTATATGTATTGAAGTTGTTTAACTCTGGATAGAATTATCCGTGAATTTCAATTTCTTCATTCGATATTTTGACCTTGCTCAGTTTCTCAATTTTATATAATAAGCAATACTGCTTAACTAATCAGAAAAATTACAGTAGTTTAATGCCAATTCTGAGACATTCTTTCATGCAGCTCTCTCTCATCTCCAATGGCATTATTATAAAGACACGCTAGTATTTATAATGATTCCCACTTACTAAGCATTGAGCTGGGTGATCATAGGTTATCAGGCCATTGTGTAAGGCTTTAAAAGTAACCCCTCTACTGCAGCATTCCCACGTGAACCTTGAAATAATTACTTGCTTACAGCACATTCTTGGAAGATCCCACCCACCAACACACAGCTTGTACTACAGTTATTTGTGGAAATGTTTTTTTATCTTAGTTTGACTTCCATATTTTTAGGAGCAAAGACTATGTTCTATACACCTCGTACCCCACATTTCCCATTACTGAATAAGTGTACAATAAAGAAATATTCCATACAGTGTTATCTTATCCACAAGAACTAAATACTCCTCTTTGATATCTATCTGAAAGTCCTGAAGTTCACTTCTTGGGCAGGCCTAAAACCGTCTAATCTTCTGTTCTGCCAATTCATTCATTCAACAAACACTCAGTGATCACCTACTATGTGCCAGGCATGTTTCTAGGCATGGTATACACAGCAATAAACAAAACAGACAGAATCTCTCCCCCATTGAACTTACACTCTTTTGAGAAAAAGAGACAATATACAAGGCAAGATATATAGTATGGTCAATGGTAATAAGAATAGGAAAAAAAACCCTAAGGTAGAAAAAGGCAATAGGAAAGCTTGGGAGAGGGTATTGAATTTTAGATAGAATGGTCCAAGGTCTCACTGAGAAAAACGGGCCATTTGGGTAAAACCTAAAGGTCACGAGGGAGCAAACTTTGTGAATATCTAGGGGAATAACATTCTAGACAGAGAGACTATCCAATGCAAAGATAAGTCCATGAATGGTGTGTTTGAGGAATCAAAGCCAGACTGGCTATAGCTAAAGGTGTGGGGGAATAATGCAGAAGATAAAGTCAAATGTTGACAAAGGACCACATTGCGTAGGGCCTTGTAGGCCATTATAAAGAGTTCAGCCTTTGTTTCCAAAAGAAAAGTCACCAGTGTATTTTATGCAAAGGAGTGACATGAACAATGTGTTTACCAATAAAACTATAGTTTGTGTGAAGACAGACAAGCAGGCCAAGGAAAGAAGCACTGGAAGGCTTATGATCCAAGTGAGAGACGATGGTGGTTTAGACCCGAGTGAGAACAGTGAAGGCGCTAAAACTTGGATTTTGCAAAGAAGTTGCTGATGAGTTGGATGCTAGTTGCAAAGGGGGAGCTGAATTCCTCTAAGATTTGGACATGAGCAGTTCAAATGATGGAGTTGCCATTATCTGAGATGAGAAAGATTATGCATGGAGCAGGTGTTGGGGAAATAGCATGAGCTCCAGCTTGGCTTGTGTTAAATCTAAAATGAGACTTCTGAGTGGAGACGTCGAATAAACACTTAGATTTACAAGTCTGGAGTTCAGGGGTGAGTCCTGGGATGGACACAGAAACACGGGAGTCAACAATGACTAGGTGGTGCTTAAAGCCGTGAGATCATCTAGGATTGCTAATCACAATTATAAGATTGTAAAATAATAAGTAAAATTTTGTAAGAAAACTTCTCTCAACTAGAAAGAAAATAACAGTCACACATATCCTTTTTGCAGCAGGAGGCTTGCCTCATTAAAGTCCCAAACACGCTAGTCCCAGACTTTACCAACTAGAGTTCTTATTTATCCCTCAGTACTCTGGCTTCACTACTGAGGGCAAGAAGGTAGCAAAGTTGAAAATAGCTTTGCCCTGGGGTGCCTGGGTGGCTCAATAGGTTAAGCGTCCAACTTTGGCTCAGGTCATGATCTCGTGGCTCGTGGGTTTGAGCTCTGTGTTGGGGTCTGTGCTGGGAGCCTGGAGCCTGCTTCAGATTCTGTATCTCCCTCTCTCTGCCCCTCCCCTGCTCATGCTCTCTGTCTCTCTCAAAAATAAATAAAACATTTAAAAAAATAAAAGAAAATAGGTTTGGCCTGTATCAATTAGACCAGAGGCTTTCCTATCATCAATGGCTTAATAGAAATGCAAAATCCAGGTTCCATGCTAGATCTGCTTCATATGTACACAGATGTGTGAGAAGCCCTATGCTGCATTAGGATCTCGGAAGGTCCTATGGGCCTTCAGAAGGTCCAGGGAGTCAGTTGGCAGTCTCTGCGTCCAGGAATTACGCATAAGCTCAACATCAGTATGCTTGTGTGGGTGCAGAACACACACACTGGGACTTCTGCTGTTGCTGCCTCTAAAGCTTTTTTTTTCTTCTTTTTTTTTTTTTTTTAAAAATTTGTTTTTAACGTTTGTTGATTTTTGAGACAGAGAGAGACAGAGCATGAACGGGGGAGGGGCAGAGAGAGAGGGAGACACAGAATCGGAAACAGGCTCCATGCTCTGAGCTGTCAGCACAGAGCCCGATGCGGGGCTCGAACTCACAGACCGCGAGATCATGACCTGAGCCGAAGTTGGCCACTTAGCCGACTGAGCCACCCAGGCGCCCCTGCCTCTAAAGCTTTAACATCTGTCTGAGACCATGCTGGTGAGCTGATTTACAGAACCTAGATTACTGGAAGCTGGCAAGATGAGTTGTAGCTTACATTTGGGAATGAAAAATACAAATAATATGGAAAAATAATGTGGAAAATGGGTTTAAAAGATGCTGGCTGCCATAAATATAGTGAATATCCTTACAGACTGAAGTTAGATACTGAGGAAAATATAGATAGAACACGACAGCCTGGTATTTTGGTAAAATCAGCAAAAAGGTCATACCTAATTAGGATACACGGACAAACATTAGATCTAATTCAGGTACTCTGAGTCTGAGGATAGATTCTGAGTCAGAATTCGGAGCCCTGAGCTGAGGTTAAGAAGATATGGTGGTTTCATTCTGTAACACCTTGGCTAAGCTGGAACCCCATTTTCCAGGATCCCCTTTCCTGCATGGTTCTATGTGAGAATTGGCCAAAGGAGAAACTGGTACAAGATCTGGAGGGCAGAAATGACATGGTAGCCATTGCACTGAGGTAGGTACAATAAGAGACAGATGGCCAGGTGCTGGGTTCCAGCTTCTTGTCCCTTTTCCTGGCTCCATACCCCCCTCTTCTTCCTGACAGCTGGCCTGATGGCCACTAGTGGCCTCAGGCTCTCTCACAGATGCAGAGATGATGGCCTTCCCTAGTCTTTTTCCCAGCTCTCCTTTGTGTTCACGTTTGGTAATGGATAGGCCTGGCTTTAGGAGAGCTGCTTAGTGAATATTCACTGATCCTACAGTTCCCCTTTTCAGACCCTTGTGGCTCCAGCTTCTTTTATGATTGTATAGACAATACTCCCATATAAATCTCTTATTCCATAACCCTCATGGTTCTTCTACTTAGCCAATTGAAACTTCACCAATAGCTGTTGCTGCCAGAATGGGCTCCAGGGAACAGAGCAAAAAAGATAGGAATCTGGAAATGTTGGTCTGATAAAGGTGTCATCAGAGACACCGTGCCCACTGGTCAAAAGGACACTAGCTGTCCATGGCATGCTGCAACAAAACAGTTATTTAAATCGTCACGTCATCATGGTAATCGAATACTCACAGAAGATAAGGTTTTGAGCGACCAAGTAGTAGCTCCTATATAATATCTAGTGAAAATAAAGAATACATTAGTGTGATTTGTTGCTTCTCGGTGTACTGCAGAACGTGGGCTAGAAACAAACCCCATGACCACAAGCCTTTAAATTCTCAGCAGCAGGTCTGGGGAAGGGACTAGAAAGCCTTTAGGTCTGAGTCACTTTGGCTAAGTTGTAACTATGTTTCCCAAAAGGGAAAGTTGCTACATCAAAGGACAACCGCTAACCAGCTTCTGTACCACGCTGGTGCAGGTGGACAAGTTGAAATCTGCAAGGGAATCTGGGGCTCCGGTCTGTCCACCTATCAGAATGAGCCCACAGAGGGAAGCTGGTGAATGAAGTCCAAGAAAAACTGTTGCTTCTGCACAGCCACTGTTTCTGAAGCCTCAGTTCTAAAAACTGAACTCAAAGTCTAATCCCGCAGATGGCTGAATTAAATGAAAATAGAATCCACAACCTCACTGGGGCTCTAATGTTCAATGTGCTTTGCTAGCTATTTGGTTTCACTAACAAATTAGCTGATTCACTACATTTTCGACATTTTATAGAATCATGGAATTTTTAGAGTGGGAAGATGCCCTAAAGCTCTCTCTTTTTTTTTTTTTTTTTACAGATTCTTGTATTGTTGAATTCCTGTTCTATTGCTTTATGTGCTTTGTTTGACTTAGGTTGCTAAATTTGCTTTGAAGATTGAGGGAAAGAAAGTATAAGATCACAGTAGGAATGACTGGCACTGAATTTTGGGCAACAGTTATCTCTAGGCTGGGCGTCCAGTGGAGAGAAATCCAGTGGGGGAAGGTACACAGAAGATTTCCACTGCAATTATAATGTTTTATTTCTTAACCATGCTAGAAACACATTTATTTGTTATATTACTTTTATACCATTGTTCTTTGTGACTGAAACAGTTTATCAAAATAAGATGGTAAAAATAGATTCCGCATGGGTCTTATAAATAGGGTTTTTTTTTTCTATTTTATTTTTGGCACAACGATTTTAATAAAAGACATTTTATGTTGGATAAAAGGTTTCTCTGCAGCCAGCCAATGAATTATAGAAAGCAACTGTCAGGAAATCTGGTTTCTGCAGAAATGACTTTTCAAGATTTACATAAAGTTTTATAGATCGAGAATTTTGAAAAAGATCTTATTTGAACAGATTCAAAATAAAGACTTATTTTGGCTGCAAGCAATGCATGAAATTGTCTTCCCTTTCGTATCCCCTCCAGAGAAGAAACAACAGTGACTTTGAATGATAAGAACGGGATTCTTGCCAGTTCTCTGGCCTCTGCTAGCTGTAAAGTCCCCAGCTCAGAGGGGGCTTTGAAAAGGTTTTTGCTGACTCGAGAAGGGCCAAAGGGAAGAGGAGGGAACTGGCACTAACAAAAAAAGGACAGAAAAAATCAAAGTCACCATTGTTCCTTCTTACCATGAAGTAAGAATCCTCAGGGAAGAGGGACTGAGAAACAAAAATGGCTCTCAGGAACCGCTCGAGCATCTATTTTTTATGATAAATCAAAACAGTTCTAGCTTTTAGACATGATATTTGGGTCACTTCTGAGCTCTGCCTTAAGGACTTCTAAAGACAGCATGTCCTAAGCATGCCTCAAACAGTGCACTCAGATACACATGGCTTTTGTTTATTCTTATTTGCCTTGGTTTTCACATTTTTATACATGGCCTTGAGGAATGACTTTGATGCTGAATTTTTCAGGAGAAAAAATGAGTAAGTAAATACAGAAGTCACATATACATAAAATATAAAAGTACAAATCAACGGGGCCCTCAAGTGTTTTTCAGAAACCTACGTCCCTAATAGTTTTTCCAAGCAAGATTCCATTTCACAGCAGTCTTGTGTCTCTTGACTCCTGAAGGATGCTAATTTCTGGACTCATGAATTAGTCAGGTGTTTAGTTACATTGTGAAATGTTATAACTACAGGGACAAAATGGCTAAGACGTGCAAAACCATCTTAATAGCAACACTTTTTCTTTTCCATGAGAATATGCAATGAAGTCTGGGTCAGTTCTCTCGCACATTTTTCTCAAGGGTGGCTAATTCATTACCTGCTGCTCTGGAAAATTTAATTGTCGAAGGAATTTTGGTTCTGTTTTGTTTATCAACCAGGGAGTTTTCTTGGACTTCCCAATATATTCTATTTATTCATGGAAGTTTGCTCTGAACTTCTTTCTTCTGCTCGAATCGCTTGTGCATCAAGATGGATGGGCACTGCATTTCAAAATATTGTTTTCAGGAAACATCAAATACACACACACACACACACACACACACACACACACACACAAGCAGGGTTGCATTTTAGCTGCCAAGCTTAAAGAAAATTGTAAGCAATGATTGAATAAATATTCTTCATATAATTTGCGGTCATCAGGAGCTATACAATAAATATACTATCTATTCTAAAAATTTAGAAAACTATTCTAACAGAAAGGGTTATAATAATAAATGTAGAATGAGCTCTACCCTGGTACTTCTTCCTGCCTGTCCTTTAATGGAAAAGTGCTTAGCAACTTTTCCATTAAATTCCCTGTAAAGCTGTCACCAAACAAAAATGCTGATTAAGGTTCACTCAAACTTGCAGTATTTTGGAAATGAAATACATGTCTCATAAAATAGCACTGGCAAAATTAAAACATTTATAGGTTTTGAATTCTTTTTAAGCTTGATCTTCATGGACAAGAATATTCATAATTATGATGTATGAAAAGGGAGATGAGAGGAATAGAAACTGTTATCAAGTCAGACTGGCTAAGACTGACAAACACCTGCTTCTACTCCTGCATTTCCCCCCTTTTTGCTGGTGTATTTTATTTAATTAATTATTTATTTACTTATTTATTTTTGGTTTATGACTTGAATGGAACTCCTTAGCCACTAACATATTCATTAGGAAAACTAGTAAAGCATAATTTTAATCTCTTTGAAAGAATTTTTTCCGGAAAGAAATGAAAGGAAATGGAGCAGTAGGTAGGGGGAAAGTAAGTTCAAGAAGCGTTTTTCTTTTGTTTTATTTTAATTGATGGACATCATAGGGTCCTCGTATCTTTGTGGAAGTTTGTACCTCTAGAAGGTAAAGTTTATAAATTCCCAGGAAAAATGAAAACTTGCTGAAGTGGCGTCCTTGAGAAAAGGAGAAGGGAAGGCATCTAGTTCACAATCAGAAGAGTCGGGCAGCGAGGCACATGGACACTTCTTCCCTAGGAACAGGTGGACACTAAGGCATTTGGAGACAGGTGCTAGTGGGCTGGTGAATTTGGTGGCGGGAATATATGATACGATTTTCAGTGATACAGAAAACAAGGCCATTAACTGAGACTGGAGATGGGGAAGGGGTTTGAGGAGCTTATGGAAGAGGAGAAGCAATGAATAATCACCTGGAAGAGTGATGTAATGAATAGACTAGGAACATGAAATGGGATTGCCCGGCAGCTCCAGGAACCCATATGAAGATGGCAGTCATGAATTTAGAGGGAGACCAGCATGGTAGGGTTTTTTCTCCAGCCATTTCCAGCTGCATGGATGCTGGTTTGAAATTGTGCACAGTTCAGATTTTTTACGTGAGCTCGATGAAGAGAAAGAGGAGTTAAGAGGAGTCAGGCAGTGGAGGTAATGACAGTGATGATGATAATGATGACGATGAAGAAAGATGATGGAATGGAATGCGAGGAAGACATATGGACAAGAAGGGAGTATAAAATAATGAAAGAGTAGCAGAATCAATGGATTGTTTCTCCCAGTGGGTCAGAGAATTCTCTGAGGCGAGCTCCAGAGGGAGTTAGGAGGAAAGAAAGGAGGAGGGACGCAGAGAATGTGATGCTCAAAATTACTATTATGGAAGAGACGCTATTCCTGGCAATTAGAAGGCCTGTGGTACATATGACCGTAGGAGTGGAAAACTGCAGTGAGGCAGAGGACAAGAAAATTGGAAGAGAGGACCTTTGAGTCAGGTTACTTGAAACCTGTCTACATGGATACTGAAACACTCAGGAATTCTGAATGAAGACAGAGAACAAACAGACGAAAGTTAAAATTCTCAAGTTACGAGGTGGAGAGATGGATCTTTTCGTCCAGCCTCAAGGAGGGGGCATAGGTGGTCGTCTGAGGATAGGGGCAGAAAATCTGAGGGGCTGGTTAGGGAAAAGGGAGACAGAGTGAGCTGGAAGTCGTGATGACAGCAAGAAAGACACCAACCCCCACCCCCAGACACAGCAGCATAACAAGTGGGAGACAACCGCATTTAGAATCTTCCTTGAATTTCTGAAGGAATTTCAATATTAACATTGCTAATAGGGCCTTTTCTATGCATCTTCATGATTTTTTGTTTCTCTTTCCCAAGTTTAGCAACTCCTTTCCCTTTCCGTACAATTGCACCACCTCCGAATACTTGTCAGGCTGTGGGGCACGGGGATATGGAGAATCAGAGACCTTAATCAATCATCCAGTGTACATGTTCAAAACTCAGCTTTTGTGTTTGGTTCCCATCTTCTTAAATTGCTTTAACTTTCACTAGTCTTAGCACCAGGGTGGGGGCTTGAATGTGGGAGGGGGTTTGAATCTTCCTAAGGAGAATGAAATAATATTTCTCGATATAGACGTTTGGCATCTCTGAATGTTAATAAGCTGTCAACGAAAGCATCTGGAAATAGAAGCCTGCTATTTTAATTGATTTGTAACAGACATTCTAAATAAAAAAAATGTGCCTTCCATGCAAAAGCAGCTCTCTGCATGAGTTCCAGTTTTCCACCCCAAACCCCACTGTAAAAATTCTGTAGTCACTATTCACTGCCCACATACTTTCACCAGGAGGCATGGGTGTGCAGACACAGCTTATATTTGGGGCCTAACAACTCAATTTGTGACCCTAGACTTGATCTATCTTGCATTTCATCCAAGCAAATTTAGTTACAAAAAGTACTGGAAGGACTTGGTGTTTGTGCAGTTGTGCAACTTGAACCCTAAGATTACATTATCGTGGGGTTTCAGAACATTACGGTGTTTTAACAAATACTGCAGATTGAGTCCTTTGGAAACATTTTTTTTCTTCCCTAAAGCTATGTGTAATAAGTTTACACCAAGTGGAATTTATAAATAGGATTCTCTCTAAGCATCAATAGGTTTGACAGAATCCACTAAAAAGTCTCTTTCTGATACTCAGTCTGGAATTCATGATCATTCTGAGGAAGGCTAGGAGAGTCCAAAGCAAAGGAAAATAACTGTCCCCAAATATGTTTGACTTGGCTTTGGAAATTAGGAAAACTGTTGGCAGCCTTGATCCTAACTGTTTCATAGGAGGAGGGAGGGGAGGTGGCAGGCATGGGAGAAATGTGGAGAGGTGGAGGGAGACAAGACACAGAAACAAAATAGAGGAAGATGGCTGGGATGGAAAACAGTCCACAGCATGCCCTGACCACAGCTCACTGCCGTGACCACCTTCCTGGGCTCTGGGTGTGGGATTTCTTCAAGCGTGTGTTTACAAAATGGCAGCTCAAATACAGACAACATGTGGGCTTCCCCGGTGAATGAATATGATAGCCTGCCTTGGGAGTTTCATGTAGAAATGTAGAGAAGGAAGTCATTTGATTTCTTTGTAGATCATTAGGTGGGTCATTAAGTCGTTTACGGCTTAATTTCCATGTCAACCTCAGCTTTACACACATACACACACACACACACACACACGCACGCAGATGACAGAAGAGATTTAATTTTTCACAGGTGCTTTAGTCAAAAACCTCCTAAGTGGTTCAAATACTGAGCATATACATAAACTCTGCTTTAGAATATGTTGTGAAGGTAAAGAATTGATTTTTAATTCATTTTGTGAGTCTCAGAAGTCAAGTATGTAATGCAAAGGGACTATAAGTAACATACCACCAAGTTAATGACTAAATGCTGAACTAATTTAACAAAATATAATATTGAAATATATATATCACATGTAAATTCCATATTTATGATTGCAATAAACTTACAATAAAATCCCAGGGCATGCTTGCAATATTATTATTAAGTTTCATTTCCATCTCCAACTGCCTACTTTTAGAAATATGTAATATTACCTTGAGCCATTTGGATTTTATGTGGCAACTGCATTTACCTTAACTCTTCCCTGGAGGAAGATTGAATCATTTATTTCATTCTAAAGGAAATGGATTTCTGCATCAGAATGAAATAAAAATGATTAAATGTGAGTTGAATCACTTAATCCTTTTTCTTTGGTCAAAGGCTATAATTATCAACCCTGCTAAGTGCTGTATACGCAATCATGTACTAAAATTTAGACTCATAAGTAGCTTTAAAATGAGGAATTGTGAGAACAGGGTGGCAAGACCCCAAGCATAGAACAGGGAGGCAATGGCTGCAGGTGTCGTATTGGGGTGTAAGCTCACCAAACCTGTATTAGTTAACCGGACATGTGTGCACCATCCATCCAGTTTTTGAAAAGAACTCTCTATGACACTAACTGAATACAGTATATTGTGACCACATGTTTCTAGAGTGAGAATTGCTTTGGGTATGTGCAGAACCAACACAAGACTAATACCCCCTTTCTCAGTGTCTGTTATGAGACCAGTCCTTTGTTTGTGGCAAATGTGAATTTAGATGAATTCAGACTCAAAAAGTGCCCCCACAACAGTTGGCTACATGTCAGGGTGGCCTGTGTGCAATGCTCAAAAAAAAAAAAAAAAAAAAAGAGAGAGAGAGAGAGAAGAGGGATGGGCAGAAAAGGCTTGAGAACTGGATAACGGCAGTGGGAATCCACACTCTGTAATAGCTGTGCGACTTCCTTCAAATCACTAACTCTCTCTCGGTCTCCTTTTCCTCACCTGTAAATGAAAACAATACTTGCCCTGAAGAATGTTATAGAGATTGTGGGGCAGTAACTAGCACATGCCTGCTGCTTAGGCAATAACTGTTACTATGATTATCCCATGAGCAAAACAAGGATGGTCAGGAATCTGAAGCACCACTAGTGGGAATGCACCCATTCTAAACTGGGGATTCTTGAAATGGTAAGAGGAGGGAGGGGTGCCTGGGTGGCTCAGTCGGTTGAGCATCTGATTTCAGCTCAAGTCATGGTCTCACGGTCTGTGAGTTCGAGCCCCACGTCGGGCCCTGTGCTTACAGCTAAGAGCCTGGAGCCTGTTTTGGATTATGTCTCCCTCTCTCTCTGTCCGTCCCTCACTTGCACTCTGTCCCTCACCCTCTCAAAAACAAATAAACATTTAAAAAATTTAAAAAAAAAACAAAAACAAAAACGGAGGGAGACTGTCCCAGGATGTGCTCTGGCCCAGCAGTCTTCCTGTTTAGTGTCCCCTTTTGTTCTCAAGTGTCCCTGTTTCCACGACAGATCATATAATCGCCTTCACATGAGGAACTTTTCTGCTCTTTCTCTGGGTAATTTTGTGCGACCAGATTCTCAAACACCTGGAGTGCTTCATGCTCCTTTGCATGCCCATGCTTGCGGTTCTCCTGAGGAGATAATGCCTCTGAGTCAAAGTCCAGGATGGAGTCAGTTATGGGTGGAATTATGTCCCCTGCCCCTAATTCACATGCTGGAGTGCTAAACACCAGTACCTCAGAATGTGACCTTGTTTGAGACAGGATCTTTACAGAGGTTATCAAATCAAGATGAGGTCATTAAGGTGTGTTCTAATCCAATATGACCGGTGTCCTCATAATAAGGGGAAATTTAGACACAGACACACACACAGAGGGAAGATGATGTGAAGACACAAGGAGAAGACAGTTGAGAGAGGTCCAGAGCAGCCCCTTCTCTCACGGCGCTTGGGAGGGACCAACCCTGCGGACACCTTGACCTGGGACTTCTAGCCCCCAGATCTGTGAGATGATGTATCTGTTGTTGAAGGTGCCCAGGTTGGGACACTTTGTTACAGCAGCCTCAGCGAAGGGACACAGAGTTCGAGGAAGGAAGTGCAATTTCTGCCTTTCTTGGTTTCTGAGCTCTCCCTTCCTGGAAAAAGCCTACTCTCTCCCAGATTCTGGAACTACAGCGCTTTCTACTGACAATCCTCTATGCCCACTGTTTGTAGCGGTGTTTCATGGGAACTCGGGAGAGGAAACTTTAAAAATCAGACTGTGAATAATGACACAAATGCTCAATTAGCAATAACGACATATATCAGAGTTGAGGTTCCATTCCCTGAAAACACCTCAGGATCTCCACTCCAACTGCCTGGGAGTTATAAATTATTAACACATTTATCTAGAAAGCATAACAGCATTCTATTATGAGGAATCCATGTCCGTGGAATTTACTGGTCATTTGGAGGCCTGAGAATTTACTCTTTGTTCTCTTAAGTAAATATATGCAAGTTACATAAATCAAACCTAGTTTTAAAGCAATGTTTTTCCTCCTAGAAAAAACCAGCATGTTTCTCCCAACAGTTCTCCCCATCTAGTGCCCCATACCCCCTCCCACACACATAGATACACAGGCACGAAGACTTTATAACCAGATATGTACGCATTTTGTAAAATTTTACCTTCCAGCTTTTTAGCTTCTTCTAGGTCACAGCAATGTTCCTTTACCTACAGATACAAACAGAGCATCTGTAATGTACGCTTTTCCTTTGAAAATAAAATACCTTAAAATTCTACCTAATACATCACAAATGCTTCAACAAGTTCTTTTTGATTAATGCCAGAGAGTCTGTGGAGAGATGCACTGGAAAGTTTTGAACCAAGGAATGTGGTTAAAATCAATGTAGATCTTTCCCTCTCACAATGTGTCTGCCATGTATTGTTAACATTTTCAGATAACCTGTTGTCCAAGGATGGCAAAATTTTGGGAGGTATTGTCTTTTTCCTACCAAAACATCTGACTATCCCAATAACAGCTAAACTGTACAAAGCCTAAATTTAGAAAGTCTACATTCATGTTGACATCATATTCTAACTTGTTCCAGGGTAAACAAAAAAAAATCAGTAAGAAGGGAAAATGACTTGTATTGTGTGGGACTTTCTCATTTCTCAAATGTGAACATATATTTATTTCAGTTTACATAATCCTTTATAATTTGCTAATTACCATAGCAAGTTCAAACTAGTTCTATTAAACACAGTTTTCCCCTTTCCCCATATAATCTAATATAAAAATGTCATATAACGGAAGGAGTGTGGGCTTTGGAGTTAAACTGGCCCAGGGTACAATCCTGGCTTTATCGATGTGCGGCCTGGGGCAAGTCTCCAAGCTTCCTTGGGCCTCAGTTTCTTTAGCTCAGAAATGAGGGTAATATTTACCTTGCAGGGTGGTTGAGAGGATTGGAGACTATGTGTGTAAAGTGTGGGCTATACTAATAAGGGGCAACATTGTTAAGTGCTGTGGCCGACTGTATTTTCTGAACATGACCACACCATCAACTCCCAGCCCACATGCTCTTCCACAGTATGACCTTGACTCCCCTTCCTCCATTGACAAGTGCAGTCTACTTCTTCCCTTCTTGAATCTGGCCAGCCTAGCAGCTCCCTTGGATGTGGCACAAGAGATGGTTCATGACTTCCCAGGCTAGATGAGAAAAGCCCTCACAGCTTCCCCTGTTCTCTTGGAACATCCACTCCCCTGATAACTTCTTCTGGGAACACTTCCTCTCAGAACCCAGCTACTATGTTGTAAGGAGTCCACACCACATGGGAAGGTGACATGTAGGTGTGCTGGTAAATAATCCCAGTTGAACCTGAAAGTAATTCCAGCCCAGGTGACAGGCATATGACTAAAGAAGTCTTCAGCTGGTTCCAGCTACAGTCATCTGAGCCTTCCCAGCTGAGGTCCCAGACGCTGTGGGGCTATGGTATATGTAAGTCTGCACCCACAGAATTGTGAGCAGAGTCAAAAGGCTGCTGCTTATACCTCTAAGTCTGGGTGATTTGGGAGTAGCCATAAGCAACTGGAACAATGCTGACACTGTGCTTAGAACTGTTCTGCAAGTGGGGCGCCTGGGTGGCTCAGTTGGTTGAGCATCCGACTTGGGCTCAGGCCATGATCTTGCGGTTCGTGGGTTTGAGCCCCGCGTCAGTTTCTGTATTGACAGCTCAGAGCCTGGAATCTGTTTCGGATTCTGTGTCTCCCTCTTTCTCCACCCCTCCCCCACTCATGCTCTGTCTCCAAAATAAATAAACATTTAAAAAAAAAAAAAAAAAAAGAACTGTTCTGCAAGAGAATTGGAGGAAGCTCCCTATTTGGGAACCTGGATTTCAAATATGTGCGATGTGCTCTAGCAACATACCCTCTCTCACTAAGCAACAAATTCTTCTTCTTTGGAGCCCCTGAGATGCAGAGTCTCAGCAAAAGCAGGAGAAAGGAGCAGCTAATGATCTATGGAAAGCTGACTCCATACATTTTAGTCCTTGGAGAAGGTAAGGTGGGCAAACATGGAGGAAGAAGGGAAGACTGGGAGCACCCAGCTCAGAACTCTGTTCTCTGTTCCATCACCCAACACCTCATGCTAGCTGGAGAGGCACCTGATCAATGTGCTTATCTTTCAAATGCAGACACCTCTTAGAAACCTGGCACTGACTCACTCCAGAGCAGAAATCAACAAAATGACCTCCTTGGAGAGTGGGAGTTCTGATTTAAGCTGGAGAAGGGAAGGCATTTGGGAAACCCATGGCAGCATGTTAACAGGGGCTATGCCAAAGGCTGGGGGAGGGAGGCTTTAGAAAAGTAGGTGGATGACAACAGTGGCATTTGTCCTGCCCACTCATTGGTTAAGTCAACATGGATGGGTGCCTTTCATGCACTAGTATCAATGGATGAACCTGACCCATTCCTTGGCTGAAAGGATACTGATGTTTTCCCTGTGTCCTGGTTCACCTCTAAGCCACTGAAACCTCCATTAGCAGAAGTTGTTTGCCAAACTAAACTGTTCCCAAACCACCCTTGGCTCCCTAGGTTGGATTTATTCATTCAGCTTGCCAATGGGAAAGGAGGGATGGGAATATGAGGGAAAGAATCGAAGAGTCTTTCACCTACTTTCTACTTCCCTGGGTGCAAAACCTTTAATTATAGGACTGGGTCTTATGCTAGCATAATTACTACCCATAACTGATATCTGATAAATTGTTTGTTAAGTGGAGTTGGACTAACTCTGTGCATTGTTTGCATAACCTCAGGTTCACAAGAATTTATAGACTATCACACAAGAATGCCAAGAGCCCTATGAAGAAGACATGCTTTCAACCCACAGAAGTTTACACACTAATCAATATTTTTTTACTTGGGAAAAGATGAGACCATTAAAAAGTATTTAGTTTGGAAATATTCATATACACAGTGTTTTAAGTTAAAAGCCTTCAACAGAAAATCCCTAATGTTAGAACAAAAGAAAATCGGGGTGCCTGGGTGGCTCAGTCAGTTAAGTGTCTGACTCTTGATTTCGGCTCAGGTCATGATCTCGTGGTTTCTGATGTCAAGTCCCACATCAGGCTCTACACTGACAGTGCAGAGCCTGCTTGGGATTCTCTCTCTCCTTCTTTCTCTGCCCTTACTTCCCTCCCTCTCTCTCTCTCTCAAAATAAATAAATAAACATCCAAAAAAAATTCTAACTTGTCATCAAAGTCATTTTCAAGACACCTAACTCCCCTTCCTCAAACATATCCACCTACCATATCACACCCCA
This sequence comes from Panthera tigris, assembly GCF_018350195.1. Lineage (NCBI taxonomy): Eukaryota > Metazoa > Chordata > Mammalia > Carnivora > Felidae > Panthera > Panthera tigris. Next base: position 69,697,257 of record NC_056666.1, on the reverse strand, counting down.
ATATTCAAAATCCACATTCTTTGGATTGGGTCCATTGTGGAATTATTCTCAAGTTTGCAATTCCACAGAATGGTAGATTTTCAACACCGCACATGACATGTCCAACCAGGCACTGACAGTTTTCCCCACTTTTTCACCCAGGAAGGATACTTCCTGCCCAGGGGATCATCAAACCACTTATGGTGGGGGGAACCCTTCCACCTTTCAAGGGCACTGTTCCTGTTTCTGAAGAGCTCTTGACTTATAAAACATTATTTGTTTAAACCAAAATCCTTCTCCATTCTCTCCCAAATACTTTATAAAACTGTCATCAACAGAATCATTCAACATTTAATTTGTTTCAATAGAAATTTACAATACAAGTAGGGATACATTGGATAAAACTAGATCTTCATTTATATTGTTTATGTTATTCTATAGGTTCTAGACATTCTATGACTTAAAGAAAGAGGAAAGTGATAGGAAGGATTTAACTCTTAGTACATATTTTTATTAGATTGGCAGTTATAAATTCTGCAAATTGCAGTGATGAAACAGGATAACTACAAAGCCCCCAAAAGACACAATCATGTAATGCAATGAAATACAACATAAACAAATATATATACAATATAAAACATACCTAATAAAAGCAAACGTTAGTATGGATTTTAAAAGAAACATAATTCTAAAAACAGAACTTTGATTTATATACAAGTACAAAATTAAAAATCTCCAAGACAGCTCTATGTAAATTTTTATAATGCAAGATGTTTTAAAAATAATTTTGCAAAGAAAAAGTTAGAACAAAGCATCATCTTTCATATTCTGTTAGTAATATAAAGAGGCCATTTTTATGCTCTGAGCGTGTTTAGAGGTTGTGTAAGTTTCATTTATAAATAATTTTGAAACATTAAAAGAGACATGGGGGGGTCGCTCTGTAAGTTAAACAGCAATTTGATCTCAACATCATTAAAAATAAACTTTCACCTGTTACTAATTTTCTTCTTAGTTATAAAGCCATTGTTTGTTTGAATGAAAGGAAAAAAGCATATTGATGCTGTTTATACAGTCCAAGTAAGAGAACAAATTGCCAAGGCCCATGTACGCTAAAAAGCAAATAAAATAACTTTTCCAAGAATACGTTGAAAACATGACCAAGGCTACATACAATTAAAAGTACTATGTTATGAACTTCAAACAGCACCCCGGATAGTGCATATTTGAGTTGCAAACAGTACTGCAATCCTACATCTGAGAATAATTCCTTTGTGCGTACTATCTTTAATTGTGGACTTGTAATAAACTGAAAATTGAGCCCAGTATTGCAAAAAGCCTTCCGCAACTTCTGCCAGCAAAGCAAAAAAGTATTTTGTGTGGTGCCTTTGGTTTCAGTTTTATTATTACAGGGGGTGTGTCAGGTTGTGTATGTATAATTGTGTTTGTTTATAGTATAAACTATATGCGTGTAATTTTGGCATTGGCTTCCATTTTCAAAACAAACTTAAACTCATTCCCAGAAACAAGCTGAAACAGCCCTTAAAAGGTACAGAATGACTTGATGGGGCCATACTAATCCAGGCCATTCACATGCATGGATAGGTCATGGTAATGGCTTCAACAATAAGTTTTTATACTTTGGAACCAAAAGTCTAGGTCTGTGTTTCCAAACTGGCAGAGCAAGAGCACTCAGGGGATACTCCAGCCAACAAATGATAGCAAAATAATAGGAAAAGATCTTCTGTAAAAACCTAATTTAGGCCTTGGCAAAAGCAGAGCTCAGGTAAACATCCCATACTCAACAAACAAATTCAACGTCTTTTTATTTACTAAGCCCCTTTTCCAGGACCCACTGGAAAGAATCAGAGAGAAAAAAAATGTCTAATGATTCTAGGTATTCCCAAATGCTCCATCCGTTTTCCATCTCTCTCTCTTCTGTCTGTCTCTGTCTCTCTCTGTCCATCCCTCCCGTGCTCCCTCTTTCTCCACCCCCTTCCATTCATCTACCGTGCAATACAACCTCTCCCATCTATGATTTTTTTTTCTGCAATTCTTTCAGCACCTTATCAAGACACTACTCTCTTTGCTCTTAAATTCCAGCCTTCCAGAATTAGTGGATTGTATTCTTCAATTTTATCACTGCACACGCTCTTAAGTTCTCTAATGAAGTTGCTTTGGCAGTTTTGTTCTCATTTTGCATCGTTCACCTTCTTAGGGCATCAGGAGCCATTGGACACTCTCTGACTCCTCTCCCATGGTTTCCATTATGCACATTCCTCATTCTGTTTCTGACAATCATTCCTCTGCATTTTTCTCCAGTTCTTTGTCTCCTTAAATTTAGGTTTTCCTAAATGATCTTTCCTTGGCAATATTCCTGGTTGCTTCCACTCTTGCTCACTTGGTGCCTGGTTCAATTTTACAGCTTCCACTAACAGCTCTATACAAATGGACTTCCAAATCTTTTCTTAGCCTGATTTCTCTCCCAAGTTTCACCCCCACATCTCTAATTCTACATCAAACAATTCTACCTGGATACTCCATCCACACCTGTGCCCCTTGCCCCTGTGAGATCTCTCACATTCACCATCATGGTCTAACCTCATTATTACCACCCTCATTCAAATGCTCATAGCCTTTTGCCTGGTCCCCCTGAAGGTCTCTCTAGCTGCCTTTCTGCTCCCTCTTCTCAAATTCATCACCTATCCTACTACCAAATGCATTTTCCAAAAAATGATTCTGACCCCTTTTGAAAAACTCTCTCCATCCTATGCAATAAAGCAAAACCTCATTTCTGTGATATTCAAACTCCTTTCTTGAATGAATTCGATCAGTTTATCCTGACACACATTCCCCACCTTACTTCCCATGCCCCCATCATGTAGCTAGCTTTCACTTTGGTTGAAATGAACTACTCAGTGTCCCCTAGCTTTCTCAGATCCCCTCATTCATGTATTTTCTTTGGCTGGAATACTTGTTTATTCATCTCAGCCATTTCTAAACCCATCCTATCCTATGAAGCCTGAATAAAATATAAATGACCATATACCTACCTCCAACTTCCCACCCACCAGGCAGACTCCATTTCCACTGTAAACTCATTGAGTATGGTCTACTCTGATACCATTTTCTGCCTTGTATGGTTATTTTTTAATATGTCCTTAATCTCCTAATAATCCTTTTAAAAACTGGAGCTCTGTATGTCTCCATAACCTCTAGCATAATGCCTGGTACGTAAGAGCTTCATTTCTGTTTTAGTCACTTAAAAAATATTTACTTGATACTGTCCTGTGCATTGAGAATTCAATAGTGGATGAAACACAGTCCTTGCTTTTATGGGGTTTACATTTTAGATTCAAAAAATATGTTTATTGCATTTAAAAAACTCTTAACAATAATATAATTTTTTAAATATTTAGTTCTCTAATTGTCAATATTTTGTTGAACCAGATTTCTTCAGTATAAACATTCTATGTAAACTCAAAGCATTATTATTCTGCAACAGAAGGCACAGTCATCTTCTCCTCGAGAAGAGAAGAAAGGCTTCAGTGTTGCTTGCCTGACATCCTACCCTGTGATCCTCTCCCCTGCCTTTCTCTACTCCAACTCTGACCTTGATTTTTCCAGTTTTGATCTTATTCCCACTCTGCCTTTGGCCACACCTAACCCAGAATTATTCTGAGATCTGCCTTTATCCTCATCGCCTTGACCTTGTTCCCTCCTAACTTAGGCTGCTTGTCTGGACTGCATACAAGTCCTAACCATTTTACAACCTCGATTATGTTTTGTTTCTAAACAACAGATAAATGGATGACCCTACACGGAGGACAATTCGGTGACCATCTGGTCAGAGACCTTGAACGCCCATATTGGCTTTATCAACAATGTCAAAAAGACTAAATAAACAAACAAACTCCATTTCTGAGTGCAACATGATGACATTCTCTGAAAATCCAGCTGCATAAGACACCACCATGTGCTGGGCTCTGGCTGCTGCTTCCGGCCTTCTGAGCCAAGGAAACCATGTCTCCAGTTTGAGGTTTGTTCTATTTGCTTCTTTCTTCTGAATAAAGTCACCTCCCTTGAAACAAAAGCCTTATTCATTGACTGAGAATTGGGGTCATTCCTCAGGCTAACACACTTCCATTTTCTGAGGTCCTGCTCTCCTCCTCCTCAAAATAGTTCTTTGCTTCTCAAGTTCATTTAGGGACTTACCACCAAATATACAGACTTAGAGGCTATCATCAATATTTCCAGGTGCTAGTTAAGAATATCTTCACTATGAATTTTTACATCATGTCTCAATATTAAAGACAGAAGCATCTTCTAGGAGTTCTGAAATGCAGAAGATGCATGGTGTGTCCTTGAGTTCATTTATTCTCTAGGAGCAACAGAAAGCTCATCTACCTATTTTGAGTAAACTGTCTTTGGAGCTTCAGATGCAATTTAGTCAACAATGCTGCACACAGCAAGAAACTGCTTCAAATAACTAACCCTGTTACCTTCTTGTTTCCCGCACAAATTCCTCTGTGAGGGACAAAAACAGGGCTTCTCGTTCCTTTTAAGGAAATGAGGTTTTTAAGAAGGCTTGCAAGCTCAACATGGAATTCGAAATCAGTAGCCTTAGAAATATTATACCAGACTATAGATGGTAAGTTAAGTTGGTCCAAAAATCATGGATGAATTAAATAACTTTATATTTTCAAACGTTTTACCACACATTTTATTGTGTTTGTAAACTAAATTTGGAAATAGCTTCTCATGGGACCACATCAGTCCCTAGCACTATATAAAGGATTTTTTGGAGTTACATTAACTCTTTCTGGACATATTTGGGCCCATTTAAGATTTAGGAAAAAAAGTAATTTACCAAACGATCCCTGAAAATGACAAAACAGTTACCAAGAGTCCTCATCTTATTATCCTGGGAGCCATCTCCCATGGTGTAAATCTCAGCACAAATACACCAGCATGTTACTCACATTTCCTCAGGCTGTACCTACTGAGAGCAATAATGGGACCAGAAGAAGAGAAAAAACTGATCTCCAGTTTAGCTACTATCATGGAAATCACTGTCGCTCATCCCCAATTCCCTCCTACCTACCTCAAAATAATCCCAAAGAAGTCTCACAAGTGTTTACAAATAATGAGTCCCTTGGTTTCATATAACTTGTTAGTTAACCATTTATGTAACATAAATTGTATTTTAGCAAAAGCACTTTTCCACAAAACTTCTAATAGCCATTCATTCAACAAGTACTTTTTGGGGGCCCCTGGATGGTTCAGTTAGCTGAGCAACCGACTCTTGGTTTCAGCTCAAGTCATGATTTCAGAAGATCAAGTCCTACCTAGGGCTCCACATTGGGCATGAAGCCTGCTTAAGATTCTCTTTCTCCCTCTGCCCCTCCCCCAACCACACTCACCTGCTCATTCGTGCTCTGTCTCTCAAGAAAAAGGTACTTTTTGAGCATAATGGATCAAGTAAACGGATTGCTGGGTAGTGGAAATTAAAAGTGAGCCTGTACATGGCCCCTACCCTTGAAAAGTTTGACATCTTGACTCTGTTGCTACCCTCCCTCCCTGCTTGTGAAAGCCACACAGCCTCTCCACTTTACCCCAATGGTCTCCTCAGTTGGTGTGAAAACCACCCCCCTACCTACTGCCTCCCTTTGTGCTTCCTTCGGTAGCTTGGTCAGCATATCTAGCGTTGTGGGTTTCTATGTTGACTCGGCTCAGGTTCCTCCGAAATGGACATCAATTCCAGGGACATTACATTAAACTACACTAAACCTCTTCCCTCCGCAGAAACAGTGACTCCAGACTAAGTGTGTGTGCTCACAGGATGACCCGGAGTTCAACACTCACTTCATCTGTTATAAGGAAATCAAGAAAGTCAGAAGACCATGTCTCTTATTTGCTACTGGTATTTTAAATAAATGATTGCCTCCAACATTTGTTTAATTCATTATATTTTAAAATGCAATGAAATGATAAAGGGAAATTTAAGGACCTTGAGTCAAACAGATCATTTCCTCTTATCATTTTACCCTATCACTGAACCTTCTGATGTTAAAAGGACATGGAATCAGTTAACCACAATGCCAAATACAAAATTCACTTCTTTTTCTGTAATACCATTTTCGGCCACTTTAGAATACAATGTTTACAAAGCCAAATGCCAAGTGATTTGTCAAAATAATTAATTAAATCAACAAACATTTAATAGTCCATGGAGGGAATAAAAACTAGTTCCCATCCCTGCCCTGAGCATGTCAGCATAAGGTAGTGGGAAAGAGTGTGGTCTGTGCAATCATTCAAACTTGAGTCAAAATCTCCACCCTACCATTTACCAGTGATGGGACTTGAGCAAGTCTCTTAAACTGTCTGGGCCTCAGTTTCTTCATTTTTAAAAAGAGGACAATAATGTCTAGATCACAGATATCTCACCAAGATTAAAGGAGATTAGATACAAAACATATGTAACATGCTGTCTGACACATACCAATTTTCTCTCCGTGAAGAGGCTTCAGATCCAATAGGAATAGGATAAAATACACAAGTGACAACACTAGAAAGCCAGAGGTAAATGCTCTAGAATGTTATAATCAACCTACATGGACTTGAAAAGGAGAGATCAGTCCTGACCAAGGTGATCGGAGAAAACTTCCGGAAATGACATCTGAGCTAAGCCATGAGGAATGGTTATGGTTTGAGTCCGTAGAGGTAAGGGAGGGTGTTCCAGATTGAGAAAATTCAAGGGCACCATCTCAGCGGTAGGTAACGGCAAGACAGACCACTAGAGGACTCATCCAGTCAGGTGTGGAGAGGACAGGAGTCAGTACCATGGTAATAGCTTAAGATCTTTTCACAACCCTTGGGTAAAAAGAATTGTAAGACTCCAACCCAAAGCACCATTTTCTTAATAAATCAATGAGCACAGAACATTCTTTTCCTGGATTGCCTCAGCCTTAGCAATCTGCTTCTGAAAACAGAACTATTGAGTTATAGCTGCCTTGGTCCCCTCTTCACATTCCTAACGCTTGTGACCAACCTAGGACACCTGTGTACATATAAAACCTCTGCTCACTGCAAGAAGGTCAGTCTCACTTTCAGACTGACTTTCCTGCTATCCGCGGTTAAGTTTTCACTTTTCTCACCTGCTTTCTGGTGGCCTTATTCTAGAATGTTCAACAACATTCAGGGGAAAATAATGATCCTAGAGCATGGTTCCTCTGCTGAAAATCTTTCCATGGCCCTAGATGAAGTGAGAACTTTTTGTCTTTGGCTATCTCCTTCCAGAGACACTTATTTCTCCTTCTTCACTTTTAACTTCTTAACTTTTTCAGAGAAGGTCTCAGAGGAAGGCCCTAGGCTGGGCTCATACTGCAAAAGCAAGCATTTTGAGGGGGCTGATGTTGCAGACTGTCTATTTTCAGGGAAGTTCTAGGAACCTCGTATGAAGGAGCCAGGAGTGACTACTCAGAAGATGTTCCTTTCAGTCACTGAGAGAATGGAGAAAGGCGGTCAAGAAACAGTGGGTCCAAGAGAACAGGATCGGTCATTGAACTGGCTATCGAGAAAAAGAGACCTTCACAGTAAGGATGGGCCCGCAAAGGAGGGCAGAGTAGGCAAAAGCAGGCCAAAAGAATAGCGCACTCGAAAGAGCAAAACTAGGCCAGATGTCAACGAAAGACCTACTTGCAGACTGTTTTATATTCTAGACCCAGTACTTCAGTCGTGGAGAATGTAAAATAAATTTAGACAAATCATTAAAGCTGTTACACTTGTAAATACCATGTGAAATGGTTTACTCCGGGTCCCCATTTAAATTGCTTTGTGCTTTGTACAAAATGAAAGCCTTTGGCTTGGCAACCTTGAACAGTGAAAAGTTACTGTTATTATCTTTTTAATAAGGAGAACCATATATATATATATATATATATATATATATATATATATATATATATGCATATATATATTCTTGTAGAAGAAATGAACTTAAATTGCAGAAAGATGAGTTTATTAAAATTCATTGCAATTCTCATGCCATTATATTTTTTCATAGTCATCTTGCTTTCTGCTGTGCTCCCCCTACCCCTGCCAGTGTGCAGATGCATTTGGCCTCACCCAGGTCAAAAGTGATGCTTCAGTGCATCCTTGGGGATTAGGTCTGTATTCCAACACAATTCATTTTTAGTGTAAAATTTGATTGAGCCATGTGAGTAAAAATCCTTTTGAATTTTTACATGCAAGATCCAACCTTTGCACACTCTGAATTGTGACTATATTAGATAAGGTCAAAAAGAGAAGAGGAACACAATTGCATGGGGAAAAAAGGGATGATTGATGGCCCAACCAGAAGTGCCCTGAAATGTAATGTGCTCTGCCCCGAGGGCAGAACCCTTATCTTGCAGATGCCAGTCTGTGTACAGCATGAAAGGATATTTCTGAAAAGTGTTATGATCCATTTTTGAAATGATAAAGTAATAAAAAATGTTAATAAAGATAAAATTATTCCCATATTTGGATGACATTTTTTTCTTGTGAGGGTTTAGAGTCTAAAAAATACTCTTATAAGAATATAAAGTAATAATGTGTGTGTGTGTGTGTGTGTATTTCTTTTGAGGATGTTTTAAGTCAAATACTACCTAATGGTAAAATAGATTAGATGAGTTACTGTATTTATCTAATGTACCATAATTTTTTCATCAAACCATTTATTTCCAATTAAAAAAATATTCCCGCCATCTCCACTGATTTTAGAGATCTTGAGAAGGAGGAGAACTGAGTAGCTACAAGATGTGTGTTTATTTTCATTTACCAGATCTTGGTCTTTTTATAGCAATTTTTAAAACCAGATATTGAATTATCAGCAGTACCTGATTCTGCCTATATCAAGGAATTTTAAAAACGTGAATTTGAATTATTATTCTTGGAAAAAACATTTTAGAAGTGAAATGTGACAGCATTTTTAAGCTTTCATAATTATTTTCTCTAGCCTAGAAAAGCAGGTGATTAAGAAAACTGCTTGAACTTTCTTCCAGGTGTTGACGTTCCAGCAGGAACATTTTATATTTTCATTCTGTTTGCATCTGAATTAAATCATTAAATAGTAAACCGTGGATACCAAAAATCTTTGAAAATGGCGTTAGAAATCTGATCAGTTAAATAAAAAGCAAGCTTTGTGCTTCATCTAAAAGTGTCATGCAGTGGAGGGGGGAAAAAGCTGCCTTTGAAAAGATTATCAATACTTCTAGCAGTCGACAACTTAACCCAGATGGAGGAAACAAACTCCCAGCACTCCGCTGACTTTTCCTGGGGCTTCCCGAAACTCCATTTTGTACACCTACCTTATTAAATCTCCCTAATGTGGCAGTTGTCTGGAGACTGGGCCATAATCGAGTCAAACCTAGGGTGATGTGGGCCACAGTAACTGCCGGCACCAGCTTTCCGAGGAGTTACCGTGTTTGAGAAAGAAAACATTGTCAGGGTGGTAGCATAACCCCAAGAGTAATAAAGTGGCCAGACACCTGGAAGCAATTACGTGCCTGGTCGAGATTATCCATCATGCTTTGCTCACTGTCTCTCTTGCAAAGACCTTTGTTTTTACATTCTCGGTAGCTAACTTCTGGGCTGAAAAGCCTGTTTCACAGACGATGTTTTCCACCGAGGCCCTTCCACTTACTGCCATTCCCACATGATGTCGATCATTTGTTTGCACAGCCCAACGACAAACCTCAGAGCTGCTGTAATAATAAGTTGGTTACCAGGCTTGCACCAGCAGGGGCATCAATCACGCGCCTGCCACAGCTGAAGCAAACGCCCTTTGCCCGCCAACACCACTTAGAGAGTGCGATCTGGGTCCCTCCAATGGAACTGTTGAAGCACCGCTTTCCATTTAGGCCCTAATTTAATATTTTTCTCAATCAGATTATTGCTTGTAAGTCATGATTGTTAAGTTACTCCTGACATTTATTCAGATAAATATCAGATCCCATTATTCATTGGGCTATTGTGCCGCAGGCTATCAATTTAGCCCAGGTGCTAGAATCAAGCACTTTTTTTCCTTCGGATCAGGAGGAATTGAAACTGCGGAAAGCTATTGAATCATCTGCTGTTTTTTTTGTTTTTTAGTGTTTATTTATTTTTGAGAGAGAGAGAAAGAGCAGGAGTGGGGGGAGGGCTGAGAGAGGGGGAGACACAGAATCCAAAGCAGGATCCAGGCTCTGAGCTGTCAGCAAAGAGCCCGACACGGGGCTTGAGCTCACAAACTGTGAGATCATGACCTGAGCTGAACTCGGACACTCAAATGACTGAGCCGCCCAGGTGCCCCAACTTCTGCTACTGTTTTAATGCCTTGAAAGCTTAGTCAACTTTTCAAATATCTCCTCAAATACTTGTTTAGCTGAACTCAATAGCATTGTTATAATGAATAAAAATCCATGTGATTTAGACTCACATCCTCTGCCATAAATCCATATGCATTTCCTGCAAGAGAATTTAAATGCTAAACTGCCTTTATTATTGTGATATTGATGATTGATCATTTTACACATTAACTAAATGCCCACTACACAAAACCTGGGTTCCTTTTAGCAAACGTGTTTTCCCAGCTTGGTATAAAAACACCTTAGTAGTTTCTCTAAAATCCATAGATTCTCTTCTAAGAAATCTTAAAAAATAGAAACTTTTTCAGTACAAGTTTAGGACGGTTAATATAATTTAAAGTTTTGAGTTACTTATTATTTACTAAAAATGCCCACTGTATCAGGAAACATCTAATAACACATTCGAATGAAACAGTCATTGTTCCTCTAGGATCTTACATTTGAAAGTTGACGGTATTAAAAAAAAAAAAAAAATCAGACAAATAAACAGCCATAATTTGGAGACTACGGGAAGAGGGTGGGGGTAGAGGAGTCCACATTAGGGTTGTTCCCCAGAAAGAAAACAGCTCTGCCCTGCTGTCGGGCTCTCATCTTCACTTAGCTCCTCAGTCAGTGCCACATTTTAAAGGGACCTGGACTCAGACTCACAGAACAGGATTCCAGGTCCCCGTGTTACTGTGGCCTCCGGCTTCCAGGTGGCTTGATTCTTGCCATTTGGAAAACCAGTTTCAGCTACCTCCTCTCCAATTTCTGCGAAAGCTCCAACAGCCCCTGTAACTCCAGTTTTGAGATTATGGGCCAGTTCTGATAACGAATCCTTAATAAGAGGCTTTCCCTTTTGCCATTTTTAAGTTCCAAAGGACAGTTTTATTTTTGTAACCAAAAATCCCTATCTGCACACCTACACTTCTTAAAACAAAAATTTTACATGTTGATGTTCACTCAGTTAATAGATTGTCGTCCTTTGGACTCGGGAAAGGGGAAAGAGCTTGCACCATCCTTGCCACAAGCTGAAAAGCCGGTGCAACAGAACCACCTAATCCCTGTAAAAATCTATTCTCTTCAGCTCTTATCAGACTCTGTACTGAATTCTAGCCCTCAGCTTCCTCCCAAATTCCTCTGCATCTTCCAACCTTTCCCCCACTTACCCCCATCACTCACCTCTAAAAGAGCACACCACCGCCTCAGATCACTGCTCATAGGCTTACGTAGCCAGTACTCTGTTGCAATCTTTCTCCAGGCAAAGTCGTCACAGACAGCACAACACAAGAATCCTGCAGAAGGCTTAGCATCTAGATCTGCATTTCCTCTCGTTCATCCACACATCAGTCCAAAGGCAGGATAGCCAGTTTTCAGAAATTTCATTTTTCTTTTTCTAGGAGACTCATATCTTAGGCTAATTTCTGAATTAAAACTCATTTCTTGAGGTGCCTGGGTGGCTCAGTCGGTTAAGCATCTGACTTTTGGTTTCTGCTCAGGTCATGACTTCACAGTTCGTGGGATCGAGCCCCACATCGGGCTCCACTCTGACAGTGCTTGGAGCCTGCTTGAGATTCTCTCCCTCTCTTCTTGAGTGCGTGCACTGTCTTGCTCTCTCTCTCTCTCTCTCTCAAAATAAATAAATAAAGTTAAAAAAAAAAAACCTCATTTCCAAACTTTCCTTCCCAAGGATTTAGAAACATCTATGTGCTTCCACTGCCCCTATTAATACTATAAATATTTCTGATTGTCACAAAAACAAAATCCAACTTAGGTAAACTGATTTTGTAGGTAGAATACTGATCTCGTGAAAATAGTCATCACATCTCAGCTTTGAATCCCCCCATGAATGTCTCCTTCAGTGCCATACCAGGTGGCCTTTTCATCATTCAAAATGCTATTCTCATTTCATCAATTTCTTCCATCATCTAGGTTAGTTGTCCTTGCCAGGGCATCAGAATTATCTGGGCAGAGTTTTTAAAAATATGGATTTGTAGGTGCTGTCCAACCCCAACCCCTCAAAATTCTGATCGCTTTAGAGCTAGAGTGGGGCCTAGTAATTTATATTTTGATAAAGCAACCTAGGTGATCCTGATAGGCTAAGCCTTAGGAAACACTAACCTACCCAAAGCAGTGATTCTTGACCAGCAGGATGGGGGGCTAATCACATGGCCAGACCTCCCCAGCCTGGTTCCTCCCCACCCAAGTCCCAAGAATCGGGCTCAGCAGCACTGAAGCTGCAAGGGCCAGGCTTGCGTGGTTTGCAAAAATTATCCAGATGATTCTGACATTGCACAATAGTTGGGAATCAGGGATATAGAGATTAATCAGAAATAAGTTATTCCTAAATAGAGCATGATATATTTAAACGCTATAATCTAGCCTGCCCCTCCACACATTTCAGTTGTCTGGAAGTGTGTACAACAAAGAACCAAAATCATGAAACGACCATTGAAAGACCATTTTTTTCTTCATCTGTCTTCAAACAAGAATGTTTAGCAAACTAGTCCCCAGAGTGTAGCGTTTCCAGTTTCTGTTTTAAACCCTGTAGTGTAAGGAGGGCCCACCCAACTCTCTTGGGTGTCCAGTTCAGGATTTAACACCTTTCTTTCTCAGAGACCCTCTCCTCTGTGTTGTAGCCCGCATCCTTCTTGCTGTTAGGCCTCCTTGGCCTACCCTCGGCGGAGACGGAGAACAACAGATGGTGGCAAATGCAGAAATCTGGGAATGGATGTAGGATCCGTTTGGGCCTTGTATTGCCGTGATCAACACCGCTCCTAAATCCCCTTTTTGCCCTCTACGGTAAGATCAGAACGACAGCCCAATTTATCAACTGTGAATATTGGTGTAAACAACTTCAAGGCTGGGATATTTTTCATACCCCCTTGAAAACTGTCATCAGTTCTGTAGAGTAGTAAGGAAACCGCTGATCCATTTAAGAAACTGTCAGCAGGTGTACAAAGAAGTGAAAGATGGATGCTTTCGAAAGGTCTTAGGCAAGGAGGCTCCAGCTGTCGGAACACATGACTTCTCATATACACTTAGGATAGCCATGGAGCAAGGGAAATTATGGGACAGAGTGTAACTCTCAACACTGCAGTTATCAATAGAAGGAACAATTCACTTCAGGAGGAAATTTCCAGACACGCATTCCTTAGCTGTGAAGTATTTGAGTTATGGCAATGTCGCCTGTGCCACAGCCCTCCGAAGTGCCAACTTTCGGATTATAAATTTGTGTCTCAGAAACGCTAAATTGAGTCTCTCAGCCTCCACTTACTGAAAATGATTAAAATCCCCCGCTTGGAATCATATACTGAGTCTACATCTTGAATTTTTGTTTTTCAAAAACATCGCAGACCATTACACCATCCACCTTAAAACTCAGCAGATCATCTGGAGTTTCCAACTTCTCGTGTCACTTATAGCCATTTACTGAAAATAAATAAGTAAATAAAAAATAAAAAAAATAAAAAGCAAACAAACATTTAAAAAAAAATTTTAATGTTTTATTTTATATTTGAGAGAGAGAGAAAGAGAGTGAGCGAGCGAGCAGGGGAGTGGCAAAGAGAGAAGGAGACACAGAATCTGAAGCAGGCTCCAGGCTCTGAGCTGTCAGCACAGAGCCCATCGCGGGGCTTGAACTCCTGAGCAGTGAGATCATGACCTGAGCCGAAGTCGGATGCTCAACTGACTGAGCCACCCAGGCACCCCAAACAAAAAACCTTTTTTAAGCAGATTTTCGTCTTGTATACAGAGACATTTTGGTAATCTAGTGGTTTTGCTTTAATATGGCAATCACGAAAAAACTTATTCCAGCCATGTTCGAAATACTTATGTGATCTGGTTAAAAAGTAGTCTCAGCCATTAGCCACCAGGGACACTGGTAGAAAGAGCCAGTTAAATATAACTCCCAAAATAGTAATAAAATCATTTGGTCTTTTTCATACTGGTTTTGAAATTTGTTGCTAAGTAGTAGATACAAAACAATTTCAAAAATGTTAAAATACTATACAAATAAAACATTCAATTAGTGTTATGTGTTGTGGGTTTATTTTTTTAAAATAACATGTTACAGGAGTGCCTGGGTGGCTCAGTTGGTTGAGCATCCGACTTCAGCTTAGGTCATGATCTTACAGTTCATGGGTTCGAGCCCCATATTGGGCTCTGTGCTGACAGCTCAGAGCCTGGAGCCTGCTTCGGATTCTGGGTCTCCCTCTCTCTCTGCCCCTCCCCTGCTTGCACTCTCTCTCTCTCTCTCTCTCAAAAATAAATAAACATTACAAAAAAAATTTTAAATAACATGTTACAAACAAAAGAGATAAATTTGGGACTTATTTTAATAGCATTCTCAGTAATGCGGCACATTATGAAAATTAAGTTTTGTTTGTTTTTCACTACAGTGCTCTTTGTGTTGCCTCTATTTTTAATGGTAGATATAATTGAATTTGATATAACATGATGTGATGTAAGTAAAAGAATATAAATCCACCCATGGAATTAAATGGAAAATGATTGAAAACCAGAATGTTAAGTCCTAAAAGATGTTAAACCCATTCATCAAACCGTGAGCAATTCAATAGTACCCTCAACACTCATACTCTATTAAATCGACTTTATGAAAACAAGTCTTTCTTTTCACGTGACCAATATAGCACAAACTTAGGCTAACAGTGAACAGATTCAGAATTTCCTTATAAATGGTAGTGAGAACAAAACAAAAGGAACAAAGCAAAAAGGGAAAGAGTACATTGACTTACTATTAGATCCCAAACCTAAGTTTCCTACGTCTGGTCCTGATTTCTCTGAGTGCACAAAACACTGTTTAATTCCATAACTGTGCTAAATAATCCCCCAAATGTTTAGACAAAAACTGACTTGTTGCTGGACTAAAGGGTTAAATCAAAGCCATTTGGCTAACCTGGTTCACCATAGAGCTCACTGTGTTGAATTGGATGCTTGGCTTGGCTTCAGCATTAATCTCAGATGGGTTCATTTATTTGCACACAAAGAGAAGGCTTCCTAAGACATCTCCTGTATGTTCTGGTTTTGTTATATTGTTAATGAGTTAGCATTTAGGCATTTAGTTTGGGCTAGTCACAGTCACTGCACAAACAGTGAAATGCATGTTAAACAGTGCCCTACTTACCCCTATCAAAAAAATAAATAATAAAAGAAGAATCTTCCAATTCAACTCATACCATTAGCTCCAAAAATAACTCCCTCTTCAACCTTTGAGGTCAGAAGACAAATCAGAGTTAAACCCAGCATCTCCTCTTTGTCATTCCTTCCCTTCATTTAGGGAGATACATACACAGAAGCATGTGAAAAGCACCACTTGGGAAACTACCCGGATGGCGAAGTGTTGCTACATGCTATTTGCTAAACCTAAAGAATACTCTGCCTGTTCTAATCAGAGGGCTTATTTTTAAGTGACAGATTACAGTTTTCATAATAAAAGTATCCATTTTGAAAAGTTCCTGAATACACGCCCATGCTGAGGACTTTGTCAGAAAAAGGAAGTAGTATAGCACGTCACAGATGGTCAAGACTGCGATATGCATTAGCTAGAGACAAGGCAGGAAATCGCCCCTCCACCAAAGCCCCAATGTGATAATCATGATGATCTAGCAGTCCTGCCAAAGCTCTTAAAATTGTCTGTGATGTTTTCTTTAAACAGACGTAAGACAATGTACTAAGGGAGATTAACTTCCTTTTCGTAATTAGCAATGAGTCTTCAACCTATTATATTTGTCTAGCGTTTTCCTAAAGCAATTATCAACATCACTTTGTTGACCTCCAAAACACTTCTAGATGGAAAATCAGAAAACCAAATCAAATCCGTTCAAACCCCAAATCTCCACGTGTATTTAGTGATCTAATCTAGGAGAACCTCCTGAATGCAATTGTTTTCCTGCTGCAAATTCATGAGCCAAACGCACCATAAAAAGTGTGTCCTCCCCAAAATTTAGGCCAGTCAACATTTCAGAGAAAAAAGTAATAACAGAGATCCGAGCTGACTCCTATCCTCCACATTAGAAAACATGGTCTCTTTCGAGTAGAAACATGTTCTCTACCTACACACATAATTTACATAATAGGATACACGTCTGAGTAGACAAAGAATCTGTTTGATCAGTGTATACAGGTCTTCAATTCCAAAAGTTCTACCCATAGACGAGTGCTCCAACTTCCCACTCAGAGAAATTCGACTCTGAAGCAACTATTATCGTTAAACTGAAGACAGAAAAAAAGAAGCAAAATCTAGAAACATAGGTTATTTTTAAAAGCAGAGCATAAGAAAGGCAGTAACAACAAATATTGGACATTTTTTTACTTCAATTTCCTTGCCATAAGACAACCCCTGTGGGCCAAGTGTTTAAAGACAACCGCCCCACACGCACCCAGCATTCTCCCAGGCCCCAGAGACTTCCTATGCAAAACCTGAGTCAGTCCTCACAAAGTGTCACTGTTTCAAATGGCTCTTCCTCAAAGCCATGCTGTGCACATCTGCAGGTATGTGTTTTCTTTTGTTTTGTTTTCTTTTGGTTTTGTCTTTTTCATCTTTATTCACTTTTGAGAGAGAGAGAGACAGAGCATGAACGGGGGAGGGGCAGGAGCGAGGGGGACACAGAATCTGAAGCAGGCTCCACGAGCTCAGCACGGATCCCGACGTAGGGCTCAAACCCACGAACAATCAGATCGTGACCTGAGCCGAAGTTGGACGCCCAACCGAGCCACCCAGGTGCTCCTGCAGGTATGTATTTTCTTGATTGAGGGTATGCTCCAGGGATCCTTCGAGCTCTGCTACCTGTGCTGTTTTGAGCCCTGGTTCGGTTAATCTGCAGTCCCAGGAGGAGAAGGACACTAAGGGCAAAACCCAAAGGCATTGCTGAGGTTGAGCTTAAAAGGCATTTTTTCTAGTTACTTAACATGTTCACACTGAGGATGGGGCAGAGGTGGGGGTTGGGTAGGGGCTCAAAGCAGATTCTCCTCTAATTTAATTATGAAATGGCAAATGCCTCCCTTTATGGTCTCATATTTTTTCAGGTGCCTCCCGGCCTTCTGGTTTTGCCACAGCTGTGATTGGAAAGGATTGCTCATACTTATGGCTCAAATGGACCCAAGTTCTCCTAATATGGAAGACCAATCTTCCCCATCTTCTGTGGTTTATGCTGCGTTTTACGTCATAGCTAACTGCTGAAATTGTTGCTAAATAACCTTAATCTTTAATACTTTATTCCATTTTGCAGGGAGAATCAAAATCAGATGGCAGTGCTTCTAAAACCTTGTCAGCTGTAATGGTATGATCTCAGATACTCTCCTGCATTTCTTGTGCCATAAACTTAGTAAGTTTATTTTCAGGCAAAAGTACTTTGTGTTCACATGCTATGAGGATTGTTTTTTCCCACTTTCTCTTTTTCTTTTTTCTGTTTTCCTTTAGAGTAAAATACCATATGGCAGACACGCATGTACACTGTTTGGTAGATTAATGAATTCCCACTGAGATCACATATTCTTCTCCTCTGGGAGTTTTTCAGCCTGTACTCCACGTTTCAGATTTTATACAGCTCTTTCTTGGTAATGGGACTTACAAATTGCATGTTTACATCTCTTTCTAGGGTGTGTGCAACAAGCGTCCTTGGAGTCCATGCTGATAGCACCCACTATGAAAAGTGTTCAATGCCATTATAGGCACCGCCTTTCATGCTCTAGACCAGCAAATAAGCAAGACTTGTGTACTGCCTGTTGTAAAAGTTGGGATAACACCAAATCTGGTTGAATCACTGCCTTCATTTTTATTTCTCAACATAAATATTTTTTATATGAATGAACCAACATTTTTTTCACTAGGTACAAAGGACTATTTTTTAATCCCCTTTTTAAAGGGGTAGGAGAGGGTTTAATGCATATAGACAGCAGTAATAGGAACGTGGGCTTTGCACATTGCAGACTCACTGACCTTTTAGCCTTCTGGAGTTTAACCATTTCCTGATGTCTTTTAACAGTAATTTTCTTGTTGGAAAAGCCCTCTCTAAACTGATAGCATCTAAACAAGCCTCTACCTTAATTGGAAAAATTCTCCCATAAATATTTATGCGGCAGTGATTAGGCCATTTACTAAACTCAACTGCCCATTATGGGTTAAAACAGGGAGCATTGTTTTGGGTTGCCTAAAGCTTGACATGGTTTATTGGAGGGGACCCGAAGCTGTAATTTATTTAATCAAGCCTCTGACCCCAGCCCTCTGGAGTAGCCGGTAATTGTGAGGGAGAACCAGCCCAGGACCACATTGACTAGAGTCAGTATTCTGGGCTGTAAATTCTGCAAGTCTAATTTGGGAGAGAAAAAAAAAAAGAAAAAGGAACAAAATATGTAGAAATGAAAGTCCCATGCTTTTGTTCATTGTACTTTGGTAAAGATAAATAGAAGATAGATAGATGATAGGTAGATAGATAGATAGATAGATGATAGATAGATACATAGATAGATAAAGTTTTCCAAAGAAAAAAATGCAAAGCAGTGAAGAACCATTTTCTTCCTGCCAGTTGGATGTCTCCCTGCGGCTCCTTGCCCTCTTCATAGGTCTGAGGCTCTGTCACACAAGAACTCATGTGGCCATTTAATTTAATTTTTGCTTTTGAAAATGTATCAGATTTGGGGAAGGTAGGGGCTTTTGTATTAAAATCTTGTTAAGAAGACTCCTTCTTCAGCACAAATTCTAGATAAATTGAGCCCCAGGAAAAACATGAATGCTGGCTTTTTTCTCAAGGGTCGAATGGGTATTACTTCTATACTTGAGGTCGTGATTTTCAGGAACTAGATGGTAAGTAGGAGTGCATATTTATACTGCGTGTATACATACATGTATGTGCACGTGTTTATAGAAATAAATTCATTAAAACCTTTCTTCTTCTTTAATTTCCATGTCCAGGTGTCGATTTTCTCCTGATTCCATTTCTGAGTCATGATTAATTCATATGTTTACAATAAAAAGGGACCTCTTCTCCATTGGCCTTTTGACCTCCCAGCTGCAAACCCAAACATCCATTCCTTGTTTTGAGGCATGATTTAAAAGAGATACTGAAACCAAAAACATTTTTTTTTCCTTTCGACTCTTTACTACCATTACCTGGCTGCTGCCCTCCAGATTTCTAGTTCAAGAAGAAATTCTAAGTCAAAAATTATAATGGTTTATTAAACTATAAATCATCGTTCCTCTTTGTTTAAACTTGCATTTCATTGAGGCCCCCACATTTTCCTTAGCCCTTCTGGAGTTTGGCAACGCCATCATCTTTTAATGGCTTCTGTCCTATTTTCCATTAGCAAATACTTGCAAACAGCCAGGTGGGGACCTAGGTTGGACACCTAGGCTGGACAGGTTGTTGCAATAACTGTTCAAAGGGCTTTTTATAAAATAAGAGTATCTTGCACAGAAGCTTTTAGATGCATAGATAGTGCCTGATGTTTTACCTTCATTCAAACAAACTATAGACAATGCTCCACGGAGCTCTGGTCACAAAGGAAAGGGTTAATTTATTCTCCACCAAACAGATTACCTCACCTCTAATTCAGAAAATCTCTTTGAAGGAGCTTATACTGGGATTCTAATTTTTCCTGTTAAATTATTCATTCCTTGTTCTACTTGGGTGTTATTATCTCTGTCAGAGTGATGGATGTTACAGAAACAGTCATTAGGTTACAAACTACACAGATTTAGGAAAAAAAAAAAGTAAAATTATGGCAAAAAAACAAACAATAGATGTGATTGTGCACGCCTCTCTGTAAGTATAATCCAGGAGCTGGGGATAGAGATTTCCTGTGAAAGGATGAAAATGTCCCATGGAAAAAAAAAAAAAAGTGGGGGGGAAGCGATCTGTCGCTGTGATGGCTAAGGAAAGATGCCTGTGGACAGTGACACCGCTCAGTTGCACCAACACCGTGCTCCCACAGTTACAGTCATGGACTCGACCCTTCATCCCACCCAAGGCCATTCTCTTGACAAAGCACATTACGCTCCGGGGCCACAGATGGCTCCTTTAATTCTAGCCAGCAAACTCAAAAGTACGTGGCATTGATTAAAAGCAAGCTAGACGATGAAAACTAGAAGGAGCCCAGAAAAAGCTCAGAGTCCATCAGTGAATTAGCTTTTTTCCCTTTTCACAAGAACAGCAACTCGTTTAGCATTTCCTAAGGGTTTATCACAGTTCCAAGTGTGTTACTCATTCAAGCCTCTCAACAACCACTTTTACTCGCCTTCTATAGATGGTAAAACCAAGAAACAGAAGTTAGTCCCATTAATCAAGGTCACACAACTGATCAAGGGAAGAGTCAGTATTTGAATCTAGCATGATTTCAGATCCCGTTTGGATGAATGATCTTTACAACACTTAGTGCCGTCGTCCTTAAAAATAACACGGTTCTCGTGACGGCTCAAAGACGTGCTGTGACACACTATTCAAATCTGAGTTTAGAAGGGAAGTGTTTTGTTGGCTCTGACCACCCTCAGTTCATGAAAGGCATCACCGTAGAAAGAAAAGCTCCGAATCAGTAAGGATGATCTCCAGATGCTGTCTCTGAACCCCACTGAAGAGGATCAAAAGATACCACCCCCAAATATGCCACTTTGGCATATTATTTGGAGCTGCAAGAACTGAGAAATAGCAGATGCAGGTAAGGGCTCTTTCTACCTAAAAGCAAAAGCAGGGCATAAATTTCCAGTGAGAAAGGTGCTCTCCCTGTACCAGGAAAAAGAGAATATTCTTATTACCCGAGAAGGGGGGCCATGCCAAGATAAGTCTGTACAAACAAACCTTACTAAAATAACCCTCATCCATTAGTTTCCTCAGTTTCCTCTATATATATCCTGGTCACTTTTCCACACTTTACTGGCCCTAGCCAAAACCTCTTTTTCCTTTGTCTTGTCACATCTCCATAATTTATTGCTTTGTTAAACAGTATCTAAGCCTCCAGGTCTAACTGCCTCTTTGTATGCTTTTCTCTTTCCTGTTAATCTGTCTTTTGCTAGTTTAATTTGTAGGCCCCAGGCACCAAACCTAAGAGTAGAAGAAAAGTCTTTCCTCCCCTATACCATCGTCTCACAGACTCTCTCAGACTTTAGTTCTTCTCTTCCCTCATCCTGACTGATCTTGCTCTTAAAACTCAAAGTGACTCTCAGTTGCTGGATTCTTCCTTATTCTCTCAGTGTGTTAGCTCCTCCCACCCCTCCCTGATCACCCAGTGTGGTTTCCTCATGCAACAACTTTCACCGCTTTCCCTACCAGCACCCTTTGTGCCATTGGTCTTGACCTTGCAGTACGCCCTCTGGAGCATGAATATGGATCCTCAATTCTGGGTAAACTCAACCACGTGTTTTCCTGCTGCAGATTCCATACTGTGAGCATCCCTGGCAAAGGCCTAATGGACAATTGCTTCAGGCTCTCCAACCTCAGCTAGGTCCTTCATCCATCTTTCTTTACTTGTCCACACCAACCGGTTTTACCGTTTGGCTTTATGTTTTCTTATTTTCTACCAGTAACTGAGCATCTAGTCTCTGTCATTGAGCATACTAATCATTTCCACAGGAAAAGAAACAGACTGGAAAATCTAGTAAAGTTGCCCACCATGATGCAGCTAACAGGTCATGCCAGGACTCACACCCTAGTCTGTCTGTACAAACTATATTTGTAACACTCCCTCCACAGTGGAGCCTCGTCGTGCATGGATTTTTTCATTCAAAGGGCCCAGTGCAAGCCAAACTCATTGTTCTGGTGCTCAACCACAGAAATAGCCATCTGTTTCATTGCTAGAGGAAAAGCTGGATCTGTCAGACTAACTGAGAGGACAGTACATGCAAAATCATATATACTGTGCTTTATCAGACACTTTTTTTAAAGTAACTTTGATTATTGTGATTTTTAATTTATGTGCTGACATTAGACCCTGACCCTGAGCACTGTGCTACTCCACTACACTGCCCCTGTTTCAGCATTATGAGCCCAGCTGTTTCAAACCAAGCTCCCACTCATTGCCACGAAGCTACTCTGGTCTCCTGTGACCTCAACAGAGGATCTCCACAACCAAACGAGGGGACCAAACCATCCCAAATGAACCCTCAAGAGTCCCTGCCACCCACACCTCGCAGTATCTCCATCACCCGTTCCTTTTTCCTAGACCCACAGGAAAACGTTTCCCCCATCTGCACCCCGCCTCCTGGTTAATCCTGGTGCCTCCTATTTTCTGCTGCGCCTGCCCTCTGTCTTCACAACCCTGACCTAATTCAACTCTCTTTATGCTACAAGCATACTGAAATCTCACCTACTGCCCAGAATCCTGCTGTGTTTTGGTATCATGTTTTAAAAATAGTCAGACTGCCTGTGTATAAATCCCGATTCCACCGCTTAGCTGTGTGATCTTAATCTCCTGTGCTTCTGTTCTCCCATCTATGAAACATCAGTCACAAAGTACCCATTTCAGAGTTGCAAGGTTAAGTTAGATAATCTATGTAAAGCTTTTAATAAACAATAAATGTCAGCATTTATTAACAATTGGCTCCACTGTCCTCTAGTTTACCATCTTCTTCACTTTCTTTTCACTACCCAGTTTCTTAAAAGATCAGCAGACACGGATATCTGCACTTCTGCTCTTCTCTCCTTCAACCTTCACCATCTGGGGTTAGGTTTCGCTGCTCTAAAAGAATTTCTCTCAGAAGCTATGATACTTCATCACCACAGAGGATGATGCCCAGTTGTACATCTCTAACCCTTCCTTTTGTGCTGAGTTAGCTTCTGAGTCAGCTCACGTTCCAGCCTCGGCAAAACACCCCCATTTGTGCCTTACAGATACCTTAAAGTCAATATGTCCAACTCGGGGCTCAACCTTCCCCATACTTATTCCTCCATTTTCATTCCTTATCTTAGTTCATAGCATCATCATCTTCCCAAATGCAAAGGTTTAGACATTTGGAATCATCCTTCACATCCAATAATGTATCAAGTATTAATTTGGACCCAGCAATGTATCTTCCTCTTTTACTTGTCTTTCCTCCAAACTTCTCTGGCACAGGTCCTTTCTAGTTTCTTCTAAAAAGTCTTTTTACCACAGCCTTCAAATGTTTCTCCTCTGTGACAAGAGACGGATCTTCCTAAAATACAGATATCATTGTGCCATTTCATAATTCATAACCATCAATGTTTCTCTAGTGCACACAACTAATCCAATTTATCAAATTTTGCTCTATTTCTAAACTACCAAATAGTTTGCATCCTTATCACCAAAATTCCTCACAGTCCATCTACGTCTGTATACGTGCTCCCCACACACGTCTTGCATCTCCGTGTTTCTCCATCTTTGCTGTTCCCGGCCAGCACAGCAGAGTGGTTAAGGATAATCACTGCAGTCAGATGGCCTGGGTTTGCAGAAGAGGCTCTTCAATACAAAGAACAAACTGAGAGCTGATGGGGGTGGGAGGTTAGGGGGTGGGGAAAATGGGTGATGGACATTGAGTTGAGGAGGGCACTTGTTGGGATGAGCACTGGGTGTTGTATGTAAGTGATGAACAGTGGGAATCTACTCCTGAAGCCAAGACTACACTGGGTGTTAGCTAACTTGACAATAAACAAACAAACAAACAAACTTAAAAAAAAAAAAAAAAAAGATGGCCTGGGTTTGGATCCCGTCTCCACTGGCTATGAATTCTGTGATTTTAAGCAAGTTACTTGGTTTTCTTAATGGTAAAATAATGTTAATAAAACGACTTAATTCATGAGATTGTTGGAAGAATAAATGAAATCACAGATAAAAGCATTTGGAGCAGTGACTGACACTAAGCGATCCTTCTATAAAGTCAGCTATCATTGACATGTGGCTACTATACATTCTTATTCATCTTTTCAAATACAAATCCCACAACTTTAAAAACAGTCAAACGTATGGGAGTTTTAAAAACATATCCTTACCGGGGTGCCTGTGTGGCTCAGTCGGTTAAGCGTCCAATTTCAGCTCCAGACATGATCTCACAGTTCATGGGTTCAAGCCCTGCATCCGGCTCTGTGCTGACAGTGCAGAGCCTAGAACCTGCTTCAGATTCTGTGTCTCCCTCTCTCTCTGCCCTTCCCCTGCTCATGCTCCGTCTCCCCATCTCAAAAATAAATAAACATTAAACAAAATTAAAAAAAAAATCCTTATTATTGATTTCTAGTTAACTGAAGTGTGCTTAGGTAACAGTTTATATGAAACCGATTATTTGTTAAGATTTGCTCTATGTTTACTTCACTGTTCACCATATGGTTTATTTTATCTATTTTTTGGGCTTTACATAAATAGTGCCAATATCTATGTATTCTTTTATGTATTCCTTCTTTCAGTACTAGTTCAATGTTATAACATCTGCTATTTGGTGTGGCCGTGTTTCCTTCATGTGTCTTGCTGCGTAGAATTCTCATATGAATATACCGCATTTATCCATTGTTTTGATGACGGACATTTGGACTTTTCTAGTTTGAGCTGTTACGAACAGTGCTGCTGTGAACATTCTCGTGTATGTACCCTGTGACACACGTATGTGAGTGTCTTTACTAGATGATGTCAAAGCACTTTCCAAAATGATGACACCAATTTGTACCCCCACCAGCAGCACGTAAATGTTCTCATTACTCCACATTCTTGCCAAACATGGATTTTTTTTTAAATTTTTGCTATCTGGAGGCTGTGCTAACAGTATCCGTAGTTTCATTTTTCTTGATTTCATTTCATTTCCATTAGAGTTTGAGCATTTTTGTGTGTCTGTTCCTCCACGTTTTCACTTTCAAACTTTGTGAATTCTTTTGTGTTAGGTGTGTTTCTTGAAATTAACATATATAGCTGAATTTTGTTTCTTCCTCAGTCTGGCAATTTTGTCTTTTCACAACAACAAAAAATTAGCCCATATGCATTTGTTATGATTACTGATATATTTCAACTCATTTCTACTTTATTATTTTATGCTTTAAAATTTTTCTGTGTTTTTTTTTCTTTTAATCTTTCTTGCATATTTTTGTGCAACTTTGTTCTCATTCTTGCTTCTGCTCACTC
Organism: Panthera tigris; assembly: GCF_018350195.1. NCBI lineage: Eukaryota > Metazoa > Chordata > Mammalia > Carnivora > Felidae > Panthera > Panthera tigris. The sequence goes on along the minus strand of NC_056666.1, from coordinate 69,671,845 downwards.
ACTTGGAATTATAAATTCTTCCTTTATTATTTTAAGCATTGACCTCAAAATTTTAATGTACAAATGTAATCAAAAAAAGACTAATTATCATAATATTTTACTTACATCGCCCACAAAATTAGACAATATTGTTATTATTTATACAAATTGTTCTTATTCATTTGTCTTTGCAAAATTGGGGTGTATTATTGATCAAAAAATCTTCTACGTTTTCTGTCTGAAAAAAAAAACTTTTATGTAAGTCTCAAGCTCGACAGACAAATTTGCTAAGGACACAACACTAGTTTGACACTCTGAACATAGTTTTCTACGTTCTTTTAGTTTACACTGTTGTTTTTGAGAAATTAGATGTCAATCTGTTTTCTTCCATAGATATCCTGGCTTTTTTCCCTCTATTTTTAAGAGGTGTTTGGTTTTGGTTTTGGGGTTTTTTTGATACTCAGAAAGTTTATTACAAAATGTCTTGATGTCTTGATGTGGATTTCTTTTTTTTTTTTTAACTTACTTGGAACTTTAGAGACTCCCTGCTTCTAAGGATTCATAGTTGTTTTATCTTTTCTAGGTAATTCTCAGAACTTTTTCTTCAAATAGGGCTTCTCTACATTACCTTTGCTTTTCTTCAGGAAGCTCAGTGAGACATTTATTACATTGTCTCACTGCATCTTTCACGTTTCTTGATTTCTCTTTGATAATATCTTAACGCTTCCTCTTGCTACATTCTGGATTTTTTCAAATATCTTCTATTTATTAATTCTCTCTTCAGCTTGGTTTAATGTGTTGTTTAACCTATTCATAGTGTTTTTCATTCTTATTACTATTTTTTTTATTTCTACAATTTCTATTTGAATCTTTTCAAATCTGAATATTCAGTTTTTAAAACCCCTTGTCCTACACTTACACTTCAAATATATTTTTATTTCTTTAAACACATTAAATATACTAATTCAGGTATTACTGAATTTGTGGGTCTGAGGGTCTGAGGCTGCTGTGTTGATTTTTAATTTGTTTGGTTGTTTTATGTTTTATTTTGTTTTTCTGTTTGTTTGGGTTTTTTTGACTACTTGTGCTCTTGGTTGCTTCTTTCCTTGAATTTTACTATTTTGTTATCATAAACACGTGTTCCATAAACTTTATTTTATGGAAGTGGAAATTTTTGAGGTCCAGACTTAAAAGGTACATTACTCCAGAGAGGATTTATATTTGCTTCTTCCAAGCATCTTGGGACACTGCCAACATAGGGTCACTTTATAATAAATTATCAGCTTATGGTATCTGAAATACAAACATAGCATGAATTTGGGCCCCAAACCTCTGAGATAGCCAGCTTACAGGGAAATTTTTCCCTCCCATCCAGAATCAAAGCCAAGGAAGGAATTTTCTTAGTTCATCATTTCACTGGCTAACTTTGAACATCTAGGCTTTTTTTTTTTTTTTTTCAAATCTCTAATCTGATATCCTTTCTGGTACAGTCTTAGTCTTTCTTCATGACCCACATTGATCAACAAAACCAATGCTCTAAGTCATGGGAAAACAGTAGATGACTTTAGAGGAATAGCTGATTTTCACCACTGGTTTACCTGTATTGACTTGTATTTTTGTTTTATTTTTCAGCCTCCTAGGTTTTCCTTTACTTTGTTTCCAGTTCAGCAATGCATTAAAAATATATATTAGGGGCACCTGGGTGGCTCAGCTGGTTAAGCGACCAGTTTCGGCTCAGGTCACGATCTCCTGGTTCTTGGGTTCGAGTCCCACATTGGGCTCACTGCTGTCAACCTGGCAGCACAGAGTCCACTTCAGATCCTCTGTCCCCCTCTTCTGCCACCCCCCCAACTTGCTCTCTCCCAAAAAATAAATATTAAATATACATATATTAAAATATTTTAATGAGAATTTTTAAGTATGGGAGGATTTTAGAATTTCTAGTCCGTAATAATGTTTGAAATAGATGTCTTCTCAGACACAGAGCATTTTCTTCTGTTATTTTAAAGAACCTATAACAGATTTCATTATACATTATTTGAGTCATTTATCTGTGTGTTTTCCTCTCATAGGAGCATGTAGAGTTCCCGGAGGAAAAGTAACTTCTTATTCAGTGTTTCCCTTCCCCAGTTACAGGGTAAGGTTTTGCCTTGAGTAGGTGCCCCATAAATAAATGATCTAATGGCCTTAGTCTCTCTCTCTCTCAGAATTCTATAGAAGGTAGGCCTATCACAGAGTACTTACCATACTGCAACAAACCATTGGAATTTCTCCCTACTCAATGCATTAGAGTTCCTCGTAGGAAGTGATCTTGTTTTATTGTCCTTACATTCTTAGAGCTGGGTTTACAGTTTGGCCTATAATAAACACTAAATAACTCAAAGGAGTCATAGCCTCAATCTCCAAGCCTGGTACGTCAGGCAGGAAAAAGCAACTGTATTCATTTCAAGAATGACACTGAATCCAGTGATTCAGATGGTCTGGGCCACTCCTGTCAAAGCCGAGACAGCAGAAACTTGATAGTCTCTGTTGTCATCTTTTCTGAGAGTTGTTTACTTTAGGGGCCAGAGACCAAGGCAGAATAAAAATAAATTAATTAAAAAAAAAAAAACTTTTTAAAATCAAAAACCTTTTCTTCCTGTTGTAAACTTTGATGAGTTTCCCAAAAACTTCTAAATCATTCTGCCTTCCATTCATTTCAGGGAAAACAGATGTTCAATACTTCAGCAACTTTGGTTAAGTTCTGTAAATGAGCTTAGACTGGCAGAGTTGAAATGTCAGAGTATGTACTAGAATGATAGTCTCTTGCAAAACTTCATAAATAGACATTCAAATCTGAAATCTTCTGTATTTTCTGAAAAAGATTTCTTGGTTAAGACTATGAGCACCTTGTAACACTTTAGACTTTATCAGAGTCTTATTTTGACCTACTGGAGGTCATTTCAGTCCACGGAATGAAGGCTAAGGCCCACCAAGACACAAACATCCTGATTCCTAATGAGGCTCTAGTGAGTTTCACTTGGGGGGTCCAGACTGCTTGAATTGGGCCACTCCCTTTTCCTGCATGCCCCTTTTGGGCATATCAGCTCCAGCTTGTGGCCTGTAGTTGCCAAATATGTAATTTGCTAGGAATTCAGTAATAGTCTCCTTGACCTGTAGGCTTTAAATTTTGCTATGTTGCCCTCTGCCTTCTAGGCCTTCATCTCTTCCAGAAGTTCTATCCCATAGCCTGACTTAACTTTTGATTTTTGTTATATAATTCTCCACCTCTGACACAGAAATAATAATGTGAAGCAATGCTTTGAACACATCAAAAGAAACTATGTTAAATAATTTCCAATGTGAAGTGACTAGTCATTTTTTTCTCTAAAGTTCCTCAGGATTTCCATAAAACTTACTGATGTAGCCTGAAAATATGCGTTGTGTAAAGGGAAATATAAAATTTGATGTCAAAATTCATCTTCATTGTCATCTCCTCTAAGAATACTTTTCTGACTTCTCCCACAATTTAAATCAGATGCCTGCTCTTTGAAATGATAAAATTTGGCATTTCAAAGACCCTTACAAAGAGCCAAAAACACAATGTTAATGCCTTCCATGGAAAGTCATGTTTCCATCCATTTGTTTGTTCATTAAATATCAAATATTTAAAGTACATCCTGTGGGCCAAGATTTGTCCTGAACTGAGTTTATGATAATGACCTCAAATGATACATGATCCTTACCCTCCTTGAGCTCCTGTCTAATAAGGAAGAAAAAATGTATAGATACAATAGAATGTATAATTACAAATTATGATGAATTCTGTGTAAGGAAATGATAGGCAGTTAGGGGAGAAGGCAGCAAAGTGATTCATTTACACTTTGGGATGAGAAGAAAAGATATTTGGACCAAAATCTCAAGGATGAGTCATCGTTAACGGTGTAAGTTGAAGTGATGGAGCAGTTCAGACAAGGAACCAGCATGTGCTGAGGTCCTGGGGCAGAGAAAGCTTAGGCATACTTCAGGACCTGGAGAAAGTGCAAATGATATGAAGGGAGGGAGGGAGAGGGGAGGAAAGATGAGATTGGTGAGAGACAGTGCCAGAACTTAGCATGATGCTAAGCAGTTTTATTTTATTCTAACTGATTTCATTATAAATGTATCTCATTAAGTCCTCACAACACCTTTTGAGATGAATACTACTATTAGCTTCATTTCACAAGTGAGGCACTTGAGGCTCTGAGAGATAAGGTAATTTGCCAAATATTACACAGCCAGTGAGGGGCATAAGAAGATTAGAAAACTTAGCTACAGATTTCAAAATCCAAGTTTAAGCTTTTAAAAATGACACAAATCTGCCTCCCTATATTGCCAGAGGACCCTGTGCCAATCGTCATTATAGCATTACATCACAGTATTTCAGCACGTACATCAACGAATAGCACTGTCTTTTAACTGACAGTTTAAAATTAAAAAAATAAAAACATTTTCTGGTAGACCAAAAGCTCTGTGAGAGAAGGAATCAGATCACTGCTTTGAACATAGTAAGACCATACCCTTATCAAATGAATAAACACTAGCATCAGATAAACAAAGTTGGAAAGATTTTGAGCTAATCAGACTCATATCTATAAGGCTTAAAAAAAAATGGGGGAACAGAGAAGAAAACCTAACTTAGAAACTTTTGGCCAAAACGTTTGGCCAGTCTGTTATGAATATCAAGAAAATATTAGAAATAATTTAATATGTTTGAGACATGTTTTTGGTGGGGCAGGGAATGATTTTCTCATCTTCACTAATTGTAGATTTGAGTAAAGTGATATGATTTCAAGACATGTTAATAGGAAATAAACATGCTTTAAAACAATTTTTATTGCTATTCCTCCAAAGAACTTTTTCACTGCATGGAAATAGTCCATTCATGATGATTTCAACCAAATAGTAAAAAACTAAAACTCAAATTGTACTTTAGGCAAGCTAATTTTTTTCAGCACTAACACTAGCTGAATTACACATATTATAACCATACTGCCATTTACTGGAGCCACACTAAGTACTCCCTAGATATTCATTCACTTTGTTTAATATATAAATGCAATTATATTTTTATTGAGTGCTTACTATGTGCTAGGCATTCTTGGCCTCAAACACAACTAACAAGGAATTGATGTTCCCAGAAGATTTCATGCTGCTCTTTATTAAACTGCAAGAACTAGTCAATATGTTATTCGTCAAGTCGTGAAGGTCTATGACGAAATGAGCTCAGAGTATCTTAGAATAGAAAAATTCTGGGAAATTTCTACCACAAGTAACTTCCTATGGTTCTCAGCCAATGCCTCAGGAGATTCTCTTCTACGACTTCAAACTTAGCTCTGTGGCCCTTTGCTGTTTGTCTTTGCCCAATGGTCCTGCTCAGTAAGGAGTGTGGAAGAAAATCCAAGCTCAGGGAGGCAGTGAGGGTTGGAAATTTATTTTATTATATGCCATTAAATGTAAGTACACAGATTCATTACTCAGTTCAACTTGGAGCAACTTATTGCAAGCTATTACATTTCCTTTCTAATCCAAACCTTCCTCCTGTCCCAAATATAAACTGGAAATCTTTCTATCTCTCTTTCTCTTTTTGCCTCTGGTCCCATCAATGAGGAGGCCATCTCTTTGGTTTTTCCATCTGTTAAACTCAAGGTTAGGTGAGACTAGGCCTCAAACATCTTTCTAACTTCTTGAGCAAGAGTGCCCTCCAGATCTCCCGCTTACAGATATGGCTCTTTCCTACACAATTTCTCTGTACCTAGGTGAATATCCTTCCATAACTATCCCTTTGACCACATCTTTAGCTGATTTGCCTCTTCTCTGCTGTTATACTCCTTTCTGAATCTTCCTTCAGTTACTCCAACCCATAAAAAATCATTTTGTTTCTGTGATGGTTTTCTTTTGTTTGAGTTCTGCCCCAAACCCCAGGCACCAATTCACTAGGATGATATGAAAATCGTATTTGCGTTCCTGATCTCTCCATATTACTAAGACCACAGTGCTCTATGTGACAAGCAGCCATGTTTTCTTCACAATAAAATGTAAATGTGTGAATATACATTATATATAAAATACGTATTAATTATTATTAAAACACAATATACTATTATAACAGTATATATTTGTATACACACACATATGCTTCTCAATAAATTGGAGGTTGTACAGAATCTTGACAAAGATGTGGCAGAAACTGCAGGTTAATTTCTCATCTCATACGCTTGGGGATGAATATGCCCAAATGAAGACTACCATTCCCAGCTTTTCTTGTAGATAGAGGTGTTAACGATATGTAAGCAGAAGCACTTATATATCATTGGGCAACATTTCCAGGATAGCATGCTTTGCCCTTCTGCTCCTTACTCTCTTCCTTCCTGCTTCGACAGCCTGAAGCACAGATGGGGTATGGCTGAGCAGCTATCCTGTGACCTTGAGAGTGGAAGCCTTCTACTAAGGTTTTGGCAGGGCAGAAACACAGAAAGAGTGTGAGCCTTGGTAGCTTCATGGAACAAGTATAAGGGCATGGGAGTGCCTGCCACAGGACACTGCTATTTATTCAAGTCGGTGTAGTCAAGGCTTAAATGAAATTCCTGACCTGCACTGGGGCTGGGATGTGTGTGTGTGTGTGTGTGTGTATCACATTCCTAACTAATATGTGTATGGGTATGTGTTTGCATGCACACACACCTACACACACACACACAAACACACAACTGTGGATAGATAGATAGATAGACACATTTACTACTTTATGGTCAAAGCACTTAGCACAAATTAAAAGTATTACATGAAATGATAAATATAAAATATTTAGTACCAAACACAACACAGAGCAAGCATAGTCTATGAATATTAAATATTATTTCCTTTAATCCTCTCAACAACCATAGGAGGTATGACATACCATCGCTTGTCATAGATATGGAAACAGAGTCTTAAAGAGGATAAGTTACATGCCTTAACTGCCGCAGCAAGTTGTAGAGTTGAAATATGGACCTGGTCTATGTGAGTCCAGAATTCAAGATCTTAAAGGCAATTTACCCTGCCTCACCCAGCATGATACAGAATCTTGTGCTTGGAGATAAGCCAAGCAGTCACTCTGCATGCTGGAAAGAGACTTCCATTACATGGATTCAAGGGAAGAAGCATATACTAAACATGAGTGTTCCCATGACAAAGTCCCAGATCTGCCACTTACTCGTTTTGTGGACTTAGATGCCACCCCCACTCTCTAGAACACATTTCCTTCCCCTCTACAGAGAAGACATTGACTTGATTACATCTATGGTTCTTTCCAACTCTAATATGCCATCACTCAATGATTCTTTACAGCTACATTATTGGAATAGCAAAGAAAAAACAAACTTGGCTTTGAGTGTTTAGTGGTATAATTTGATCTCTACACACTCCCTCTTATCTAACTTTTTTTTTTTTTTTTTTTTTTTTTTAGTTTTTCTTGCCCTGTGATACATAGACAGTTTGGACTCTGGTGAGCACGTAGGTAGAGTTACCCATATTCTTACACAGTAGGAATAAACAACATGGGGACCAAGGGATAAAGAGGCAAGAGAAAGAAAGGCAGAAGGAGAAGGCTTCACTTTTAGGGAATGAACTAGAGAGAACCACCATACTGACACAGAATTAACCAGTGTTTCTGTGTCTTGAGTTCTGCCCCTAATATCTTCTTCACTACTTTTACACTCCCCAAAGGTAGATACCTAAAAGAGGAGTCCTCAACTGTAGTAAGGGCAGATGGAAATTTGAATTAGAGAGGATTATGTCTGTCCCAGCCCTGTCATTTGCTAGCTCAGTGACCTTAGACTCTATCCATCTGTTTGCTACACGGCTTTAAATGAATTATTCAACTACCATTCCTCCTTTACAACCTGAGGTTAGCAATAATCCTCACCTCACAAGGCTGTTGTGTTGAGTAAGACATGGTGTGTCCAGAAGCTAAGGTTCACAATGGACTCCATGTAAAGGTTTAGCTATATAAACTTAAGTCCTATTCCGTTAACAATTCTACAAATGCAACCTTTAAAGAGTGCATTGTTGCTGTCTTATTGCAAGTGTCCAGAGGACACTTAGCAAACATTTCATGAATGTTCTTTGCTGAATTAGCTAAAATTGCTGAGTTGGGCATCAGAGGCCCCAAGATTTGTAGAATCCAGTCTGGTAATAGTTTTGTGGTTTTCTTTTTAATGGTTGTTTTAGTAGTAGCTTATTGTTTGCTTAGTTCTGAAAAGAAAGCTCCATTCAACGACTCAGATTGTTGTACCATTCAAATTTATTTTAATGTGATTTGTAGGCAGACATGAGTTGGGAATTTGTCAAAGAAACTTGCAGAGTCTGGGCAGTGGTGCTTCACTTGGAAAGCATTAGCCAAGAGCCAGGTAGGCCAGCTGGCCTCTTACATTGTAACTTTTCTTTTCTTACGTAGTCTTTAAATATCTAAATATTTGGATTAAATACATTGGGATTATCATAAACACAAACACTGATCCATCATGCTAAACAGGGACAATTGTTGCCCTTCCCATACCCCTCAAATCACATAATTTAAATGTAATTAAAGGTAAATTTTTAGAAACTAGCCCTTTTAGAAAGGAATCTGCAGGGAAATTTCACCTAGGCTCTTTCTCTTAACAGGCTACTGGGCAGCTGTTAGTTTCAAATAAACTCAACACTACATTTGCAACAGATGTTCCTAAAACAGAACAAAGAAGAGAACTGCTGAATTCTTTGCAACGAAAAATAAAACCTGAAAAACTATTGAGATCTAGCAGAACAATCATTAACATGAGGAATGATATTAGGCAAATTACAAAAAGTAGTTCAAACGTTGCTCAACTAAGGAGCAAGACGGAAGAGCTCTGTAGTCAATTTTGCCTTTTTTTCTTTCAACAAATCTTTCTGAGATTCATTTAATGCTATTCCAATTTGCCACCATCTTCTTAAATTAAATACTTGGGGATGTTAAAATTATAGCTTTTCTCCCATTAATGCTTTTTATTATGTAAAATCTCACCATGCCAGAGAATAATCATTACAAAATTTCATAGATCAGCAGCCATAATTTTTTGAAATTTATCTGGTATCTATATTACTGGGGGGAGGAGGGGGTTATTTGTTATTGTTCAGAGTTTTGACTTTAAAAGCCAAATCTCAAGATAACTAGGTATCTATGGGTAGAAGACTGAGATATCTCTTCTATCTCATCCAGTTGTACTTACATTTACTTACTTGTCTATGACCTCTGCTAGATTTTTTTTAATGTTAATTTATTTTTGAGAGAGAGACAGAGACAGAGTGTGAGCAGGGGAGGGGCAGAGAGGGAGGGAAACATGGAATCTGAAGCAGGCTCCAGGCTCTGAGCTGTTGGCACAAAGCCGGAGGTGGGGCTCAAACTCATGAACTGCAAGACCTGAGTTGAAGTCAGACACGTAACCAACTGAGCCACCCAGGTGCCGCATAACCTCCACCAGATCTTAAAACCCCACGGCCCAGTGACCTTATTTGCCCTGTTCAGTATTGTCATCCCAGACCCTAATATAGCAACTGGCACATAGGGAATACTGAAAAGAGAAAGAAATGTTTGTTGAACATTAGAAGTTGAACATGGATAGATATAAAAGCAAGGAAATAAATGCGTTTTCTTCTTTACTCATTTACCAAGTGACAGACACCAGATGGACACAAATGACGGGAAGGAATCTAAGGATCAAAATTTAATTCAATGTAGTTAAGTCGATAGCTGATGTATTTCCCATTTCTTGTCCTAAACACAAAAAAAAGACACAACCTACTCTTATTCTTACCCTTACTCTCAAAAAAAAAAAAAAATGAACCCTATTAATTCACTAAGTAAATACATAAAAAGGCCTACATGTAACTAATCACTTATTGCCAGTGTAACACAAAACTGCAGTTTATCTCCTTTCAAATATCTAGATAGATAACTTGTGGGCTTAAGAACATAGGCCATACAGTTAGCCATTTCAGGAGATTTGGTGAGATAGAGCATGGGATTTAGAATAAGGACTCGAGGCCCGGATCTTCCACTTGCTAACCGGATGACTTTAGGCAAGTTGTATAAACAATATAAACTGGAGAAAAGCACGGTACCCGCCCCCCGCCCCCCACCCCCGCCATAGAGATGTGGTGAGCATTAAGTGGTTCAAATAAATAAAATGCTTAAAACAATGCCTGACAGATCGTAAGCACTGATACAAGTTGTTTTTGTGTTTATTACAACCTCATCATCATTACTTCTGTATCTCAACTGACACTTTTGGCTGTTCTGATCATACTCCAATTCTATCCCTGGCCCTGAGAACACTGTATCAGCTCAGGCTCCACCATGACACTTTCTTCCAAGGTCTTTCATGAGGCCAAGTCCATCGGATACCTGTCTGGAGAACAGGTAGAGGAGGCCTGATTTCTGCTGCTCTCTCAGGGGAGGTCCAAGGGGAGGTCCAAGCCACGTTTCCTAGTTCCACGAGAATGACTAAAACCTCCCAGCAATTCAAAGTTGCTACGTGGGGAGGTGGAGGGGGAAGAAATGGTGCTGTAGAAAGTACAGAAGAGAACCTAACAGAATTCCATGCATTCTCTAATGATTAGAGATAGTATATCAGTGAGCCAATTGCAGCAACTCATTCATTGCAAAGAGTGTTTCATGGGGAGAACAGGAGATAAAGCTGAAAGAAATGATATAAAATCATACGCATTTATTCCATTTCCCTCTGCTAGAGTTTCTAGAGAGAACTACCACTTTGAACTAGATATTTTGAAAAGCCCTTTAACAATAAAAACCTATACATTGAATAAAATGTAATTATTTGAAATGCATTGCTGAGAAGATATAAAAATGACCCCTCACCCATCTCTCTCTCACCAAAAAATGAATGAGTGGAAGAATGAATGAATGAATGAATGAATAAGAAAGAAGTAAAGAAAAAAGGTGTGATTACACTGGGAAACAATGCCATCCCTGGAAACCAGAAATGGGGGGTCCTCATCACCAGATAGCACATTTCAAAATAGGATCTACTTAAAGGAGAGCCACAGATTAGAAAAGACACATCAGAATAACAAATAATGAGGGGCGCCTGGGTGGCTCAGTCAGGTGAGCATCCGACTTCAGCCCAGGTCATGATCTCATGGTCCATGGGTTTGAGCCCCGCATCGGGCTCTGTGTTGACAGCTCGGAGCTCGGAGCCCAGAGCCTGTTTCAGATTCTGTGTCTCCCTCTCTCTCTGACCCTCCCCCGTTCATGCTCTGTCTCTCTCTGTCTCAAAAATAAATAAACATTAAAAAAATTTTAGAAAAAGAATAACAAATAATGAAAACCAATACAATGTTGGCACATTTTTTTTTCCTCTATAAGCCTCCCAATATTTATCATTATATAATTATTTAAAACTTGGAAACACAGGTATGTATGTGTGTTGGGTAGATGTGCTCATGCACAGCTTAATGGAATGCTAAAGGAATGAAGAAGGTGACTATAGGTGTGGTTGATGACATACTACCAAGAAAACTTAGAGGTTAGGAACTCAGAATTCTTAGGAGCCTTTTTCTGCCAAGGAATGTGGGTGCAGTAGTAAGAACTGCCAAGTTACACAGCTGAAAGGTCTAAGGTTGCCTTCTAATTTGGTGAGATAATATTCCCACAACAAAACCCCAGGGGCAAGCGTGAAGTTTTATCTATGAGACTCAGAAATGCTTACAGGTGACTAAATACAAGCCGCTTCCCCCCGGGCATGCCCTTACCTCTTAATAAAGTGAAATGGCCACCCAATTTACATACCTCCTTGTATTTTAATAATGTCAACAGCTTCTTCAAATCTCGTGCTATACTTTTATTCTTTTTAATATTCTGGATTTTACTATTGATTGATTACAGATTTTATTTCTGTTTAACAATATATTATGTGAAGGCAGGGCCATCTTTTATTTCTCTCTATACCCTTTTAGATCTACCATGATGATTTTCACACAACATGCATTCAACATGAGTGAAGTAGAAAAAGACATTTCAAAAAAAGGTTATTTTTGAAATTATAGTTTGAGTCAACATTCATGGTCAAAATAACGTTAATCCAGAAATTTTCTTTCCTGCCAGAAATGTTATCTACAGTTACCTCTCACTTTCTGAGTCACAGGCGCTCCTTGATTGCATTGTGACTGTGGATGCATTAAATTATATCCCAAGACAGAGAGTAAAATATGAACAGCCAATAAAATTTCAAGAGTTTACTGAGGCACAATGGGCCCAATTCAAGAGTGAAGCTGGGCAAGTTAAAGACCTTGTTGGGAGCAAAGTGTTCATTCATGTGCCAAAACTCTGGCCAAGGGAACTACCCCCCCTAGACAAGCATTCTACCCTCCAGAGACTCCTTGACTCAACCTAATTTGACTCAACTTTGGATAAATTCCAACATAAATATTCCCACAAAATATAAGGCTAAGGGAAACATCTCAGTCTTTTTGGAGTGAAGTAGTGTGGCTCCTCGTTTTATGTCTCTTTATTTTTGCCCATCAGCACACAGCACACTGCCCTATGGATTACTCACGAGTACATTACTCAGGTGGAACCAAAGTGAGGCCACACCGCTACTCTCATTCTACCTTCTGGGTTACCTGCCAAAACCTTTTTTTTTTTGGAGGTCCCAAATGTCCTTATTTAATGTGCTGATGACATCACGCCTGAGGGTGGTATGGCTGGCGGGACATTAAATAAATTATATTTTATAAGGTGCCTAATGCGCTAATACCGGGAGGGCTAGGTCAGGCTCTATGCCATCAACGTCCCTTTCTGGATCTCGAACTGAACCAAGAAACTTAGAGAAAAACCCTTCCTTATTGATTTATTCAGCATATTTCACTATGGTTCTTCAGACAGGAAAAGATTAGGCTATAAAAATAATATTGACTGTGTATAAGACCTCACACCAAGATGTGCATATAATCTTACTTTCTCTAACATTATAGAAAGAAAGAAGTTTCCACTTCTGAATTTAGGGAGGTAAGATTGAGATCTATGTGCAATCAGATGGTAAAAAGCATTGTTGCAAATATTACAGAAGTATTCAGTAATCATAATTTGGTACAACTTAAGTTTAACATCATTAGTGATTTCACACGAATATCATGTCCCTTCTCACATGTGATGAAAAGGGCATTTCACCTCTATGGTATTCTTTCTAAAAACCCATACCAGTAATCTAATCATGAGACTTGTCTGATGTTTATCAGATTGAGGACATTATACAGGATAATTGGCCAGTACTCCTTAAGGTCATGAAGAACAAGGAGAAACCTGGACAAAAATCATAGACCAAAGGAGACTGGGGAGATATGACCAAAAAAAAAAAAAAAAAAAAAAAACCAATCTCGTATGTTGAATTGAATCCTGGAGAAATAAAAAGAACATTAATGGAGATGCTAGTGAAATCTAAATAAAATCTGGTCTTAAGAAACAAACAAACAAACCAACCCTCAGGTTGGCCTTTAGTTGGGATTGCCCCCAAAATCATCAGAAATAAACAACATAGGCATACACGTAAAATTTTTAAGGGAGGAAATGCAATATTCCCTTTTGTAATCTACACCAGTGATCAAGTTAGTTATCATGAGAAGCTTAGATGTTTTATCTACTCATCCATTCATTCATTCCTTCATTCATTTGACAAAATAAACACTGAGTACCTGCCATTAGCCAGACCCTCCTCCAGTGCTAAGGATACAGTCATTAACCAAGATAAATGAGGCCCCTGCCCTCCTCTATAACCTATATCCTTTTGGAGCTAATTTCTCTTCTTTTGTTATCAGTAGAAACAGGAATATTTTACTAGTCCGCTCAGGCTGCCATAAGAAAATACCATAGACTGGGTATTCTAACATCAAGTTTCTGGCCAGTTCAGTTTCTGATGAATACTCTCTTCCTGGCTTATAAACAGCTACCATCTCACTATGTCTTCACATGGCCTTTCCTCAGTGCGTGGGCATTTGCTGGGGGGTGGCGATGATGAGGATTGGGAAGAGCACTCTGATGTCTCTTCTCATAAGGCCTATTGGATCAGGGCCTCATCCTCATGACCTCATTTAAACTTCATTACCTCCTTACTCCAAATATAGCCACCGTGGTGGTTAGCCTTCAACATATGAATTTGGGGGTGACACATGCAGTCCATGACAAATTTTAAAAAATGGTGAACTATTGAATAATCCAAACCTCAGACTGAGTAGAAACTAGGGTAACTTGAAAAGCAGAAGGCAGGAAATTTTAGATCCATCTTCCTTCTGGGTTTCTTTTAAATCCTGGAGAATTTAAAGATGTATAGCAAAGTCTGCTTTTCACACAATGTGGAAACTTCTGCTCCAGCTGTAGACCGGAGCCAGTTAGCAGGAGTGCATGAAAATAGATACAAGTCACCTGAGCTCTTTTTAATGATCAAAAGTAATATTAAGTTGGGACTAGCTTCTCATTTGTAGTTTGCTTCAATTGTCTCACTTTAAGCTACACACATATTCCAATTCTCAAAGTTCAGTTCCATTTCTAATGCTGCTTTCATTCACTGAGAGGAGATGGAAGAAATCTAAATATGCATATGGAAAATGAAAGAAGATTTGGCATATGAAAGGCTTTGTACATATCCAAACCCAAGCAAAAATTGAAGGGACAACAAAAATCAACATAAGAAAATAGCTCTGAATCTAGAATGCTCCTAGTCTGAAAATTATGATATTGCTAAAACATTTAATTATGGAGATACAAAAAATGTTTTTAGGATGGCTAAGTGTGACAGTGGCCAGCATTCATATTGCTTTTGCTATAAGGTGTCCTTATAGTTTCTGATAAGTAATAGAATTTTAAGGCAAATTAGTGCTATAACCCTAATAGTCTTAACTAGAACCTTTTTTTTTATGTAAAAGCACTGTTTATTTGGAGTAGGATTTGTCATTTACCTCATTCTTTTACATCGCTCTCCTTATCCCCTGTTAAAGAGTCAGGCACAGTTCCCAGACAGCAAATTGTGGCAGATATTTTTTTTTTTTCCAGTAGCATCTGGTGTTTTGGCAGAAAACTCATAGGGATAATCTTAAATATGGTTCGTTTTATTTCCCAAATCTTATTTTTCCCCTTCAAACACTGAGAGGAGCTGAATTTCCCTTATTTTCAGAACTGAGTAGAGAAATACTCAAAAAGCATTTTTAAAGATAATATATCCTTAAACTCAGGAAAGAAAGTCATTCTGGGGAACAGCTAAGAAGGGAGCTCTAGCATTAATTCCAGTAAAACAAAAATCTAATTTTCCCAGAAACACATGCATAGGAATCCTAGTTCTTCTCTTTCCTTCTTTCTCCCCCTCCTCTTGCCCCCCTGTCCTTTAATTAGTCTGAGAACCAAAAACCGAAACAAAATCAGTATCAATTTACTCTAGACGTTTACAAAATGGAATTAAGAATTCCTTTTTCCTGAAATAACTCCAAATCTCATGATCAAACTCCAAACTTGAAAATATTTAACCTCCAGATATCATGGGGGTTAGCATAAGTAATGTAGTAGACAAGGTTGAATTTAAGTGCAAACATAGAAGATATCTAACTTATTTGAAAAAGTGCATTAAAGCCAGATTTTGCAAAGCCTTTTAGGACTTTGGTCTTTCAAATGATAAGCACAGAAGGTTTTTATACAATATAATTCCATGACCCAGTGTTTTCAGATTAGTCTGGTTGCAAAGTGGAGAGAGATTGGAAGGGAAAAGACTTAGGGCAGGCAGCAGGCAATGCAAAGATCAGAGAGGAGGTGCTGAAGGCAGAGGCTGGCCGTCTGGCCAA